>NC_030680.2:78740900-79060813 GCF_000004195.4 Xenopus tropicalis | reverse complement strand
ACATTGGAAAAAAGTACTGGAGACAATAAATAAAGTAAACCAGCTCTCCAGTAAGATAGAAAATGCACCCATTATACTGCTATATGCTATGCCAGAAAAAAAACAATACTCTGGCAGATCCACTCACCTTACACCTCTTGCAGGCCACAAAATTGATGATTCTTCAGAAGTTGAAGTCGTCAACTCCCCCAACATATAAGAAGTGGTCAACAAAAATAGAAGAAATTAGAAAACTTGAGGAGATTTTCTATCTAATACATACCAATAGTCAGATCTATCGAAATATATGGACACCGTGGATAGAATGTCTAAAATATTTAGGCCAATAATGGTATAAGATGATTGGTCACCAGTTCAGTAAATATGGTAAGACACCCCCGACTTATACAGACAGGAATGTATGTAACTATGATGTAGCAACACCTATTTACAAGAATGTATATGATCAAGACCATATAACTGAATTGTAACAATGTCATCATAAAGTAGCAATAACTTGTTGTCAGCTTATGCACAGAAGATTATGACGGTAAAATATACTTGTACCTTCCCTTCCCCCTCCCTCTTCTTTCTGTACCCCTCCCCATTTTGTTAAATGCAAAAAAAAAAGAATTAAAAAAAAATGTTTTACATTATGTTTTGGGCTTCTGTACCAGCCCAAGGCAACCTCTGCCCTTTAGCAGGGAAGATCTTTGTCTCCAAAGATGCCCCAGTAGCTCCCCATCTTCTTCACTGGACATGCTCGGTGCTGCTGTCACTTACTGAGCTTAGGGATCGACACACAATATACTGTGTATACAGAATATAAATGTCACAATATAAGGCTGATGAGTAAATATTACCAATTATTAGTTCATGGCAATTTGCATCAGAATTCAATAGCATTAGTCTATATGACAGACAAATCTAATTTTTTGCTTAATAATTTATAACAACCCCCTAAGCTTGGCTTCATAACAGCTGCCTAGAGCATACTAAGTGAAAACTTCTAACAATTCAAGATGGAGAGCTCCTATGAGAACTTTAAAAGCCAGGATCATTTCTACAATAGAGATAATGAATCTTAAAGCTGGTGCAATAAATTTGTTATATAAAATATATAAAATGAGAAAAAAATTGCTGAAGATATGAAAAAAGTTTGATCTGGGAGAGAAAATTAATTTTGTGTAAGATGTATGCAGAGGCAAATAGTGTTATCTCTGTTTACTCATACCTTTTTCCATATGGCTACACATTGCAGGCCTTGCTGCTCAGTAATTACACTGTTTACAGACAAGATGAAAAGGCAGTACATTGCAAATGATGCCATGCTATGCTGAATCATGCTTACAATATTACATCGTGATATTTCACTCTAATGGAAAGACCTATAAAATGAATATCAAAGTACATTCTTCTCTTAATGCTTTCATAACAAATTCTGAATGATAAAAAAGGGAGCACCTTTAAGCCTTGTGTATAATCAATTCTTGTAATGAATGTGGTTATACACTTGCACCTGGATTCATGTTATCTGTCAATGCCCAGTTGCATAGGATTACTAGAAACTCATTTCTGTATTCATTTCAGAACTCTTGGTGTTTCATATTGTCCAGTAATGAATGTTCTCATGAAAAATGTACTCTGCAGGATTTGCTGAAATCTGTAAAGGAAGAACAGTAAAGTTACAGTATAATAAGGTTGCTAACGGAACCCCTCAAACCCACCACTGCAAATCTGATAGAATGAAAGCTTTCTTTAACAGAGGGGGTTCACATACCTCTGCATGTAAGACAGATTATGAATCATTTTCATATCCCCATATCACTCAGTTTGTGATAATTATTCTTGGTTTTGCAGAAATGCTTTGTGTATAGAAGGATATTGATTCAAAAAGCATTCTCCTGCACTAAAGTTTCAGCAAACTTACATGAGCTGTTTCCTATGATCAATTATATTTTAGGTTCAGTAGCAGTAGTCGGACATTAGATCAAAATCTGCAGGTCTCAGCTATGAATAACACAAAGACAATGGCAGTTTTCTGTTGAAATTAAGTAACTAGGCACTCTAAAGGGCCTATTTAATGATGTTCATATTACTTTTTCTGATTTGTGGTTTTTGCACTAAATGACACAATTTTTTTTGTAAAAAAAAAAACAAATTTTTCCCCATTGGTTATGAGTCAAAGCCACAAAAAAATGCAAATGTAAAAAAATATGCCATCTATAAGCTGTCAAGGTCATATAGGAGTCAATGGGAGCTGTCCTGGGCATTTTTTTTTTTGCGGTTCTTTTACTTTGACGTATTTGTGGTTTTTTGTATTTTTTTGGGGGGAGCTATTCATGCTATTTAAGTGATGTAAAATTCATGATGACATTTGTGCTTTTTTAAAAAGTGAGTTTAGTTAAATAGGTTTATGAGTTTAAATAGGCCTCCTCATAAGTTTAGTCATTTTCCTACAATTATTTCCCAATAAATAATTTTGAATTGTATTTAATATCATTTGAATACAGTCTGAAGATTCTAGATGTTTTCTGTACTGATAGCAAAACAAAAGAAATACATAAAAATAGCTTCAAAAATCTGTTTGAGCTATACATTTACACACTCAGAATTACTCTATGATAAAACAATTATTAAAGGGATAGTTTTTGTGGTTTTATTTTTGGAATACTTTTTTTTCCAATTTGGCAGTTCTCAGGTTTGGAATTTTGATTTACCTGCTGTCTGGTTGTCAAGGTTGAGGCTCTCTTCTGGATCTTTTCTCAAGACAGGACCACATTATATGTAGAAAATTAGCACATGGTTGTTTACATTGAGGGGAGCTGAAGGTCTATCTACTAAACCTATTAGAAATGTAGTAATATTGATGGAGAATTTTTAAGTTGATTAGTCTGCCCCTAATTGCAATTAAGAATATATTTGCAATGCTTCCATGGAAGAAAAGGGACATCTGCCATTGACTTCTACATGATGTCGGCAAGTTTTAGCTGGTGAATTGTCGGATTCGGATTTTTAGCTGTTTGGATGCAGAGAAAATCTCTTCAAATGCAAGACCTGTTAAACAGGTCAACAGTCATACCAGAAAATCAGCAGAGGTCAGGGATACACTCACAGGAGCAGGATATGATACTTGGAAACTCAGACAGCACTCCCAGTATAATGTTGACTTGAAAATGCAGGTTAACAGGACAGGACTGGAGTCCCAGAATAATGCTCACACCAAGTAGTTTAGTTTAATGATTCAGCCAGGAGAGCAGAAAGGGCATACTTAAAAGCCCTTTAATTAGGAAAATTGTGTGTGGGCTTCAAATTATTGTCCTGATAATTTTAGTACTATCAGACAGGCTAGAAAAATTGTGGTTGCATAACGATAAAAATCTTTACATGTATTGTGTATCTGACAATATCTTTGGGAAAGGATGTTGTTGACCTAGACCTGTGTGACCTGAAAGAAGCTGAACTCAGGGTAAAAACCAAGGTTGACATTAGTCATAAGCTAAATTCCAGGCATGGAATTGTGGCGAATTTCCACGTTTCACAAGTGGCGGATTTTTTCACAGAACAGGCACAAAGATTCGGTAAAAAAAGGTGCGCACATCAAAAAAGTCAAGCATGACAAAAAAAAGTTCATTAGGCAAAATAAGTCACTTTTGCTTATTTTCAGCCATTTCATACATTTTTCACCAAAACAGGACAGATTTGCTCATCATTAGTTGACATCCAAAAAACAGTTTTCCACAGAAAAAGCTATCCTATAGTGTAAAAACTCTTGGATAGTCAGGTGATACTATTCTTGAACATGTGTTTTCATGGCATATTTCTAGATTGGTGAAGTAATGCTATCAGGTTATTTCTAACCATTAAAATGCAATTTGACACCTCACCATGGATTTCCCCTTCAGTCTCATGGGCTAGCAAAACATTCCATTTATGCTCCCTAAAAGACCTTCTGACGTAAAATCATTGCAACACAGCAACTCTTTAACAGGGAGCCAAAACTCTTTATGTTAAAAAATCAAAATGTATCCTGCTTATTATTCTGTTTGTGGCACAGGCTTATTTATTTCAAGGTAGAGCAGGGGTAGGTAGGGGATGGAGACGTTTTTGGGAGGTTAATATGTTAACCCTCTTTATAAACTCAAAGTCTGTTCTCTTCTTGCATGTAGAATATTAACCCACAGATGTCACAAATCAGTTCTACTGGCAGGGTACTCTATCACACGCAGGGGGTCGACGAAGATTCTTTCATAACTTCAGTGACTGATTTATAAAGACTGTGTTGATCAAAATGAACGTTTTTGTGTCTTTTGAAATGGAGGTAAACATGAACACTGTCCCTCACAATGGGATGTACAGAAGGCAAGATAAGTATTGTGATCTGGCAATGACTCCAGACATCTAGTAAATGCTGCACCCTTATCTAAGGTGACACAGTTTATCTTTCATGGCTTAAAGGATCTTTTCTATTTTGAATGCCTCCACTTAGCCTTTAGTCTAGAAAGCCTCTTTTATATCCTCTTAGGAGTTGTTTGTAAAATTTGAGTGTTTTGAGAACTACTAGATCTACTGGTCTTCCTTTTCAAATACTCTCTTCAGACTTACCCCCATTATGCCCTTCCCCTTAGACCACTTTTTGCTTCCCTAGCATTAGCCTAGATGTATTTTTATATGTATCAGAATAATTATATGAATAAATGGTTTGCTGAACACAGATGCAAAGGCTGAGGAGATTTTTTAAAATGTGAAATTAGAGCTCACCACAAAAAAAACTCTATTCATTTCTATGTGATTTTTAGAAGTGTATTTATCAAATGGTGAACTCTAACTTTCTTCCATTGATACATATGCTTCTAAAAATCCCAGAGAAATGAATAGAAAGTGGCGGATTTTTTCGAGTTCTAATTTCACATTTGGTTAAATCTGACCCTGAGTAATAAGACTACTCAACAGTATATATTATTATTTTATTAAATTGAAACATTTACCAATTCACGTTTTAAACAGATAAATTTAGAATCACAAAAATTATCAAATATTGTAGCTACAATTTTCACGTAAAGTAACTTTTGTTGATGCCTAATTCAGTACTGACCAGTGAGAGGTACTAGATTTATTTTCAATGCTCATAGTCTCAGGATTACAGGTTTGTAACTATCATTTGTTTGAAAGTCTTTCTAAAAAGAGTCACTTTAACCTTCTGATTACAGGGATTTGAAAAGGTTCTTAGAGATTGATACTCTGAGGTAAGGTTGAAAATGTTGTGAGTCTAGTCTGGTGATCTTTATCATTCATTTGAGCATCTTTATTTTTGAAAAAAAAAATCACTATATCCTCCTGATTACGAGGCTTTGAGAAAGTTCTTAGTGATTGATACCCTAAGGTAAAGGTGAAAATGTTGTGAGTCTTGTCTTGAGTGTCTTTCTAAAAAGTGTCACCTTAATTGTCTGATTTCAGGTGTTTCAATTGTTACCTTAGAGTTGCGGAAAGGGCGAGGGTAAGAATGTTGTGAGCCTTGTCTGGTAATCCTTATAAGAAGCTTGTTTTCTTTGTCATAATCCCTGACAGTATCATGTTCACTATTCCTTAAAATCCTCTTGGGATGCAGGTTTTTTTATTACAGTGTCTAAGAAGGTTTTTATTTATATTTTTTTCTTTACGCTTGTTAGATTGTGTTGTGTGTTGTTAATGGCAGAATTGGTAAAACCATCTAAGTTTAGTTTAGACTGCATCAATAATATCCAAAGAAACTTTGTTTATAGTTTAGTAATGTTTTTCCACAGTGGAAAAGGTTTGTAGGTGAACATTTATTTCAAAGTATTAACGTGTTCCTCTATCGTCCAGAGAGAAATAGCATTCATGGTTTTCATGTTTTTTTTTTTACAAACCATAGGGTTGATTCACTAAAGTACGATAAGCGTTATTGCATGCTTTTTTTTGCATTAAAATTGACGCGAAAAAAAATGCCCGATTCACTAAAGTATTATGCGCTATAACGCATGATCGCAAAGTGTTAATTTTAACACATTGCGTTAATTCTTGCGCAGAAATAATACTAACGCATGATTCACAAACATTTAAACGTGCTAAATTCATGAGCTTTTGGCAACACAATATGGACTTTGCAGTGTTATTTATTCAAGTCTGTGTTGGCCCTAGAGTGATGCATCCTCCAGTTTGCAGGGAAATGGTCATTTTCAGAACAATAGTTTTCCGAAAGTAATGGCGTGTATGGCTAATATGGCGTGCGTTTTTTCGCACGTGGCGACAATTTGTCATTTAATTTCTTTAATGTTTTTATGTTTTCTCAATTACTTCACTTTCTGCAGCTTTCAGTATAAAAATGTAAGCAGCTATTTATGGCTATTTATATATAAGGATTTTTATAAAAGGATTTATCACTTCAACACTGCTTCAGCAGCCTTGTAAATAGATCTAGTTCAGCTTCGTGTCTCATTTGCAAAGGCATGTTGCATACTGTGGGGTCCTCAGACTGCAACATAGTAGCTAACTTTCAAAGGCAAAGATAAAAGAGCTTCTAGAAGGTTATTATGTCTTTAATTGGACAAACTTAAAAAGATGTTCATTACATTAGCTTGTGAAACTAGACTAGATTAGACTAGACTAGGTTTCTTCATCAGTTTCCATAGACTCAAAAAAAATCCAATTTGTATTTTACAATCACATTGGACAGGAATATATGTTCTTACTGCTAACTACTCTGGTGGCATTGATCTCACAGCACTTACCTATTAGTCACTGAAAAACAGTAGAATAGCATTTGGGACTTAAGTATATTATCTAACTAGGCACTGACCATTTGGAATTGATCTTGAACTAGTTATTTAAGCATTTATTTCTATACAAGCCACTGCTACACAACACAAACAATGCTGTTATTCTTCAAATGAACAATTCATCACTGCAACAGAAATATGGCTTTAAAGCTTGCTTCACATTATTAAGTTTTACTCCATAATTAGCATTTGAATGAAAATGTCACTGACTCTTTATTTTAATAAATAATTCTGTTTCTTTTTGGGCAGTTAGATGTGGTGTACCGTCTGTAAACAGGTGGAGAGAAGTGGATCTGCATGCTTTTGCATTTTTCAGGCCATTCTCCACACTGTGTAACTGCACTCAGGCCAATGTGACTGTCAGTGTCTCAATGGAGCATCGTCTTCTCCCTTGCCTCTTTCTGTCGGGGTTCCTCAAGGCTCTGTCCTGGGCCCCTTACTATTTTCTCGGCAAATTAACCAATTCTTTTGGCTTTCAGTACCACCTCTATGCTGATGATACTCAGATCTATCTTTCCTCTCCTAATCTCAACCCAGAGCTTCTAACTCATGTCTCTTCCTGCCTGTCCGCTATCTCCACTTGGATGTCCTTACCTTACGTTACCTTAAATTAAACCTCTCTAAGACTGAATTGGTTCTCTTTCCCCCATCCAACGCCCACATTGTTCCCGAGGTATCTATACAGGTTAACAATTCTACCATCACCCCATCTTCCCATGCCCGGTGCCTTGGGGTTATCCTTGATTCTGCCCTGTCCTTCACTCCTCATATCCAGTCACTTATCAAATCATATCACTTTCACCCAAGATGCTGCCAAAATTCTTATTCACTCTCTTATAATATCTCACCTGGACTACTGTAACTCCCTATTAATTGGCCTTCCCCTCCAAAGACTGTCCCCTCTTCGGTCCATAATGAATACTGCTGCCAGGCTCATACACCTCTCCAACCGCTCCTCCTCTGCCATGCCACTCTGCCAATCCCTGCACTGGCTTCCCCTACCACCCAGGATAAAATTAAGACTAATGACTCTCACATTCAAAGCAGTTCATAACTCTGCCCCACCCTACATCTCTGAACTTATCTCTAGGTACCATCCAACCCGCTTGTTACACTCCTCTACTGACCTGCTCCTCAACTCCTCTCTCATTCCCTCCTCACACACTCGCATTCAAGATTTTGCAAGGGCTGCCCCCCTTCTCTGGAATTCACTCCCACAAACTATCAGACTTTCTCCCAATCTCTCTGCATTCAAGAGATCTCTAAAAACGCATTTATTTAGAGAAGCTTACCCTAATCTAGTTTAACATAACCTCAGTGTGCCTCTAAAAGCAATAACCTGTGCCACACCTCTCACAACTCTGTCATGCCCATTCCCACAACTTGTGTCTCAACCCTTTCTCCTTGTAGATTGTAAGCTCTTTTGGGCAGGGCTCTCTTCACCTCTTGTATCGGTTATTGATTGCTTTACTCTGTATGTCCAATGTATGAAACCCACTTACAGCGCTACTGAATATGTTGGCGCTTTATAAATAAATGTTAATAATAATAATAATAATAAAAGCTACATGGAGTTATGAGTTGAAAAAACAAATTTAACAAGAGTGAGGTTGTTAGAGAACATGTGCCACTCCACTCACATAAGTCCCAAAGTTGAATGTATAAAGAGTTTATTTAAAGAGAATGAAAGCTTGGATAAAAAGGGAAAGTACAGGTATAAGATCCATAATCCAGAAACCCGCTATCAAGAAAGTTCTGAATTATGGAAAGGCCATTTCCTATAGACTCCATTATAAGCAAATACTGTAAGTCTAATTTTTGAAAATGATACAATTAGTCCTTACTGCAGGCAAAACCATCCTATTGGGTTCATTCAATAGCTAAATGATTTTTAGCGGACTTAAGGTATGAAGATCCAAATTACGGAAAGATCCCTTATCTGGAAAACCCCAGGTCTCAAGCATTCTGGAGTGTATATATAGGTCTGTATAAGTATATGTATATGTTTGCAGGGGAGGTCATTTTTTTAAACCTAGTTAACTATGTAACTATATTGTCAGGAATGTTTGGAACCTTATGTTTTCTGGATACAGGATCTTTCCATATTTTGGACCACCATACCTAAAATCTGCTAAAAAACAAAAACATGTAGCAGGACCAATAGGATTGTTTTGCCACCAGTATGGATTTATGCTAGCTTGAATAGGTTAAACAAGGTTTTAGTTTTACAGAGAAAAAGAAAGCCTTTTGAAAAATAAGAATTATTTTTTTAAATGGACTCACAGGGACAAAGCCTTCCTGTAATTTCGAAAATTCCGGATAACAGGATCACATACCTGCACTGTACTTGCTTGCTGCTTGTAATCAAAAACATTTCCAGATATTTGTACCCATATGTGTGTAGAGTTGAGGGCCATTGCACACTGTATGGTTGAGATTGGTGAAGATATTTTGATGTCTGATGCAGATGGGGATGTGTCTAGGCTTTATACTAATGCAACTTTATCCCGGTTTTCATTTAAATTGACTATTAACCATTCTGTACAAGAAATGTAATGTGCTACTATCAGATTTACATTTTTAGTAAGTACTAAATGAATGATAATGATAATCAAATAATAATTTATAAGAGAGTCAGAAGGTCAAAACTTCAAAAACTCGAGTTTTATAAGAGTAATTATAAAGCTTTGAATGTGAATATATTTAAAAAAAATAATTTCTCCTCAAATCCTAGTTTGTCAAAGTATTTGGTGTTTTACCAGTTTTTAAACTAATATAAACTAAATTGTTATTATTATTATTATTATTACAAAAATTAACATCTTATAAGAGGCACCTCTATAAAGACATAAAATGGTTATAAAAATGGAATTAACAATATAGTACATAGCTACTTGTTTTTAAAAGTTATACTATGCTATAAAGAAAGGTTTATTTTTTATTTTTTTAATACAGGTATCCGGAAACCCATTTTCCAGAAAGCTCCGGACAGTGTGAAGGCCATTATAAGGAGTCCATTATAAGGAAAAAATTATAAATTTTAAAAGATGTATTCTTTTTTTCTGTAAATATAAAACAGTACCTTTTACTTGATCCTAACTAAGCTACATAAATTCATATTGGTGGCAAGACCATCCTATTGGGTTTATTTAATGTTTGAATTTTTTACTTAAGGTATGGTGATCCATATTACAGAGCATTCTGGATAATAGATCCTATACCTGCAGAGATTCCCTACATACAGTATGTACAGTAATTCATATGTTCTAAATCTTGAAAGTTCCCACAAACAGAAACATCAGTATCATCTCTTTTGCCCACTAGTCATGTACTGCCATTTAAGTTAAACTAACTTAACTGAAGTATTGGCATATTGTATACAGCCACTGCAGTTGTGTTCTCAGTCTCCTGCACTATATTTAAACCTCTAGTTCCAGTTTCTGATTGTATCTGTAGGGCCCTCATGTAGACAAAATGTAAAAAACGATGTCCCCTCCCCCCTGTGACCTTTGCCGGACTTGCTCTAAATCTGGTGGCAGAGCTGAGGGGGTACATTTGTCTATGGTGGTTGATCGCAGTGTGAGCATGGTGGGGCAGCACTGGACTTAAATGCAGCCCTAAAACCACATCTCCTTTTTTCTTATTAAAATTAAATAGGTGTCACTTGAATCATTTGTACCAAAAACAAGCCCCCAAGATATGTTAAAATGCTAAAATTAAAATGTAATTTAAACTTAATTTAATATGCACACAATATTGGGGCACAATCATCAAAGTACAATTGTTTCCAAATACAAAAAATTCACATTTTCGTACTGTGCATATTTTTTGCATTAATTTGCGTGACTTTTTCGCACTTTGCGACAATTTGCGCTACAATTTGTGCGGTAAAATCGTATTTGTACGAAAGTTTTGGATCCATTAAAGCTTTGTTATGGTGACTTTCCTTGGGCCAGGCTGGAGCAGCAGAGTGCCATTGAGTCCATGGGAAGCTTAAAAAAACATGCACACAAGGATCAAAGTCAGAAAGGTTTTCTCGTGCATTTCAGATCATCAGAAATTACCGTATTTAATCTGCTCCAATGATATGAAACATGCAGTCCTAAAATGAAGTACATGGAAAGAGTGGATATGAAAAGTGAAGGCGCAAATGTTGCTTCATTTTGAAGTACTGTAAAATGGAACTGGTTAAAATTAGGGATGTAGCGAACCTAAAAAAAAAATTTGCGAACATGTTAGCGAACTTACGCCAAAACCCGCGAATATTTGCGAACTTTGCGAACCCCATAGACTTCAATGGGAAGGCAAACTTTAAAACCTAGAAAAGCCATTTCTGGCCAGAAAACTAATTTTAAAGTTGTTTAAAGGGTGCCCCGACCTGGACAGTGGCATGCAGGAGGGGGATCAAGGGCAAAAACTTCTCTGAAAAATACTTTGTTGGCACAGCGTTGCGCAAAAAACGCAAGCTATTCTAGCGAAAATACACGGCTTTTTTGCGCTAAACACCATGAAAACGGGATTTGCGGAAAAACGCCATGTGTGACTTGTGCGGCGTATTGTACAATACTTTTGCAACGATAAAAAATGCGGCGGAAAATGCCGCGCGAATCCAAACTGCAAACATACGCTGACAGTTCGCAAACATACGCATCCGCGAACACCCGATGTTCGCGCGAATTTGTTCGCCGGCGAACAGTTCGCTACATCTCTAGTAAAAATCTGCTGGGAAAATAGACTAAACAAGTGCTGGTGTATTCATACATAATGAGGCCTTTTAATGCCCCATTCAAAAAACTCCAAAGTCACCACACCTTGTTTCATATTTTCTTGGTATACTACCCTAAATAACCACAAGATACTCTCTTGTCATACATAAAATTAGAGCATTTCTCTATTGGGAATACTTAATTTTTTGGAAAACTTTTTTACTGCTATTTTGTCATTCTGTTCTCCTGCACTATATTTAAACCTCTAGCTCCAGTTTCTGATTGTATCCATAGGGCCCTCATGTAGACAAGAACAATATATGTATTATTTTAAATGTCTGTTGTTTCAAAGATAAATACAATGTACAATAGAGCTCAGTGAAATTGAAATCACCAGCCCATTTTCAAATAAGATCCATTCTAATGATGCAGCAGTGTGTGATTTGTCAGATACAAGTGGGCTAATCGACAATTCTCCTGTAAGTTTTATTTATCGTATGAATTGCCCTAATCACTGATTTGGGTAAATCAGAACAGTTTAGTTAGCTTAGCTCAATCAGGGACTTGACTGACTAAATGGAATTCTAAGTAGATATATTTTATCAGTCTATAAAATGTTGTATGTAGGTAATTATGTTGTGGCTTTTTTTTCTTTAACGTTTTGTGCAAAGGCATAGTTGCTGGTTGTTTGAAAAGCAATGTTTGTTTTGCTTTAGAGACTGATTCATGAGTACCTTGGTATTTATTTTTTTCCCTTCTCTTTTCTGTATTTAATTGTTTTTCTTTGCAAAAAAAATCATACCATAAAACAAGGAAACCAAATTTATATATAAAGACGTATTTTTAACGAAGAAAGATAAAGGAAAATATTTAAAAGGAGTAATATAAGGATCATTTATTTTTTGCTAAATGTGGTTCTTATTATCCATCGAAGTAGCTGGCATGAGCATTGTAAATGCATGCTAGCATACACACACCAGGTCCTCCAAAGTAAACAAACACTCAGCAGAGGCTTTTATTGGTTGGAGGACCTGACACTGGCAACATGCATGTTTTCTAGCATTTGCACTCCAGATTCTCCAAGATAATTATATGCACGTAGCACCCACACACTGTTTATATTTATTGTGCCTCCCAGGGAATGTCAGAATTGCACTATTATGAAGCCATAGCTGAGAAAATAATCCATCATAATGTATGCACCCCAGAAAGAGTTACATGCTAAAATAATTACTTAATCATCAAAATAAGGAACAAAGATGACCCTTTACATAGCTGTGCTTAAAGAATTCCCATATTAAATTAATGTAGATATATGTATATGTTGTTCCTTTGATTATCCGTGTCCAAAAAGAGTGTATTAATTACATAGCATATGGTTTAGATATAAAAAATATAAAAACCTCATCAGTAAATGGTGTTTTACAAATAAACCTTTTGTTTACATAGTTTAATACAAAGTTCATGTAATTTCTCTTTGGACTCTCTTTTTCCACAATTCTACCTACCTTTTAGTAAAACTACACTCTCTGAAACCATAACCCTTCTCACTTTTCTTGTTAATGGCTGTTTAAAATGTTTGATTTGACTAAAGTAATTATTCATTATTATTCATTAGTAGCTTTTCCAGGAAATTGACAGAGAATGGAAAATTGTGAAAATTGTCTCTTCTCTAAAGTTTGTACAGGAATGGGACCTTTTATCTGGAAGCCTATTATTCAGAAAGTTCTGAATAAGGGGAAGGCCAGCTTTCATAGGCTTCATTATAATAAAAATATTCATTAATAATACAACAGTACCTTGTACTCAATCCCAAATAATGAATAATAGTTTATCCTAACTGGAGGCAAAACAATCCTATTTATATGATTTTTAGCAGACTTATGGTATGGAGTTCAAAATTACAGAAAAACTCTAGGTCCCAAGCATTCTGGATAACAGGTCCCATACCTGTTTATGTGTCTAGCGCCCCTACTCTAATCTCTAATTTTAATACTTATAGTAGGTGACTATTCTACCTCTCTCTGAACGTACAGTACTAGACATCATTATTTTGCATCCCACCATGTAACCTACATTTATTCTCCTTTATGGTTGCCATTAAACTGATATGCCAGAGGCATTTTTTTTTTATTCCCAACATCTGTTTGAAATGTGTAGATTATTTTGCTGAAAATGTTTAACATACATGTTACAATAGTATGGCTACCTGAAAGCATATAAAACATTCACTGAAAATCGATGTTTCAAAAGGCTCACTGTGCATCAAAAAGTATTGCCTTAACTGTGATTTGTTAGAAAGCAAAGTGCCTGTTCCATAAATCCCAGTAAGTAAGTGCAATATTATTGTTCCTATGGGGGCTGAAAACAAAAAAAGGGAGTATTGTTTTAATTATATACAAAAATGCTTCATAATACAGATGTTACACTAGATGATTAAAGCAAATGGCACACTGGGACGGCAGAGATTAAGTGTAGAGAAAATTTCCCAAGGATGTATCTGTGCAAACGACTGAGTAAGGCACACAAGGGAGACATGCTAGTTTGTTAACGACTCAAAATTAATCTTCTCAGAGAAACATTCACCTGTTTGCTTCAGCTATTAAGCATACATGCAGATACATATATTGAGCAAGCAATCTATTGTTATAAGATTCTTTACTCCATCTCATTGTAGACTAGTTACTGTCTAACTTTAGCCTCCCCATTACACAACAACAGCCCCAGATTACTTATATGGGAGGTATATGCGACTTTGGCTGTTCTATATTACATCTATGTTGAAAATAATCCACATATTCAGCTTCCAAACAAATGTTATTTATGTAAACTTACATTTGATGATTTTGTTATTATGAATTATCTACAGAACACTATTTGTTTGTAATGCTTGAAAAAGGTCCCTGAAATGTTGACTTAATAAATATTTCTTTTATTACTAAGACCTTTGAATGCACCATTACTCTCTGTAGACATTTTATATTTATGTGTGCATGTTAAAATAGTGAGCATTCAGTAAATATATGAGATAAGGTTATTCAATAAAAGAAAATGAAGACGGGAACAGGAGAGCTTGGGAAAAAGATTTATTCTTCAGTATTTGTAGGTCTTTAAATTAGAATTTAGAAAGAAAGACTATACTGAAGTGTTTTAACTGGGCATTTTGTCAAGCTTGTTTTGTACTTTGTCGAAGCAAATTTGCAGCACTAATTGATTAGGAGCAGAAAAACAATTACCCAAATGCTAAAGGTCTCACATTCAGTACACTGAATCCTGTGCTGTGTAGAACTTTCCCTGTTCTTGCCTCTGTATCAACATCTAAAATATGTAATGCAACAGACACCAGCAACCTTTTCATTTTAGCAAGTACAAAATGTTCACAAGATATCAGTCCCTTTACCAGTAAATTAATTATAATTCCCCTTTCTCTGCTCTTTTTTTAGATGAGATCTGGCAACTTTTTTTTTTACTAACTATTCTGTATATTATAATTTTTAGCAACTTTGCAGATTTTAAAATACCAGTGTGAAAGAACAAATGAAAGAAAAGATTTGGAGGCATGAAACATATTGAAATCATACTGAATGCACCATAGAATTTTTATTGAAGTCAAAATGAAAAAAAAAAATGTTTATGCTTAACTTGTTTTGGTCATTTTCCTTCATAATTGTCACACTACTTGTAAAGCATACCAGCTAATATTACAGTATTTAAGAATTGTTTTAATCTTATGTTGTGCATCATAGAGGCTGCTATTAGACTTAACTCAAGGACAAATGATCTTGAGGGACTGTAAGACAACTGCAACAATGCCTTGCATAAGAAATTACGCCCTTGGACTTTTTCTGTATGTTGTTGAATTACACCCTGGAATTAAGTTGGGGTTGGTATAATTTGATTTACATGTTTAATACTCAATACTATGAAGGTGCAAAATATTTTGTGACAATAAAATTAATATAAAAAAGCAGAGAGGGCAAGGGCCACATCAACACACAGATGTGGTCCTTGATCCGATAGCAAAGTCAACCCTGCTCGATTAATATCTGTCCAATTTTTAGCCAGATATCAATAGGTAATAACAAAAAAAAGGGAAGTCGTGCTCACTACTAAATTTTAAACCATTAGGTGGGGGTGCAAATAGGCTGTGACCACAACATTCATATAGACAGACACAAGAAGCCCTCTGCTCTCACCCATTATCA
The DNA here is from genome assembly GCF_000004195.4 of Xenopus tropicalis. Taxonomy (NCBI): domain Eukaryota; kingdom Metazoa; phylum Chordata; class Amphibia; order Anura; family Pipidae; genus Xenopus; species Xenopus tropicalis. Next base: position 79,045,126 of record NC_030680.2, on the reverse strand, counting down.
ATATATATAGGACATTAAGACATCCTGTGCATTAAGCTACTCCCCTTTAAGCAAAACAAGGATTGTTTGTCCATATATTGCAATGTACTTTAAGCTGACCAACTATGTCAAAGTCATCCCCTCTGGCCAGTCCTACACTTACTTATCTGATTCATTAAGAATTCTACCGCTTCATTTATACATGAAAGCGAGTGTTAGACCGGCCAGACCTGGAATGACTTTGACGTAGTTGGCCAGCTTGAATTATATTGCAATATATGGACAAACAATCCCTGTTTTGCCTAAAGGGGAGGGCATCTATTGGTACCTTAATGCACAGAATGTTTTAATGTCCTATATATTGATAATGGGTGGTTCCAACAGTTCTGCACAACATTTTGCCTTAATTAGTTACTGGACTGAACCGAAATTAATCAGCTATAAAGGTTTAATGGTAAAGAAAATAATGATAAAGCAAATATGGTTCTGACACTCTCCCTTCATTCTCTCTTACACTCATCATTGCGATGCCTTTGTCTTTCATTCTATAATGTATTTTGTACCTTGTGCCTTCATCCAGTCACTCCTTAGCACATTATGTAGAAAAAACTGAGCTGTTGACTATAGCATGAATCAAAATATGAGACCATATGACAAAGCTTCACATTCTGACAGGTTTGGAGTGCTTTGTGGAACTTTTTGTGAAAGGCCATCCAAGAATGTAATATTTAATTGTAAAGCTTACTGACTCCTTATATCACAACCTTTCATTGTCTTTGCACTGTATTCTTTCTCCACAGTATTTCAAAAGATTTGAAAATGTTATTGTACAGTATGTTACATAAATGTGATTTATTTTGACCTTAGACACAATTTTCTTGAAATAAGCAATGTGCTATATGTATCACATGAGCCAGATGAGCAAAATAAACTGTCCTCCAAATGTATCAGAAGGCAAAGAATAGTTATATCAAATATAATTAACAAGCAGAGTACAACAAGTACATTCCCAATGTTTATCACACCAGATTTGCATTTCTTTTATTATTATATTTCATTGCTTAGAAACTCCTCATATCTCATCATGCCCTATAATTTCCAGTCCCCCAATGATATACCCTTTCAGTCATTTCCCCATTAGAGCTAAAAAATGTTGGTGTTAGGAGGTGTTATAATCATGAATACAAACATTTAACTGGTTGCTGTGGGTTAATGGACTGGACCAGGCTTGCTAGTCATTTCATACTACATCCTTAGTCTTTGTTGGCTCTAATTAAGATGGGCTGTGGAGTTCGTAACCAGCTGTAATTTGTGCTAATGTTCTATTTCTACATAATGTTGCTGATTTTGAAAATGTGCACTTAGAATTCCCTTTCCTATTGATATCCCATAACAAAACTGTTCTTGGTTGAACCCTAATTATTTTTAAGCCACATGAATGCTGCACAGTTTAAGAGAACACAGCTGTCAACCATTTGTATATGAAGGCTGAACATATGTAAGTAATGATATAAAAAGGATATGAAGAGGGAAATCAAGTTCATGGGAACCAGTATGATGTAACTACAATTTGATTAGTTATGCGTCATCTAAGTTAAGACCTGGCTTAAAATTATTGCACTTAGGCATTATGTTAACCTAAAAATTGATATTTTAATACTCTGAGTACATGCATTTTGATGTTTTCTTTATTTCCTATCTAGTACAATATGTAGCTCCCTATTTCTACACAGTGCACTGCTGTGACTCTGCAGTCAGTGGGTACAAAGTGCTTTTATTGATGTAACAATGTCAAATAATAATGTTTCTTAACCAACATTCTAAGATCTTTTCCACCATTCCAATGTTTGTGGAAATTTGCCTGAAAGCCAAAAACTATTAATGAATATGATTATGAATTATAGGTGGGCACAGGTGCTATCCAATAGCTAAAAAGGGCAAAAAAAGGGCCCTACATACAGTACTCACTGGTTGCTTCTACATCCACCTCACACATTCCAGTTTTGTGATCTTCAATTTTCTCTCTACGCAATAGCTAAAGGACACAGTATGCGGTACATTTAAGTATAATAAGCTCTTGTGATTATTACATGGCAGTATAGTGGTGCAATGGATAGCCTGTCTGCCTTCAATTTTAGACACGGCATTATCTGCAAGGAATTTGTATGTTATTCTTGTGTTTTCTCCTGCACTCCAAAACAAAACATGGAGGCAGGTTAATCAATCCTAAATGTGCTTTACAGGGTCTGGTGTGAAGTATGTATAATATTTGTAAAATGCTGCAGAATATGTTGGTGCTCTATAAATATACAATTTTGTCTGAAAACATGCCCGCACACCAATCCGTCCATGGGAATCAACCTTGGTTACTCAGCTGCTCATTAGTGTGGCATTCATTGCCCTGTTTGGCAGGCAAAAGCCTTAATCATGTCATTTTAATCCCCTTTGTTGCTAAGCCACACCCCCTTTGGTTTCTTTTAATGAGGAAAAATAGAAGGCCTATGAGATGTGATAAGGAGGTTTCTGTCCAGACTGTCAGAGAGACAATGGATGCTTTGGCTGGATTTGTACTGCAACGGTAATACCATCTATTTTGAATCAAAAGGAATGTATAGTGGAAACTATCAAAAATGTATTGGCCTCTGTATGGGGCCCTCAAACAGGCATGCCTTACCAATAGACTGAGAGGAATGCAAGATTTCTGTTGGTCCCATATTGTTTTGAAAGTTCTGCTTAGAGGCATATACAAAGAGCCCAAAAACTTGGTAGCCCAGACAGAAGGCAATGATAATGGAATGATGGAATGGTCAAGAATGTCAAAATGAGGAGGACCAGGCTTACTGTATAGATACAACTGATGGGCTGCTATTCCTCATGCATTGTGGGGAAGCTCTGCAGTTTTTGTAAAAAAACACATGCCTTTTGTCCCTGAAATTGCACTTGCACTTGTAAACGGAACCCTAAAAAACATGTTTTTTTTAATGGTTTTAAAAAAGGCTTTGGCAGTAGGCCTGCTGGGCACTTTCTAGGGATAATTGATGTGGATACATGTTAAAACACTCTGAACTGTTACATTTGCCTCATGCTAAATGCAGGCCAAAAGAAATGTAACTTGAAACATGACAAATCCTGGGTTTGGGTTATTTTGCTATTGGTGCAGATTTGCTTTAGTGGATTAGTTCATATAAACCAATCAGTGGTAACTTATCTGGTAATTTTAGTTCAATACTAATTGTAAGTGTTTGATAATTTGGAGGATTCATGGAGCTCCCTCACATAAATGTCCCCTGGGAAGAGGGGCACAAGGGATCCCAGTATGTACGCCTACTTGCAGCCTGTCAGCAGCTGTCTTCTGTGTGTTCTGTAGTTGGCATTTGTAATGGGCAGGAAGGCTAGTGCTTTATTTCACGTCACTTGCATCCCTGCTCATAGTAAATGACCCCTACTATGAGAAAAACCTAATATTCTGTGTATATTTATTAAAATTAAATATCATCAGGTATATAATAGAACATATGATAGAATAGCAAATAAATTAAGCACTTTGTAGGTGACAACATCTAACTGATTTATCATGAATCAATACATTATGAGTATATATGATATAATAGAAATGGTTATTGGTGATTCAACAAATCATCTTGAAAGGAAATTTATCTCTTTGTAGATTGAGTACAAAAGAGGTCTGATTTGAAGATAGGTGTAGCAAAATGATCAATAATTTATCTCCAATGAGTAAAAGATAAAAGGAACTATAGTTTAATGCCAGAAAATGCAAAATAATGCACTCAGACCACAAAATCAAAAGGGCAATACATAAAAGTTTGGCAGCTGCAACATAATGACAACAAATGCAAGAAAAATGCAATTGATCCACAAAAATCAAAGGGCATAATACAAGACAAATGTCATCATAATGTAAACTTTTACAAAGGAAAAAGATATAAATGGATAAAATCAACAAATCTAAGTATGTTTCCTGCAAGCAATTTTCTGCAGAAAGTGAGACTTATTGATGTCATTTTAACCTCTATATCATGATGAGCCTTAACATAGAAAAATAGTTTTACAGATACAGAATTACTATTGAACTCTGTAATATGAACTCTCACATTTATAAAAGAATACAGTGTGTGTGGCACAAGTCATGAATGTTTAACATGGTCCCTCTTTTTCTAAGCAGCTTTCTATGATGACTGGCACCTACCTGTTTGCTTAAAATCAAAGGATGCTTCCTATCAGGATAAAATTGACCCCAATAAGGAAATAAGAATTATCAGGCAAAGGTACTGTTAAAGCAGGGTGTAAAAATAAAGACTTAAATGATTTTTAATAACCCAGCATTTCTAACTGCAGTGCATGTTATGTAGGAGAAGTTATGGGAGTGTTTAGATACAGATAAAGAGGAGAGCAGTAAGTAGTAGCCTGCAATAATCATGTCAGGATACCATTAACAAGTTGGTTAAGATTTTACTGGTATTTGTTGTTACAATTTGTTTTTAAATTATATGGTTTTCAGCAATGTGTCATGGCAAAATGAATAAAGTCAAATAGTATTTTAAGATTATGGGTTGGCAGGTAAGTAGAGTGCTGCAGGTTTCAGAGCCAAGGAGATATAAGGTGAACGGGAGGATGTTTTTTTGTCTCATTTGTTTCATTTATATTTTTTGTACAGCATGCTCAAGCATGAGTTAGAAAACTTGCTACCAAGAAGGTCATTAGTCACTTTTCTAAATTTTGAGAGCTGAGAGCTGGATTGATGAAGTTGAAGTACATAATTTGAGGTTAGGGGCTAAGTCATTTTCTTGTAAACAACATTTTTGAGTAGTTTGCAGAGGAAAGGAAGTGGGGAGTCGAGTCAGTAATTAGATAGTAAGGTTGAGTCCAATGAGAGTTTCTTTAAAGTATGACAGTTTCGGTCTGAGGGAAAATATGTGTATGATATTTTAATCATGGAAATGTTGTACAATTTCAGCAGTATTTTAAATAGGGAGTTTATTCAAACATTTACTACCATGTATACTAGTGATCACCAAATCTTGAGGACACTCTACCATTGGGCTTAGTGTAATGAAAAGGAGCTCATCCTAGGGGCTTGGCCTGAATACTTATAAAAACTATTGCATGACGACTGATCACATTTTGTACTTTGGAAGGGGGGTCTTGATTTTTGAGTTCTTTCTCCAAAGTATTATATCAAATGCTATGCAGTTTAATTGCCACTAACCTTAAAAGCCAAAAAACAAAAACTATTTGTAAAGCTAGGCTCTAATTTTGATTGTTTATTGGTGATACAGCATATTTGCAAAACTTAAATTATTTTTTTAATTACCCTAAACATTGTATTATCATTTGTACTATTTAGCACTCACAATAACTAGACATGATAGTATTGCATACCTTGCATATGAAAATCTGTAAGTAACCTTTCAGAACAGCTTCATGACAAAATTGCCAAGTCTCCATAAAGACGGGACATTACATCATTCTTGATTTAGAAAAGATTACAGAAATATTTTACTTCTTCATCTGTAGAGCAGAGCAAAGTAATAGCATAGTAAAAGTCACTAAAGTCTGAAGTTTCCCTTGGCTTGTCATTGTAACTGCAGAAACATCATTTTTAGCTCTTTATTTGTTGAATTCCCACTGTGTGCAATTTAACATTGTAAATCCCTTCTACCTGCAAAGTTTACAAAATTATCACAAGCCATAGAGCTTTCCTGAGTTAGGTATACATTTTTTTCCCCAGAAATCGTCGCATTCATTTTTTCTCTAAATAATAACTTCATAAACAGAACATTTTCAGAACATACCATTTATAACTTGGGCATTTCAAACTGCAGACACCTCTCCCTTCTGCGGTAAGAAAAGTGTGTAAACCATTGCCTGCTATTTCTGTGTCTGACACGGAATATATTTTTTAGGGGATGTTGAAAGTTGTAGTTTTGTTCATGATGCAGCTCAGTAGATTAATAAATGCACATACACTGGGACTTTTAGATCAAGTAAAATTTGTATAAAACATTCTCTAAAATGTTCCTCATGAACTTAAAGATGAACCCAACCTTTTCATAAATTTCTTTCTAGTATCTTTAAGTCTATATCTGTTAGGAGTTCTTGGGAAGTGTACTTCAGAAAATGTTCTACTATTGATTAGTACTATCAGGTAATTTTTAATATTGCAATATGACCAGAACTACAACCACCACCATCATCTAACAATCATGGTCTACTACAAGATGAAGGCAGTGTAGGGTGCCAAAATGTCACGGTCACAACAAAACACGACAAGGGTGACAAAAAAGTTGCGCAACAAATGCATTTCATGAATTTTCCTGTTGTTTTGCGACTTTTTCACTAATTTTGAGATTTCACTTCATAAAACCTTAATAGACCCTAACATCCACTAACATACTTCAGGTTCTATTGCCGTAATGTTGAGGAATGTTTGATGTTTTTTGTTTCATGTTTACTGACCTTGGATCAATATACCCCTAAGTCTCCATACAAGGAAAATGGGTTTAGGACAATATAAAATGTTATAGTATCTGCTGGAACTATTGTACATTATGTATCGATGTCTGCCTACACTCTTAGGAATCTCATTTAGACCCTGATAAGACTCTTTACTGTTTGTGATGGGAATACTAATAAAAAACAGCATCTTATTTTCTTAAGCTTGCTCATTAATTCCCCATGAAACACTTACTCATTGATTGCGTGTCTTCACTACTCAGGGGCAAGTGACCTAAAAACAAAGAAGGCAGCAAAATGGATTTACCATTGCCCACAACAACAAACAATTCTTGTCCTTACTTATTATCTGAATGAATGTTAGTTGGGCACTTCAGCTTGAATTTTCACTTGCTTATTATATTGACACAAAATACAGATGCTATTAATTAAAACAGGTTGAGTGCTTGAAAAAGTGTTTAAGATTCCTTATATTTCAGTGTTTTTAAGAAATACATTCAGTTAAATTCTACTATATTATAAGGTCATCAACCCAAGTGGGTGGCCCATATGTAAGCATTATTGATGATCAGTCAACAGAAAAAAAACATGCTGGTCAATGGTCCCCAGAAAAGTATAGGGCAAGATTTTTTTTGTGCCCACATATGAGACTAAATTGCACAACATCTGACCTATTGGTCTTTGGAATGCTAAGAAATGTGTCCAGCTGCTGACCATATTATGCTTATTTATCCTCCTAATGTTCAGTTACTATAACTTCACCAAAGCCAATACTATCATCATGCTTTGTAAATTCTAAATTGTATATGGGCAAAACTTCTGTTTTTTTTAATTATTGCCTGATTGTGTAGGTATAGAAACCATTATCTGGAAACATGTTATCTAGAAAGTAGCGATGAGAGACTCTGTCTCTTTTCGCCGAAAAATTCAATAAACTGTGGAAAAATTTGCAAGATGGAAAAAAAATCCACAAAAATGTGGGTATTGTCAGGGGCGCTGCTACCATGAAGCGAGTGCAGTGGCAGTGCCCTCAAAGTGCCCTCAAGTGGCAGTGCCCCCAAAATTACCAGGGGTGGTAAAAAGCCTTTCCTGGTAACTTTAAGACTTTAAAATGGAAATTTTATTCTGCTAGTGCAGAGAGTGCAATTGTGCCGAAAAATTCAATAAACTGCGGAAAAATTTGCAAAAACTGAAAAAAATACACAAAATGTGGGTACTTTCAGGGGCGCTGCTACCATCAAGCGAGTGCAGTGGCAGTGCCCTCAAAGTGCCCTCAAGTGGCAGTGCCCCCAAAGTTACCAGGGGTGGTAAAAAGCTTTTCCTGGTAACTTTAAGACTTTAAAATGGAAATTTGATCCTGCTAGTGCAGAGAGTGCATTTGTGCTCTCCACTCTAGCGATGTGCCCCCCCCAGCGATGTAAAGGGGGGACAATGGGGGGGAGTATCCCTGGGCACTGTGCGACTTTTTTGATGTGCGCAACTTTTCTGATGCAACCACAATTTTTTTGGCACACCCACAAATTTTTTTGACATGCCACGGCCCTTTTTTGGTGCTACCGTGCATTTTTTGCTTCAAAATGTTGCAGAACTTTCACGAAACAATTTGTCAATGGCAAAATGCAGAATTTCCTTGTGAATCCATACCTGGTGAAAAAATTTGCTCATCACTACTACAAAGCTCCAAATCTTGGGAAGGCCGTCTCACATACCATTTTAAGGTGTGGAATATGTTGGAGCTTTATAAATACTGTACAAGTTAATAATAATAATATCATTACTTTACCTTTCCCGCACTAAACCATAGCAATGAAAAAAATAAATACAGTAAATGCACTTATTTGTGCAATTAAAGAATTAACCAAAGGAAAACATTTCTCCCCAAACTTTTTAAAATACATCCTTGAATGTTTTGTTGAAATTAAGTATATCAGAATTTCTATCAACAGCGCATCACGTTAAACCCTTTGCTGTATTTAAAAAGTGACCACCGGTTCACCAGTTAAAAGTTCTATAAGTGCTATATGGGCATGATAGGCCTTTATAATCCTCAGACTAACATATGAATATAATTTTTAAAGCCTACAATTTGACCTCCATTGTATATAAAGATGCTGGTGCTTCTGTAAGTTTGTCAGGAAGGGGGTGGCACATAGGTGGGACATGAGTGTACAGGTACCCATCTATTAACTGCATGTGATCCAAGTGGATCAGCATTAAGTTCCATGTATTGACAGGTGGTGTAAAATAGACACTGGAATGTGGTCTGATATTTTGCTAAAAATCCCATTGTAGCTGCCATCATTAGCATTACATCACCAGTCTTTTCTAGTATTTATGGATGATGTCACTGTTCAGAATCTGAGAGGTATTTAAAGGACAAATTTGTGGTTGAGCTATACCTCAAAGGGGGTAATTTCATTTGTACATTACTTGCTTTAACATCTCTCCCTTTGACTGAATTGCAGCCAGTATGACAGTGGAGCATATGTGATTGGAGCTGTGGAATTTAGTGACCCCAAGAGTGAATCGCTGAACCGTGACTGGTAATTTTGTATCTTGCAAAGAATATGAGCAGCATTCTTTTTGATCATGAATATCTGCCTTTTTCTGCTGCAGAATGTGAATGATGTTCTAATAAAGAACAGTACATTGGTAAATATAAAGCTTGATTAGTCTAAAGAATTGCAAACATATATTTGCTGATTTATGAATAGCTCCCAGTCACAAGTGCAAAACCACAAGTCAATAATTTAGCCATTACTACCAACAATAAGCCCTTGACTCTATTAGTTTACCCTAGGGAATTTCAACTAGTTTTCAGATTTTTTGCTAATGATGTGCCCTGGTGAATTAATTAAGCAGTAATCACTGATGGCAAGAACATTAGCTAGCTGTAATAACATTCTGAATCCAAGACAGGCCATTAACTAGCATTTAATACTTCATCCAAAAGGTTACAGATGCAATGCAATTTCTTGTATGTGAATGGGAAAGGGGAAACAATAAATTGACTGTGTTTATACCTAGTAAAAATGAAAGCCAGAAAAGAACAGTTGAAGAAAATCTGTTTTGAAGAAACACAAATGCTGAAACACAAGTTGTTATTATGAGGTAACTTTTTATATTCTGAAACACTTGTTGCCTTAGACAGGTTTGGAGACCTGTGTGCTTTAAAGGGGTGGCTAATTATTAAGTTAGCTTTAAGTATGTTATAGAATGTCCTATTCCTAGAAGCTTTGAAATTGGTCTTCATTATTTTACTATAGTTTTTTTTATCATTTGCCTTTCTTTTCTGACTCTTTCCAGCTTTCAGAAGGGGGTCACTAAAAAATCTATTGCTTTGTGAGGCTACAATTTTATTGCTATTATTACTTTGTATTGCTTATTTTCTATGTTCGATGTTGCTCATAGCAGCCAATCAAATCCTTTGCTTTGGTTTTTGAACTGTTGAAATCTAATTGCTGATTGGTTTCCCTGGGCTACATCACTGGAAATGTTTCGCTCCACTTTTTACACAGCATGATAATATACCCCTTAACGTTAATTTGAAGGTGAACTGCCCCTTTAAGTTCTAAGGGGTAATACAATAAATTGGAACCTATAATAACCAATAAGCAGTATGTATTTACTGGTCACCTGTTTAAAAACAGGCGTATAATTGAACTTATACAAAGTACAATTTTAATAAAAAGAGAAATATACAAAATAGATAACATTTTTGTTCTCTCTCTCTCTCACTCTCTCTCTCCCTCTCTCTCTCTCTATATATATATATACAGTATATGTATATATATATATATATAGAGAGAGAGAGAGAGATATTTATATGTATATATATGTTGTATACTGCATTCACCTTTATATTTCCATTGCCCAATGTAATTTTTGAAGAAGTCATATGAAATTGGCATCAAACTTCCTTTATTGTCCTGCCTAACCCTCTGAAAGTATCTAAGCAGCACTCATGGTGGCTTATATGGCTGAATGCCATAATAACCCTTTGCCAATTTATATCCCTGTATGCACTCCCTTAAAGTATCCAGAAATAATCTTAAGTACCTGCAGTAATTAGTGTACCATAGGTTGTGCGGCTAATTGTGGAAATAAGCAGTTAGGGAAGCTTGTCGTTTGTGTGATGCCTTGTCAGCAGTCAAAGGCAGCTATTCAGTGTCACTTGTCAAGTAAATTAATAATTATAAGAATATGAAAAAAGCACTATCCATCCTGCCTCTGGAAATGCTCATTTACAAAGGTTAACATGTCATTAAATTGACACATTTTTCTTTTTCAGCCAGTGATACTTCCAATTAAAGAGCTCATCCCCTTCTCAATAGCTGGTAGATTTACTGTGATATTCTAATATGTACACACACACACAAAAAAACCCTAATAATGTTTCTTGCAATGGCTCAAAGAAGAAGCCCATGGATAAAGAAATTAAGTTAGACTGACTAGTTTCATCTCAAAGGACCTGAAATAGTCGAAAGATATTTGTTTTGGTGTGGTTCATTTCTGTTCAACAGGTTAGATTTTTCCTACTAGTACAATATACAGTACATTGTAATTACAGAGCTACAGCTATGAGAACAGAACTCTTAAGGATTTTTTGGGGAAATCATAATGGCAAGCTAAGAAAAATGTTTTACATTATCTTTTAATTGCAGTAAGAGAAATAACATATTTTATGATGAGGTGCATAATTGCAAAGAACAACCATAAAAGCACGATTAGACAGGATAGAATAACATATGTTGTGGTTATTTACATATCAGTTAATTAAGACAAATACATGAAATATGTGGTTTTATTATGACCCACCTGTCTACAAATATCCATGTATTCTCTGTGCAAAGTACAAATCAGTAGAGAATGAGAAATTTTTACATTTTTTACATTTTTACCACCTACATTTCGTCCTGTATGTGGCAGACACTAGAGGACACTAGATTTATCAACATTTTTATTTTTGTGGTTTAAGAGGTTTTTTAAACTAAACTCATTTTCACAAATATTAGTCATCTATCAAAAGAGCCGAATTAAAAATGCAAGTACAAAAAACAAGAACACTACTTTTTGTATTGTCACACAAAAGCCAATATAACCCACCTCCCAAAACCACTAAAACCACAAAGCAAAGAAAGATCTTCCAGTTGTAAAAGGGACACCTGCCAGTGTCTTCTACATGATCTGGACAGGTTTTAGTTGGCATATTTTTGCTTTCAGAATTGCTGCAGTTTTGTTGCATAATAAATCGTGAAAAAATTACGTTTTATCAATGACAAAAAAATATGAATATTAGTAAATACCCCCCCCCCCACCCAGATGTTAATAGCAGGTACAAATCTTTGTATATATTGGAGGCACAAATGTTTGCACCTGACATGTAAATGAGCCTGTAATTATGAAGAGCCAAGTAACTGATAATAAATCAATATTTTAAAGATCTGTCTTTGTTAATAGCTAGTTATTTAACAGCAGCAATCAATATAGCAATTCTATAGCCTTCTGTCCGTTTAACAGAATAATAATGAAAGGTGAACCCTACATATGAATATGGTTAGTTTTCCCTTTAATGCTAGTGTTGTGTGGGCTGCTTCTAGCTAGAAACCATTTGGTTTCATTGTTCCCATTGAATTTCAAACTGTGATGAGAGGATGGGAGGAAATGAGGTTTTGCCTCAGGCAGAGAGTGTTTTATTTTCCTAGTAAGGAGAGGGAATATGTGAATTGCATTACCCCAGAGGTGGGTGGTACTAGCACACTCAATGCATGAAGAAAAGCTTTGAAATTGTTTTAGCTCAGAAAGATTTGGCTAATGCATCACTTGGACAACATTACTCACATTTGAACCTTATTTCCTGTGGTATAAGTTAGTGCTATTTTTTATCCCTATTTACAAAAAGTCGATTTAATCATAATAGTTTTTTGTCACTTTTTCCACTTGTTTTATGGATTTACAAGTGATTTTCTGCATGTTGTTCCTGTGATTGTACTTTATATTAATTTTGAAGGTCACTTACGAGGCTGCCCTTAAGGTTTATAGCCGTTATCTTACATGTAAGCTAAAGATGATTAAGTTTACAGGTATCCAGTAGGATTTTCATGTCAATTCTCCATAATTTTAAATAATGGCTGTGGCAGACTGGTGAATCAAGGGGCAACATGATTACAATAAAAAAACATAAAGAAATACAAATTACTCAAAAGCACATAGAGAATTTGCATTACCTTATATTCTAGTATTGCCATATTAATATCCCCTGATACATTTCTTTTGTAAACCAACTTAAAGCTTTATTTGTGCACTTCATCTTTATAACTAATTGCGATTATATGTTATTATTAAATAAAATCCACTTCCATTTGTTGCTTGATAACTCAAGGTTTATAGACCAGAAACATTTATAGATCCCGATGTGGACTCCATCCTGAAAACAGCCCATAAGCAATCTGGACTGATTGACAAGGACCCTGCATTGCCTGCTCATTTCAGCTGTCAGTGCCAATTGATTCTTTTTATTAGTAACTTGAACCAGAATGAATGACAGTGTAAGAATATCAGGCTGTATAAGTATATAGCAAGATGTATAACAAGAGGATTAAAATCAGGAACCTATCAGGAATTCAATAAGGGACTTGCCCCTTTCCGCTAAGCATCTTGAAGTCTCTAGTCTATAACCTGACTAAGAAGCTTTTAAATATTAAAAGTAACAAGAATAATATCACTATCGTTGTTGTTTTGGGCATGATCTCTACAATTTGCCTTGGTAGTTTGGGCCAGAACAAGGAATAATATACATCACTCAAATAATATACACTATGGAGCAGATTTATCAAAATGTGAGTTCAGAGCTGAATACATAAAAACTCACCCACGTTCTCTTCATTCCTATGGGTTTTTAGAAGTGTATTTATCAAAAAGTTAGTTCTAACTTTCACCCATTGATAAATACACTTCTTAAAATCCCACAGGAATGAATACAACGTGAGTGAGTTTTTATGTATTCAGCTCTGAACTCACATTTTGATAAATCTGCCCCTATGCTTCATATCTATTAGGACCATGTTTATAAGAGTCACAAAGAGATGTAATACATCCTGTTGTTAAAACACATTCAAATGATTCCAGTCACAAACATGCAGGAATTGAATGCACTGCTGAATCACTAACAGCACTGACAGCAATGGACCAATTGACCATTGGTTAGAGCATCTTGTTGCGATAAACCTTAGTCCTTTTTAAACTTTATATATTATGCAGGATTTTTCCTAATAGCACAGGGGGTGTCTTGTCGTCCTTTCAGACATGCAACAAAATGCCCCAAAATAAAGATTAGTAACATTCTAATTGCTGTTTGTGTGGGTATTTGGGGTGTACACTTGACAAAGGGCATGGTGACCTAAAGCATGCAAGGCTTCATTTATATTTGCAGGTGCAGTGAGCAAAGTACAATTTGAGTACAATTGCCATGTTCTTTTCCTAGAAGGGGTTGTTGCATCTGACACAAATGTGTTCAATGTGTCTAAATAACACAGTTGGGCTTGCACTTTACTCTAAATTAGACTCATTACGCTCAAAGTCCAGTTGGTGTTGTTTCCAGTGTTCGGTTCAAGAGTGACATGTTCCCTAAGTGACTAAGTATGCTGCACCTATTGACTCAGGGCAGTAAGGAAACCCTGGAGCTACCACCTGGTCTAGAGATGATGGTAACTTTAGGGTTCCTTTGCATCAATAGGTGCATATGCGCTCAGTTTGGAACAGGAGACAGGAAGGACTGAGCGATGTTGAGTTCAACTATCAGAAGTTCAAGAGTCGCATTTTGCATCAGGAATCTTTAATGATTGGGGTTTTATGCACAATTGATAGAGGGGGGCAATTTGTGCAAATGCAACTGTGCGTGTGGTTGTAAATGATCCCTATAGTGTGGTGGACCACCACTAAATTAACTTTGCACATAATTCTATTTACAATTGCTGTATCGTTGATGGTATACTCGCTTTACTGCTTTCAAAAGCAGCAGCGAATATTTTTAAATGAAAAACAAGGGCACCACAGAGGTAACAACATTTAGAATGTTATAAAAAAGGAAGGTATTTTGTCAATTTTGTCACCCACCCGAGAAATAATTTTTCATGAGCAACAAAATGTCCTGTGCACCATTACCCTTTAAGGTTAATACTTATGATAGCCAGTCAAGATTTATTAGACAACAAAATTGCTTTCTTTTACCACTGATGCCACGAGACACATTTGCCTTGCATTAACAAAACAGTCACTCAAATATCTATATGGTATGTTCAGTAACTTTATACCATACACCCATATGATTTAATGACTTTTAGATGTCAACAGGTTTTATTGCACATGTACTAGATTTTGCACACTGTATTTTTTCATGTTTACCCATGTGCTCTTTGCGTTGTATACCTACTAATTAAGTGAAATGTATCTCATGGAGTGACACTGTGCTATTAAACTAGTACATGGATACTTAAAAAGGCAGAATGGTTGAAGGTCATGGTCATAACTACACATGAATCAGATCTCAGTAAAATCTCTGGTACTACTGTATGTACAACAAGGCTCACAGGAACACTTCAACTCAGCAAGGGCTATCGTATTCTTTCCGATGCTTCAGCATAGCTGGCTCAATTTATATATACTGCCTGCATTGTGCCAGTGAAATGGATGGTTCTTGCTATACTTGTAGTTCAGCTATGTGAATGAGATGAAAACCATACTCGGTAAGTAATAATGCTTTTAGAGGTCATAGATATACTGATTGTCTAGCGGTAGGTATGCCTATTAGTCCCAATCTGGTGAGTTACAATTCGCTGTTGCATCTAACAACAAAATATAGTTTTTATGCCTTAGAAAAGTTGATAGGTGATTAGAGCTGAACTTTGAAAGCCAATCCAACAAAATAACAGTAAAGTTTAATGGTGCATTTCTTTGAAAGACTGACAAATCCCCAGCCAAAGTATTGATTCTGCAAGAATTTATTACAGAACATGCCACTTTCCGTGTCATTACAGCTCATGTCTGACTGGTGGAATCATGCAAAATAGATTTTTAAATGAGTAGTAATAGCCAGGCATAAAGCAAGTATTGATGTGTGTCATGAAGGGTAAAATAGTATGGCAGGTAAATGCATATAACAAATTGAAAACAAAAAGCACCACTTTCCAGATGTAAATATCATTTGAGTGTTTGTAAACTGGTACCACTGAGTGCTAAGCTTTATTCTGTATGTATATTCATTTGTGAGCATGTCTTAACATGATAATTGTACTTTATATGTCACAGGGGCATAACTGGTTTAATAGTCATTAATACATTTTTTTTACATTAGCTAATTACATTTCAAACCTGAGAAATGGATTAGTATGGATTAGTATGCCTCTATATGCATATGCCAGTTAAACATGCATTTTAGTGTTAGAGATTCATAGCTGTTACTTACTAGTCAGTTAACTTGCAATTTTCTCTTAAAGATTGTGGTTGTTTTAAAGTTAATAAAACTGATTTCTTATATGTTATTATATTATGGTATGTTATTATATATTATAGATCATTGCTCTCATAACATGGCAAATGAATAACCCTCCATATAAAAAGAAATAAGGGCTCTGATAACCCAACAGCAGAACTTCAGACTGCATGAAATAGTGCAAGTTCTATGCCATGGGCAATTTGAATCCAATTAATTTAATCAATTTCTAAATAATTTAGAGCAACTCTTGATAAAATTGTGTTTACGCACCAAATTTAAAG
Source organism: Xenopus tropicalis (assembly GCF_000004195.4). Lineage (NCBI taxonomy): Eukaryota > Metazoa > Chordata > Amphibia > Anura > Pipidae > Xenopus > Xenopus tropicalis. Next base: position 79,028,899 of record NC_030680.2, on the reverse strand, counting down.
CGAACATGCAGAATATAGCTGGAATTTGCTTGCTTTGCAAATGATTCAAGTAGAGAATCATGTACCAATGCAAGGCAAATTTGACCGATCAGCACAGCTTTTATTTCTCTAAAGTATGTAGAATAATGAAAGAAATTCACTTATTGGTTGCTAAGGGGCATCAGGGCAAAGTTCATAGTGTTAGTAAATGAGTCCCATGAGGAGAAAATTATTTATATATAGTTATTACAAGAAAAAATAGTTTATTGATGCCTATATTACCCCAAGATCTTGTGTGTGATACTGTGAGTGCTGCCTACTGTGCAATTGTATTGTGAACATCTTTAAAGCAGCATTTATTCATTCCTTCCAAAAGCAAATTATATAAATATATATCGTTATTTAATGCTAAGTGTTGCAAATACTACAATTAGTAATACGTGCTGGATGCATAGACCCATTTGGAGACCTCATTCTACCTCAGCCATCAAATAGCACTAAATTAAGTAGTGAGAAATGTTATGAATATGAGGTAATGTAATGCAATCCTGCATAATTACTTCTCTCTTTAATATATAGAACACTAGGGTCCCTTTTTGCATTACAAGGCCTGAAAACCTTCTTTTGATATATAGTTTCCTTCCTTAGAACACCTTATTATCTAGATTTCTGTATTCAGGTCACATTTCATCTAATTATATTAATTCTCAGATCTGAGCCCCGTTTGCCTCCTATGGCTGCATTGGGCTGTAAAGGTAACTGTGTGCCCAGCTAATGGAAATCAGGCAGAGAAAGGCCTGTTAACACATTTTTTATATCCATCAATCGCAGCACCCTGTCACATAGTATACTGAAGAAAGAAAAGGTTGGAAGGAAACAGAGAGGGAAAAGGAGCAGTGTTAGAAAGGCAGAGAGGAAACCATAAAAGGGGAAATGCTTAAGGGAATTAAGGAGAAAAATGAGAGAGTGTAAAGAGAATGGCATATAGGAGAAATGGGGACTCTAAGAACAAAAGTTGCTTGGAATTGAAAGCTACACATCTGCAAAAAAGTGCAAATTCACTTTGTGCCACTAGTATAATAGAAAGCATGCCAGAATGTAAAATCAATATATACTTTAGCAGTGGTTCTAAACCAACTCCATCAAGTTTTACTTCTGAATGAGCATAATAAAGTGAATTAATGAACACCCTTTTTATAAATGCAGTGTAATCCATTAACACAATCCTCTTCATGTGACACTTTTCTTGCCACTAACAGAATGAGTCAGGGCTGTGTCCCTTTTACTGTTCTATTTCTTCTAGCCATAGAATCTATTAAATGAAATTACTGGGAAAAATCAACAATAAAAGTCAACATTAATAATTGCAGATTATAGCCTTGGCAAAAAACAAAACAAAAGCTGCCGCCTATATAACTATGCAAGCAAACTTGTCTAATTTTACCATGTAATATATTTAATAAGCTGTATTGCCCCATTCTCAATATCACACAGAAAAAAAGCTGTTTTTTAGAAAAAACCAGAAGCCAAGGAAATCAGCTCCAATCTTATAGAAGCCCACTGAAATGTGAGGCTTAGTGGGACCTATTTATGTAGCATACCCCAAGCCAGTTTGTTGGTTTGTTGCTTCTAGCAGCTAGTTGTCATTTACGCTTTAAAATCTGTGGCCTTTCATATTTATCCTTGGCTCTGCGGTGAGTATTTGAAGGTGGAAAGAAGAATTGGGTTGTTTGAGGGGTGACTGGCTTGCCTTGATGCTGCCTTGGTCATAATATTTTAGTTCACTGATGCTGTTTATTGGCCGTACGTGAAATGTAGGTGCAACTGTGTTTAAACTGGGGAAGTGAAGAACAATTGAAATACATATGACAGAGAGGAAGATGTTTTTAAAACATTTTAAGCCTGTGAGCTATGTGTAACTGTATTTTTTCAACTATTTTCCAGGTTTTAAAATTCAAAACAGTTTACTCATTTATGTGATTCATATGTGCCATGTGACATGTTATTCACATCAATAGTAAGCTTTAATGGAGCCTCTAGTTTGCAAATGTACACAACATATTATTCACTAGGAATGTTGGTGTGGCAATGTTTGACAAATGAATCACTTAAGCCTGTTTCACCTGTATTGTATTGTAATATGCTATGGGGGAAGCAGTCAAAAAGTGCATGTGCCCAGGGACTGACATTTTAGTATTTTGCTAATGTAAGCTTTGTGTGCCCATTAGTCTGCTTTTAACGATGCTTCCTGTTTACTTCTCTTTTTCATTTATATGGAAACAACTGATAGTTTTCAATTTGTTAGTTTAGAATTTACTTGTACACGTTGAATTTGACACTGCTCATGCATGCACATAACTAAGAAAAGTGATTCTTAATTAAAATGTATCGAAATGTGCATCCGATTGGATCGGATCTTTTTTTCCCAATGGGCTACACAAGCCACACATCTCAAGCAAAATTAAAGTATAGGTCGATCAAAGCAATGTTTCCCAAGCCTCACACTAAATGACAGACATTTCATAACTAAATAATTAATAGGGATAATTAAGAACACAAGTAAATGTAAAAGCTACTCACAACAGTTTTGTCTATAATTGCTTATTACTTGTCCCAAAACCCTTGGTGCTTGGACTTTTCTAGCTGCAAGGTGTTCCTTCCAGGGCTTATTATGCACACCTCCCAAAGTAGACTTAAACAGTCCGTGGTGGTGCTTGTTTTGACACACAGGACTTGATGCAGTTTGCACCACATTGATGAAAGGAAAACACATCTTGTGAGAGATGTTACTAATTTGTTTCCACAGTAGAAACAAATCAGTAACGATATTGTTAAATCGGGTGCAAGTTGGAGCAGTTTTTAGTATGTCATAGATCTGGGCTGTCCAACTGGAGGCCCACAGGCTGGATGTGGACTTTTAAAGGATTTTTTGGCCCCCAGTCTGTTCAAAGGCTTTGTAGATTTCACTGTATGACATCATCATTTTAATTTAATCCATCCTTCAAACACACTGTATGAGGAATAATTGGCCCACAACATGTAATAAGTTGAACAGCACTCATTTAGATAATTGGCCCAATTATAGCAAATGTTCAGCTTTTCTGAATTATTTGCATTTCTAGTCTGTCTCTGTTCAAATTTAAATTGAATGGCATTGATTGTTCTGATCACTTAACCCGGCAACAAAATACCTGTTGCTCCATTTTTTAAATTACAAAATGTACTTAAATACATTAGAGTTAATGGGCATCTTTTTCACTGGATCTTTTTTTGTGTCAAATGCATTGGATTCAATGGGTGTTTATTCACTGCATTTTTTCCCACACCAGATGCATTGGAGTCAATGAGCATTTTTTCTCATGCAAAATGTGTTGGAGTAAATGTTTTTTTTTTCATCATTTTTCTTGTGCCTATTGCATTACAGTCAGTGGTTTGACTCTTTTTCCCTGCACAGAAAACCCTGTGGGTCATTTATAAAGTTTGTGCAGAGAATTTTTTTTCACAAAGTTTTTTGCGGATGTCTTGCCCTAAATGCTAACATGCGGATGTCTTGCCATTTTGTTAACGAATGCCGGCCACTGCGAACGCAGTGGGCATGTAGAAGCCATAAGACAACATCAGAACTAAAATGGCCAAGGACTACCCCCCGCCATTTGCTGTGACAAACCACAAATTTATATTGATATAATTTTTTTTTTTTATAAACAGAGTGTGCTTAAACAGGGAGGGTGGGAGGGGGATGCCGCTCCGTGGAATCTGGAAGCAGAGTGGCAGCAGCAGTGCGGGAATGCAGGCACAGAGGAGGGAGGAGGAGCGAGCAAGGGGGGGCTGCCCTTTCCTGACTGCACTGGCTGGGTAAGTTAACCCCTTACAAGCACGGAGGGAACAGAGCCCAGCTGGCTCCACAGTCCCTCTGCGCTTTCATTATTTATTTCAGCACTCTCTATTTGCACTCCTGTACCCATCTTTCCTTTTTTTGAAAATTGCAGTGAATTGCCAATTGCACACAAAGATTCCAAATGAGATTGCGGTTTGCATGAGCAGGCATGTTTATTGTATAGTACCAATTTTCACATTGCGAATATCATTTTGCAATTTGTGAAGTCACTTGAACACCAAAGTTTTGGCATAATTTGAACTCTTGGGGGCACATCTACTAAGATCTGATCTTTTTCTGAGCACGATATGGAAAAACTTGGAGTAACCACGATAATTTCTGAAGTTCTGAAAATGCTTTTATTGTTCGTACGAAAATATCTGAAAAGTTCATTATGCCGCGAAAACCTTTCTGGCTTTGATGCTTTCCATGTCTGGCTTTGGAAGCCTTCCATAGGACCTAATGGTACTCGACAGATCAAACCTGGCGAAAAGATAGTCCCAAGGAAAGTGTAACCAAAGCTTTAACGAATTCCGAAATGTTCGTATTCTTTGAACAAACTACGATTTTTTTGTGGAAATTTAATGAAAACCATGAAAAACTTGTGGAATTTTAATGAACTTTGCGCATACATTCCGAAATGTTCTATAAGTTAGAAAAAAATTAGAAAAAAAAACAAAATTAACTCAAAATTTTTTAGTAAAATGGGCCCCAGAGTGTGCACATAAATAATCACAGTTTACAAATATACGATATTTAAAAAAACTTTCACACTTTGAAAAAAAAACTTGCAATTATGTTTGCACACTTAATGCACTAGTCTTGTCCAGCCTTATAAATATAAAACATGCAGGGCAAATATGTTCACTATGCGAACATTGCGTGAATTTTATAAGTGCTCAGGAAATTGGACCCTATAATCCAGAAAACAGACCAGTTTCCAAACATAAAGAATAAACCTAGTCAAATTATAATTTGAATGCTGCTATTTACATCATCCTAAAGTTAATTGTAGGTGAACTACCCTTTTAAAAGCAGCACAAGTCTAGGCTCATGTTGGCTAGTAATCTAGGCAGAGCAAATATTGGCAGGCTATGTAAAGCAGCATTCCTGGGAACAGTTTCATTTGGCCTTTGATGTTTCTATTTTCATTAAAAAAAAACTGTTTTATCTCAGTGAAAGTAGTTCTTAAAATTTGCAGTCATACACAGGTTAAAGCTTGTATACTGTAAGTTTAAGCACATTGTCAAATGATTTCTTTCTCCAGTGTACATTTACAGTAGGAGGGACTGACAGGGAACCTTTACATTTGGAAGTTTGAGCCAGAGCAGTGAAATGCATACTAGGATCGGCAAATTACATAGTCAGGGTCAGGCCAAAGTCTCAAGACAGGAGACAATAAGCATGGTCAAAGGCAGGCAAGGGGTCAAAACTAAATAATCAATCACATAAATAAAGCTTAGGGTGAAAAAACAGAGGTCAGCTTGGGCAAAGCTAAAATAAAAAAAACTTGCCTTTTAAATATAAAAGGGCACTAACCTTGAATTAGATTTCATGAATTGACCTACTGCTGTCAAAACATCAAGATGGAGTGTCTGACATCATGGCACAGCCTGTCCTGAGGAGACTTTTGATGTACAAGGGACACTCATGTGGAGGCAGCCAGGGACTGGCATGGTGTATAAAACCGTGTCTTAGAGTAACAGTGCCAATTTAGTTTCTGACAAAAACTGGTGTAGTCTACCAAGAAAGCTGATTTAAACAACTATTTATTTGTCGGTGTATCATCTAAATAAAAAAGACCGTCTGACTTTGCCTCTTAAGTAACCCTGTGACATAAATCATTTTTAAAAAGATGGAATTTCTAAATATTTGATTGCAGACCCTTAACCCTAAAATAGTTGTTGGCAGCCAACAATATATTTTAAAGAGAACTGATACTCTCATAATAGATGTCTATTAAGAACAAGAAGATCAAACTAAAGGGCTAACACACACCTAACAAATCTATAAGTTATTGTTGATATGTAAAAAAAACAAACTATAAGCTTTATTTAATATAATATAAGAATACAAGGTATAAAGGTATTAATAGAGAGTATATGTATATGATGAACAATCAATGTGTAAAATGTATCTTTCTATTATGACATTACCTAAAGCCTAAAGCCTTGAATAGAAAAAAAAATAGATGTCTATTAGGTCCTTAGGCAAAATGTATACATGGCTACACTCTCCACTACCCCTTTTTCATCTGGGTGAACCATATGATGTTTCTTAGGCTCCATGTATTGACTTTGCCCTTTTATTACCACCAACCTTGGTACTGCCTAGGTTGTCACCCATATCCTGTCAATCTTGGCCCTCATCTTGTACATTCCCAGGTTAACCTTTGCCCCCTCCTAGCTACAGGCTCTTTTTTGAAGGTTCCCCTAGGGCTTACACAGTAAAAATGAACAACTAGCAGTGTTTTCACTGCATTAAACCTTTTAAGGACCTTAACAAGTTACTCAGCTTGCTTATTATAAATAACATGATATAAGTGAGTCAAAGGGGGCAGCCTGGACAAGAGGAACATTACATGGGCATCACCTGGCTATCTATTGAGTAACTGAAGCCTCAGATGTCAGATTTCAGCATTCCATATTACACTGTCAAAATGTACAGAGGTAGAAGCAGACACCAGAAAAGATTGCTCATTACAAAATACAGTAGATTTTTTTTTTCATTTTATTGCAATAGATAAGTCCAAACTTGATTATACCTAATATTTATGGGGGTTATGCAATAAAAAGACACAAAGTTTGCCCAGGAGCAATAACCCATAGCAACCAATCAGCAGAAAAAATGTACTGGTCACCTGTTTAAAGCAAACATCTAATTTATTTCTATGGGTTATTGCTCCTGGGCAAACTTTGTGTCATGTATTACATATGGGGGATATGATTTTATATTTCAGGTTGGACAGAGGTACAATACACCGGCAAATAATGTGGAAGCTCACAAAAAAAGCAGCATTGTTATCTTTTCTTCAGTCCGCCAGAAACTAAACGTTCATTGTAAGTTTAAATTCCTCTTGAAGTGGATGACATTGTGGCATAATATAAATTAAAATAAGTCTTAATCATAATCTTTGACTCATATCGTAGAAAAATTGCTGTGCACTGCACAAGAGTTTTATTGTTAGACATGTATAGTAGAAGTATAAGAAAAACACATGAACACAAACGCACTTCCACTCCCTTCTGCTTTTAGCTCATTGAAGGCCTTTGCATGCACAGTGCCTTTCTTTAAAAGAAAGAGAAACCTTGAAGGTTCTTTCCCCGTGCTTTCATTACACTACTAAAAAAAAAACATGTTGGATTACTTTAGTGTAGGTGGTTTCCTCATTAACTTTAGGACGGCGATGTGAACAAAAGCAGGCGTGCAGTGGACAAAAGACTGCCAATAAATGTCCCTGAAAGGGGGCGTCAGGGACAGGTGTCACTAACTAGCCCCATAACAAGCTATTTCAAATAAAAGTGGTTGAGATCTTGCATGGTATTTAGGCAGGCTGTTAGAAACAGCTGCTAGAATGGTGCTTAATCACTTTGTTACACCAGTGCATATTCACAAAGTATGGATGATAAATGGGTTTTCCTGCGATTAATGAGTTCTCCAGTTAAACAGTTGTGAGTCACCACACTTGAGTGTTTATATGTAAGATGATTTATCACACCATCTTGGACAGGTTGGATTTAAAGTTACATAAAGGTGTTCACAACCCATTTCTAGTAATCTCAGACAGAAAACATGATGTATTGAACACAAATTGCCATATAATATACAAGATTTGTCTGCTTTTTTGATGGAGCAATCTTTAGTAATCTCTCCAGAGAAAAAAAATCTATATACTGTTTAGATCCTGAAAATGGGGGGGCATCAGTAGTTTATATACATATCTGCACAGTGCTGCGTACATAAGTAGAGCTTTATAAATTAAGATATATATACATACATACATACATACATACATAACCCTAAATGAATTGGAACCAGCAGAAACTATTGGAAATATCTTATTTCAAGATTTTTATTTTACATCCTCCAGTTTATTGCCTTGCAATTGATACATTAATTTCTCAAAATGAATGTAACCTACATGATAGATATATGTTACAGGAATCAAAGAGCTGTGTAAATTGGCTACAAACAAATGGATAAAAAGCAGCATCTGATCAAGACGGAATGTGGCATATCTATAAATCACTTTTCAAATTACTAATACACAGTCAAATTTTACTATTACAATAAAATAGCATAAAAGCAATATCTGCTTATTTTTACTGCTCTCTTCAAACAGGTTTTTCTTGAATAATGCTTGTGTACTGAAAGGTTTTGGAAAAAAAACTATTTTATCAGACACAGGAGAAATCCAGATTACCTGATTCCTCATCCCCTACCTGCTAACAGTATGAGGCATTCTAATCCAATCGTGTATATATACAGGCCAATTTCACAATTAAGGACAATCAATAAATAGGTTGACTTTGAAAATATTTCCAATACAGGTATGGGACCCCTTATCCGGAAACCCGTTATCCAGAAAGCTCCGAATTACAGAAACCCCGTCTCAAATAGACTCCATTTTAATCAATTAATTCAGAATTTTAAAACTGATTTCCTTTTTCTCTGTAATAATAAAACAGTGCCTTGTTATTGGTTCCAGCTAAGATTTAATTCATGCTTATTGGATTCAAAACAATGCTATTTAGTTTAATTAATGTTTTATTGATTTTTTAGTAGACTTAAGGTATGGAGAACCAAATTACGGAAAGACCCCTTATCCGGAATACCCTTGGTCCCGAGCATTCTGGATAATGGGTCCTATACCTGTATTACGTTGTGTGTGGCCAGATCCATTCTAGCTCCAACATTGACACTGGCACATATACATCTAAGATGGTGAGGCACCAAAAATAGCAGTGTCACAAGATATATATATATATATATAAACCTCTCTTATATTTGAAATGCACTGTGGTATTGTAGGTAAATAAAGTATTTACGAAGCATTAGTAAATTGTAGACATTCATTATACAGACACACAGTATGGTTAAAATAAACTAAATATAAAATGAACAAACATATTTAGAAAAAAGAACAACAATAGAAACAACATCTTTTTCTAAGACTGGCTTTTTTTCTTATGTGTAATTTTTATGAATCAATTCCTATCCCTCAGGAAAAAAAGAACAGGAACAATATAGTATATTTTTATACTTGCATTTTTTTTTTTAAATGCTGATTGCATACTAATCAAAAATATCAGTCAGAGTCAGGATTATAAAACACAAAACATAGTGGCCTGTTTACCATGTCAAGAGGGCGAAACATGTACGCTCCTTCCTTGTTTATGGCTTTCTCAGAATGGAATTATTTTTACTAACTGCAAAGCCAGGTTAAGTTGTTTCTCTCCACTACAAACCCTCATTACTACTATCTTTTATTTATATAGCAGAACCCACACATTTACTGACATACAAAAAAACACCTGCTGCTTTTCCTCCCAATGATAATTGGCATAAAAGTCAGTGTATAATAAAAGGCCATGTTGGAATTCTTTAATATCACTACTTCTTGCAATTTATTACTACTATGTGATCTCTACTCTATTGTCATCCTTCAATAAGTCATTCCAGTCATTCTCTAGTTCTAGAGATTAGGTTCCAGATATGTACCTTAGTCAGATATTTTTTTTAATGCCGGGAAGTTGGCTACTGACATATCAGTCCAGCCCAATTCTTCCTTTTAGTAAACTGTTAACCCAACCTATTCCATTCTGGAACCCAGTCTTCCATAAAACTTGCTAAAATAATGTGTCCTAACAAAACCCACCTTTCATCTTACATACAACCTCAAGTTTTTTATTTCACAGACTTAGGGGCTGATTTACTAACCCACGAATCCGACCCGAATTGGAAAAGTTGCGACTTGCAAACGAACATTTTGCGACTTTTTCGTATTTTTTGCGATTTTTTCGGCGTCTTTACGAATTTTTTGTTACCAATACGATTTTTGCGTAAAAACGCAAGTTTTTCGTAGCCATCACGAAAGTTGCGTAAAATCGCCCGATTTTTCCGTAGCGTTAAAACTTACGTGAAAAGTTGCGCCTTTTTCGTAGCGTTAAAACTTAAAAGGTGCGAAGTTTCGCGTAAGTTTTAACGCTACGAAAAAAGCGCAACTTTTTGCGCAAGTTTTAACGCTACGAAAAATCGCCAGATTTTACGCAACTTTCGTAATGGCTACGAAAAACTCGCGTTTTTACGCAAAAATCGTATTGGTAACGAAAAATTCGTAAAGACGCCGAAAAAATCGCAAAAAATACGAAAAAATCGCAAAATACCGATCATTACAAAAGAAACGCAATCGGACTCATTTCGACCCGTTCGTGGGTTAGTAAATGTGCCCCTTGGAATATTACTACTCTTGCTCCAACTTTCCCATAAATCTTGCCTTTCAATCACTCCCTCACATAAGAATTTCCCTTAGCCAACACAACTTCCCATTCTTCATGTTCCTTCAGTATCCCAACCCCCACTGGCACTTTCAATTCAGTCTGTCACTTCATCAACCAAGACATCTACTGTGATCCTTAGCAGAGCCACACGAAAGGCCAGTTTTATTTTTTCTTAAGGAAACAAATCCAGTTTTGGATTAGAGATGCTGAAAGCTTGTTTATGCCCTCAAGCAGTGCTGCTGCCAACACATGAGGGAGAAAAAACAAACCAAAAGGAAAGGAGCAGATGCTGACTATGTATTCGAAGAGTAGTTATCAAAACATAATAGTTGACAGAATGCAAGTACAAACTACATGCAGTAAATTTCTGCTGCAGGTGCATAATTGTTCAACATTCTTTTGTTTGATCTGTTTTTACAGTGCTGTGGCTCCAGGTTTAGATTTCCGTACTGTATTAATCATACAAAACCCTGTAACAATCAGTAAACATTTATTGTTTCCTTTAGTTATGTTAAAAAAAAACACCCTTTACAAGGTATTTTTATCTGTGGTACAAAGGTTCTATAAATGTTTTAGAACAAAAAGAACAGTTTCTGAATCTAGCACAATAAAGAGAGTTTTTCTTCTCACATGTGTACAATCAAGAATGTAGCCAAAGGATGCTTTTAATATAGGTGGTTCTGTGTAAAATAAGTATATACTAAGGGGCTGATTTACTTACCCACGAACAGGTCGAATGGAGTCCGATTGCGTTTTTTTCGTAATGATCGGTACTTTGCGATTTTTTCGTATGTTTTGCGATTTTTTCGTATGTTTTGCGATTTTTTCGGATTCTTTATGAATTTTTCGGATCCAATACGATTTTTGCGTAAAAACGCGAGTTTTCCTATCCATTACGAAAGTTGCGTAAAAAGTTGCGCATTTTGCGTAGCGTTAAAACTTACGCGAAAAGTTGCGCATTTTTCGCGTAAGTTTTAACGCTACGCAAAATGCGCAACTTTTTACGCAACTTTCGTAATGGATACGAAAAACTCGCGTTTTTACGCAAAAATCGTATTGGATCCGAAAAATTCGTACAGAATCCGAAAAAATCGCGAAACATACGAAAAAGTCGCAAAATATTCGTTTTCAAGTCGGAACTTTTCCAATTCGGGTCGGATTCGTGGGTTAGTAAATCAGCCCCTAAATATAGTATTAAAGGAAAACATTCTGAGAAGAAGTTTAAGATCAATAGGTACTGTATACCATTGTATAATGTTCTTTTTCCTTAGAATTCAGGGCAGCAACAGGAAGTTTAAAAAGTTTTAACTATTGTAAATGTCAGTGTCCAGAATCTTCACAAAAAAAAGAATGGAGGAAGCTAGCCAATGTGATAAAGAGCAAAGCAAATCTACTGATTTATAGGGTCAAATATGTAGCTGAGAGGGGCCTTTCCATTAACTGCCATTGAGATCACAGCAGATTCACAGTTTGAAAACCATTTATCTGAACAGTTTTGATAAGTTAAAGGGACAGTATATGCCCCTTTTCAACATGACTTCAATGTATAGGGCATGTGTTTGCCCATTGTTTATGAAGCCAGTTTCACTTTAGTACTTCCTGTCACTTTCTCAACCCTAAGAACTTCAAAGGAGCTGATAAAACTACTTACCAGTCCACCGAGAAGACCCTGATAATGAGCTCCTCAAAGGCTTCTGCTTAGAAAATGAAGGGGTTTGTTTGTTAAAATGTTTTTAATGAGCTCTGAACTAATTGCCTTGCTTATAAAGGAAGGGGGTTATGTTCAGTGAAAATAGCCCAACTAGCTCAAATAGCTCAATTAGTGTTTATGGATTTTTTAAAAATGAAAACAATGGGCAAAATATCATTTCAACACAGGTATTTATTTATTGTGTTAATTTTTCAGTGTATACTGTCCTTTTTAAGGTTTGCATTGGTAAATGAGTTTCAATATGCTGGTAAATAGCTCTGTCAGTTTATTTGTGTTAATGTATAATAATACTTTATGCTGAATTCAGATTAAACTCTACCATTTAATAAGGTACAATATAAAAGACTATTGAAAAGGCTTGTATGTGGCAGTGAGGTTCCAGTGTAAAATCTGATCCCCAATTTGCATTCAGAAAGGATTGTTTCCTTAATATAAGGCATCCATGCAACAGCTTCTCTAATGTGTTTCACTAGTTTGTGAATCATTTACCTTAATGGACTGTTTCTACCTAATGTCTACGTGACTGTGAAACTATATAATGACCAAGTTTTAAGCAAAAGAAAAAAACTATACAAAATCCTATTGTTTAAAAGGCATTGCAACAACCTTCAAACACTCAAGCAGTGAAGCATGTAAACCAGATTTTATCTGAGAATGTTGTATGGCTTAACAGAAACACAATGCTGTTAACAAACTAACTGCACAAATATTTAGTACTGTACCTTGTTAGTGTGGTATCTATGAAACTCTTATATATTTACCTATAACCTGAAAACTTATAGCACTTCTAACTAATGTTGTTTTGTTATTTAGGGAGTCATAGACAAATACATATACTGAGGGATTCAAACACAACTTAACATAGCAAAAAACACTATTTTACTTATAGGAATATTAACACAAACAATAATAGCAATATATATATATATATATATATATATATATACGTCCGACACTTGATAATGTTACCCATGGTGTTGTCAACAACTCAGAAGTAGTAGATAAGTGAATATTTACCAGTGCAGAAAACCAATCCTCTCTCAGATGTACCATGTGTCTGGTGTGAAAAATGTAATACCCAGAAAGAGTACTCACTTATAGTGGAAGTAGTCCCCAGCGCTAGCACATAATAAATTACCACTGTATTCTGTCTGGTGATTCTCACCAAAGTCGATGCGTGGTCTGGGTGCTTCTAGCCCCGAACCCGTAGTCTGGGGAGCAAAGACCAGTCCAAACACGAAAACAACTTTAGTCAGCACACGGAGGGCCAAGGTATCTAAAACATCAGCTTTTATTAATTTCCTTTTATAAACACAACGCCTAATCATGATTAAGTGCCTATGCGCATGAAACGCGTTAGGCGTTGTGTTTTTAAAAGGAAATTAATAAAAGCTGATGTTTTAGATACCTTGACTGTCCGGTATGCTGACTAAAGCTGTTTTCGTGTTTGGACTGATATACTAACTACCCTGATCCTTTCTCACTCCTAGAGACACAGACTACTCCTACTGAGGCTTTCCTCCACCATAGCCTTTTTTGGCAGCAAGTGGAGTCCAGAGAGAGGCCAAGCACATGGTGGTGTCTGTAAGGCTAATGTCCCATGAGGAGATTTAATTGCTGCGATTTTTAAAAAGCGAGTTCCAGCAACAAGTTGCTCAACTTTTCCTAACAAGCGATTACTAGAGATTTCAACAACGGAGTGATTCTATTTCCCACGAATCCAGGTGTCATATTCCCCGCCCACAATTAGAACTTACATTCAGTGAAGGGAAATTGCAGTGACTACCCACGCAGTGGGTTTTATTTTCAGTGATTCCAGTAGTTATGAATGACAAGGCTTTCTTTGTAAAATAGCTCTAAAAGGGTCTTATAGCGATTCGGAGCGATAAGCGTTTGGAAGTAGTATTGTAAGTTTAGGTACTGGCGATTTCTATTCTTCTCTATATAGAGACAAAATGAGCAATTTGAACTCACTTTTTAAAAATCCCAGTGACTAATCTCCCCATGGGACACTAGCCTAAAGATTAGGGAAACCCGACTTCCCCGTGCCAACTACTGAATTACCAGGGAAAAACTTTGACTTGGATAGGAAAACATCTCCCGCCCCCCCCAACTGTGAAACTGACCCAGTCCTTAGCTGACTTAAGCCTTATATGGACTACCCAAAGTAGAGGTGAGCAAAACTTTAACATTATACATTTAAGGGGGCATTTATTAACATTTGTATTTTCTTGGTTTTATACTTTTTTAAACCACAAATAAACGTATTTCCACGAACGGCAGTCATTTATCAAAAGATCCAAACTGAAAAAAGCATGAACAAAAAAAAGTTCTGGAAAAAATTTAAAAAAGACTTTTTTCATATTGTCACACAAAAGTCAGCATCAAAAAAACCTGAAAAACTCTGAAACATCGAAGCAAAAGGAGATGTTCCAGTTGTATAAGGGACATCTGCCATTGACTTCTACGTGATCTTAGGTTTTAGATGACGTATTTTTTCATTTTGTTTTTTCCTGCAACAAAATCAGGTTTTGGCGTTAAAAAAAAACAGAACAAAAAAACTGAGCATTAGTAAATGCCCCCTTTAGAGTTTGCAACCTATGTACTACTATTTTCTTTATTGGATTTAAATGCAGCACTCAAAAGCAGTTACATATAAATAATACAAAACAGTTTAAAACATGTCACTACACAACAGTGTTCCCTCTTAGCTATATATCTGTCTTATTCTATAATGTACATATTTGAAAATGTGCTAATGTGTATGTATAGATTTTACACATACACAATACAGAATAGTTGTGCTAGAAACACCAGTGTTGCAATGTGTTGCATTTAAAATTCAATGCCATTACTCTTTTCAAGCATAAATTCTGCACCAAATAAGCATAATTATCAGATGAATATAATATTGAATAATATATTTCTTTTTCTTAAGAATGTGGACTTGGTTAATAACAGAGACGAAATATTTTCTTCAGACCGTTAAAACATAACAAAAGGTGAGCCATGTAAATTCTTTTATCCTTCTCAATGTCTTCAACAGACTCCCTGTATGTGTGTTGTAACTGTAAATCACTAGATTAAGTTTTCAAGATATGATGAGAGCAGAGTTCATGTATATACACGTGGTGGTACAAATGGACTCCTTTAATATTTAACATAAATGAAAGCTATAAATTTGATACAGGCCTTACTGGTGATATTGGAAATCCACAACAGACTTTGTAAATATTAAAGAATGAAGGTTGGTTTTGTTGAATAATCCCTTGGATTAAGCAAAGGATTTATAATTTAAACAATCTGTTTAGAATCACTCCCTTTTCTAGCATTCCCTGTAAAAAAAATTCTAACGGATAAGCATATTTTAGTTATTAGTAAGTTTTAACTATAATATATTTTCTATTTTTCCTAAAGCAAATATGTCTTGGATTTGTGGTTTGCATAATAATGAGAGTGGAAATGTATTACCAGTCTGGTGTTAGCCCGTAACATTTCATATGATTAGTTATGCCAATAGAGTTGCTCCAATAGTCAATTCGTATGAATGTTACAAAAAACCTAAAGGCCTTCGTTTCTTCTGAGGAATTCTTTGATAAGAGATCAAAATCTGCTTCACTTTCACAAAAGGAATATTCTATATGGAAAATATTCCCTTCAATCAGATATGTCATAAAAAGCAGTTTATAAATTAGTGAGGATCGAGTAAAAAGACTGGGATTTTGTTTGTACTAGCACACCAGTCTCTCAGAACCCATTGCTTCCTTCCCATAGAAAAAGCATTCTCATTATATTATAATTACACAATTCTTTGTCAAGAGGATTAAAATCTAATTACGTTTAGCAAATAATTGTAAAGGTGAACTTTGTAAACTTTGGCAATCAGAATGTATCATTTTTTAGAGAAGATGTTTGTCTAGTGTCTATGCCGCGGGTCACATCTTTCCTTTAATTGCAGTTTTTTTTACAGAAAATACAAAGATACTTGATGCATTTTAGGGAAGTTGTATTTAAGTTGTAGTTTAAGTTTTTATTTATGCCTGTAAGAAGAATGCTTAGTAAGGCAGAGTAGTTTTGCCAAAGCTAATGACTTACAAGTCATTAGAGTTCATTTATGATGTTGAAGGCAAGGTGCAAAGTGCAAAAACCAAAATGTCAAAATGGGTGCAGTCGGGAAAAAAAAAGTCTTGCTCAACACCCGTGCCTCGCGAATTTTCCGACGTTTCAAGAATTTTTCTGTTGTTGCTTTGGTCTACCAAAAGGGGCCAGCTCCTTGTAGGACCAAAGCAGTGAATGTCAAAATCTGTCAGAAGGCTAGACTTTATATAATTAACTTGCCAAGTTTTGTCTGTGCATCTCTGTATTTTCTGTCAATGACGAAAAGTGCAAATGTTTGGACGAATGGAATGTTAATACAGGGAAAAGTCAAAGAAGCAGAAGAGAAGTTGGCATTATTTTCATGGTAAACTGCAAGTTATGAAGAAAACCTTGTGGGCCCAGGCGTCAGGCATTTCCTTTTTGGGCCAAGGCATCTGGCATTTTTTTCCTGACTGCGCACTCACACAAGATAACTGTCCCCTACATAGTGGACTTGTGCTTATTTGAACCTATTGATGTACATTGCAAACATGGATTACTTTTTCCTTCTTTGTCATGTTTAACAAAAACCATAGAGCATGCTCAGCACAAGTTACTTATCGAACGTATGGGCCCAGGCATCAGGCATTTCCTTCTTGGGCCAAGGCATCTGGCATTTTTTTCCTGACTGCGCACTCACTTGGCCTCCTATACCTTTACTATGTTTATCCATTTTCTTTCACATGATTGTAGAGGAGAAGTAGAAGAGAAAGACTAAATAAGAAATCAGACAAAGGAAATGACAAATGAAGGGTAGGTAGGTAGACAAAAGGAACAAGGTCAGAAAAGTAGTTGAAGATAACTTTCCCCTACATAGTGGACTTGTGCTTATTTGAACCTATTGATGTACATTGCAAACATGGATTACTTTTTCCTTCTTTGTCATGTTTAACAAAAACCATAGAGCATGCTCAGCACAAGTTAATTATTGAACTCTTGCTGAACAAGAATGCTTGCACATACATGTTGAACACACCTGTAAATAAACTATATATACCCCCAATCCTTAACTCAGTGCCACCTTGAATCTAGGTTATATCAAACCCCCCCCAGAAAAAAGTGCGCATAATGGAATCACTTTGGTGCTGGAGGATTTGGATTTACTCTGCATTAAACTGATTTACAGCTTAAAATGTTTATTAGCACTTTAAAGTGAAATAAATTCGATACTGTGTTCACATCTGCTTTAATTCCAGCCCCCACAGAACCTATAGATGATATGATGCAATATTATTTCTACTATGTTTCCTTTTGTATTATTAAATACACCATAATAAGTTAACTTAGACAAATTTAAGTTCAAAATTGTTATTTGTGTGTGGGGGTTTTTTTGTGCGTATATATTTTGTTTATTTTTGTGTTGGTAACATCCATCAGGTCCATTCCTCTTTCATGATAAATCCTGTTTTAGTTTGTCACAAAGATTTTGTTTCTGTAGATTGATATATTTTTTTGTTGCTAGTCATTCAGCCTTTGTATGCCTCAGGTGACTGCCACATAAAGGTATTTCGGAAACTCTGTTTGTAAAAAGAGATTTATCTACTTAGAAACTACAGTTATTTGTCAAGCATAAACAGCAAGTCCCTGAAAGTTAAAATGAGGAAATTCCTCAGGCATTTGCAACTAAATTCAAGATTTGTTAATTATTGCTATCATTTTATTTTTTAAAATACTTTTCCAGGGGGACTCAAAGAACATTTAATTTGTATTTGATGGAAAGAAAAACAGAATGAAGTTCCCCCGACAAGTCTGTTGTATTCATTTGTTGAATTTCCATGATCACTTCCAGGTGACAGAACTGAACTGCTTCCACTGGCTCCTCATTCTAGCCTCATTCCTGCAGAAACTTAATAACTTTTTCATGATAGGCAATACACAAGTCAGGGTTAAGAGGAAAAGCAGAATGTAAAAGTAGTATTCCCTTCTGGGAGTATATTCAACAGGAACACATGGCCATTTTTTTCTGTATTGACTCCATATTGTACTACGGTGAATCAAAAGAGCCTTAGATTTAGTTTAAAGCTGACAACTTTCTACTTAGTTATTAGGGCCTTACGTTTACTTACACACTATACCTTCTTGTTTTATATGCTTTGTTGAAATCAACTAAATCGAGTTAGTGGTTTAACTGAAAGGAAAAATGAATGTTCTTTATTAGATGCTTACAAACAGACCCCTAAATGCAATGAAAACCTTTGGTGGCATGGAAAACTACATTTTCTCAATGCTTGCCAGCCCTGTGCCACACCAGGGGGGCTATTTGTCAAGCTGTGTAACTTAAACTTATAAAATAATGATTATACATTTCCTCAGAGAGGCCTTTTTATCACATTAGCAATTTACCTTTTTTTAATTTCCTTCTTAAATGCAGAAATATTCTGCACATTCAATGCCTAAAATAGTAGAGGTCACAAAAGACTGTGTTGTGTAGGGATAACAGATCGTAGGAAAACTTAAAGTGGAAAAAAACATCCTAAATGAGATATCCCACATCTGTACCATCCCACCAAGTAGATCAGAAAAGTAAAAGATCTCCATTGGTACAAGACAAAGAATTACTGACACTGCCTCACTGATAAGACAAAGGACATTTAGCAACAAAACTAACAGACCTTGGTGCCCCACTATCCCTAAAATTTTCTTTATCTAACCCAAATACATATAAATAAAAAAAAATTTTTAAATCTTTTTAAAAGTTTTTCTGTTAGCATTTTAGAAGTTTTGCCGTTATAGGAAGCTTCTTCTGATGATTATTTGATCATTTATTTTGCTCTTTGTCAGTTTGGCACTGTGCTGTTAAACTTGATGCATAGTTGGCCAATTGTAAAGGACTCTTCTGACCTTTTAGCCCTTCTCACCTTAACCAGGAAAGTTTTTCTGCTGGTCAGTGGTCCCCAACCAGTTGCTCACCAATCCCTTGGATTTTGCTTCCAGTGGCCTCAAAGCAGGTGCTTATTTTTAAATATCTGGCTTAGAGGCAGGCTTTGGCTGCATAAAAACAGATGTACTGCCTATCTCAGCCTCCTGTAGGCTGTCAGTCCACATAGGGTCTACCAAATAACTCATCACAGTCCATATTTGGTACCCTAGGGTATATTTTTCATGTTTGTGTTGCTTCCCAACTCTTTTTACAGTTTAGGCTTATAGGTAAAAAAGGTTGGGGATCCCTGTGCTTGGTTGTTAGATTAAACAAGCTAAAAAGAAGTGATATAACTGAACAGAGAAGCAACAGACACTTCCTACACCAATCTAATATTAGGATTTACAACAGCATTGTCCCCTTTTATGCTGACCATCTGTCCAATAGAGGATTAATTAATCCTCTATTGGACAGATGGTCAGCATAAAAGGGGACAATGCTGTTGTAAATCCTAATATTAGCAGTGTAAAATTGCTACTATGATGAAAAGTAAAGGAGATACAAGAGGTACAAGTTTATTTGCAAATAGAAAATTGTTCTGAGAAATTCTACTTTAATTATTTGTGGGTGTATACTTCCCCTTTAATGCTAAACAACAGTAAATAGCATAAAAGTATAAAATTAATGGTATGTTTTTAAAGCTGGGCTTGCAGTTTTACACTATTCCTCTTGGGCCCTGCAATGATCCAATAAAAAGGAGGCATCACTGATACTGGCAAACTTTGGAACCCCAGCCTACACTCCTCTTGCTGGAAAAACAGGCCCAAAGTTATTCCACAGGAGGCGAAAAAACATTATTTTTAATCATCTCAAATGAATCCATTGCTGCTTGTCAGACCATTTGCTTGGGCAGTATAGCAATGCTAGTAATTGGCTCATGTCCAGACAGAACCTTTAACTACACTGCGCATTCAGAAGGCAAGAAACCAGCAAGGGATCCCTGGGAGTGCAATTAAGATGGCAATGCAGAGCTCAATGCAGAGTATCATAGGACAGTGCATTTTTCAGAAAGAGTAGCCCCAGCTACAGTAGGTGTCCAAAGGTTAGTGATTATATTGAATGGGAGTGTCTTGTCCTTTAAATAATCATTTTTTTAACAGAGTATTCATAAAGCCCTCATTGCTTTTAGGCTGGGATTTTACCCCGAGCTACTTAATACTCAGCTTTATAAATAAGCTAGATTTTATCAGACAATGCCTGGCATTAATAAATGGGGCCTGGCATTAATAAATGGGGCCATGGGTGCTTTGAATGCTGCTAGTGAACGAGATCAGAGCATTGCTGAGAATTGTTTTATTTACATTAAGGTGAAGAAAGACTTGCATTTTAAAATAGAACTAAATTCAGAAAAGCATTTGGCTTAAAGTGCTGAAACTTTTCTATTTTTTAGCTTACTGTTTCTGCCATAAAGCAGAAGATCTCTAATTGCTCTCCATCTTTTTTTTGCTTAAAGGAGAACTACACCCCCAGGTATAAATGCCCCCTTAACTGGCGTTCATCAACCCCCCTCTGTGACTATAAAAACTGTCCCTACAGAAAAACAACCTAAAAAAGCAGCTCAGCAGTGTACCTGGGCATTATCTTCTGTTCAACAGAATATGCTGTGGGTCTCACGCGGCTACAGACCCTGTTTGAGCATGCGCAGTTGGGGGTAGAAGGAAATCAGCTTCAACTGTGCGTGCTCAAGCATGGTCCATATCAGCCCAGATACGCTGCTCTGCTTTTTAGGTTGGGTTTTTCTATAGAGACAGTTTTTAAAGTGACAGGCTATGCAAGAAGGGAGAGGCGAGGCGGGGGGGTCAATGTAGGCCAGTTAAGGAGGCTTTTATACCTGGGGGTGGTAGTTCTCCTTTAAGGGGTAACTTCACACAAACGCAACTTGAGCTTTTAGGAAAGTAAACAATTTCAAGCAACTTTGCAATGTGCGTAAATTAAAAAATATGCAGCCGTTTTATGATTTTTAATGTAATAATACGGTTTAAAACAGTTCCCTAAACCTAACCCTGTGTTCTCCTGCTAATCTGGCTGACTACTTTAAGTCAAAATGCAGCCTGTGTCCTCCATCCTTCCCTGCACATGTGATGTCAATGAGGAAAGTAAAATCACAGTGCAATTTATTGTGTGTTATGTAGTTCCTGCATGCTGTCTATGAGCTATGGAGAAGCTATGGAGACTACATGTTTGATAAAAACAGAGTTAGGTAAGGTTGTTACTAACAACAACCTTACCTAACCTGCTTAGGGCAAACCTAAACAATGTTCGTTATAGAGGTGAAAAGATATTTTTGCAATATAATTTTGGTATAACATAAGTGTGTCCATTATTAAAGGTAGCTGCTTTCATTGCTGTAGTAATATCCAAAGGATTAGGGTAATTGCTGATTACTTGCTATAGGTTATGCACTTTGCCATCTATTCTTAGTAATGGAGCCATTACATTATATGCCTCAATCTAATCAGCAAAACAGCTTTATATTTCCCAGCCTAGCATGTAATTATGTTCCAGTCTCACTAGGCTAAAGTGTTGTTACTTTATATATATGTATTAACTGCATGCACTACAAAAAATTATTCTGTTACAAATCGTATTTGACCAATATAGCTGTCAATTTAATCCTTTATAGTAATTAAAAGCTGTAGTGGCAAACAAGCCCATGTTCTAGTAGAAATTAGTACATGATCATTCTAGTCCTGTATTTCTTAACTGTTAAAAGGGCAGATTTAGGACTATAAAATATACAAGGGTATTTAAAAATGACACAATTATATATAAATTTGCACTGAATCTATCACTTTACAATGGAATAAAGTGAGTTGAGGAAGGGGTTGTGTTACACAGTGATTCTAAGGGGGGTTTGGAAATGGTTCTACCAAGTAACAATCTCTGAAATCAGGCATGATTGGTTAAAAAAAATATGTTTATGCATCTTTTCTACATAAGATCAACTGAACAGGCTCATGTGAACCGGGGGGGGGGGGGGGGGGGTTATTTTCTCTTTATTAGCATTCTGTGTCATAAGTAGATGTTATCACCCAGTTCTGGAGAAACAAAGTTTTATTTCTGACAGTGGCTGATGCAAATACAGAAAAGGAATGTGTATTGTGGGTAAAAAAAAAGACAATTTTTCACTTAGTATCTTGCCCTCCTTTAGTAAATTAGTCTCATAGGGGCCTATTTATTAAAGTACGACAGGTATGAAATACAAAAAATTCGTATTTGTTCGGACTGTGAGTATTTTTTGCGGGGTTTTTTCTGCATATTTGCGCGAGTTTTTTGTACTTTGCGACAAAATTTGTGCGACAAAATTGTATTGCCGTGCCAAGTACGAAAGTTTCGGTTTCATCCAAGCTTCGTTATCATGACTTTCCTTGGGCCAGGTTGGAGCTGCAGAGTGCCATCAAGTCCTATAGGAGGCTTCCAAAATCATGCACAGAAGGATCAAAGTCGGAACGGTTTTCCCGCCGTTTACAATTGTTCGGATGCAAACATTTTGTGACTTTCGGATCGCCAATACAATATTATCGTGACTAATACGATTTTTTGTAAGAATTTTAGTGATATTTGCGATCATCAGAAATTATTGTATATAATCCGAATTTTACCCAATTTGATTCGAACTCGTGCTTTGATGAATCAGCCTCATAGTGTCCCCTTGCATTTTACCAATTACAAAACTGCATCCGTATCAGTGGTATTATAGCTGTACACAATGTTCTGTAACCCCTGATCCCTAGAGCAGTTGTTAGAGGGTACCCTTTGGGCTTAGTGGGTTAGTAGGCTTACTAACAGGCTGGTGGGGCTTACTAACAGGCTGGTGGCTGACTGAATCAACTGCTTTTTCAATTCAACAAAAAAAAGGGATAAGTATTTTTTATTAACTTTATTCAGAATCACTGTGTTTTCTAACTGTTGGGTTTAAATTTTTTCAAAAGTATTTGCTCTTTTTGGTGCCAATTTACAAAGTTTGGTTAACTATAAGGCTTACAGCAGGTTTGCCAGAGTTACATTCCTTTGTAATTCCCCTCAGTTTGAGGGGGTGGGGTTTGATTAGTTGACCTTAACAGACTGTTGAAATAGAACCACTGGCACTCCAGTGGAGCTTGCTCTGGTGGTAGGTGCTCTGTAAGTGATTGCTCTTTAAGTGGGGGCTCTATAAGTGGAGTTATAATCACAGGAGTTACAAACTAAGGGAGTTAAAACAAGGTAAAAAAAAAAAAAAAAAAATTTTTTGTTTATTTAATAGCCTTTTTTCACCAATTTTTCTTTAACTGTTTCTGTAACTGGGAGAATGAGTGGCAGCAACATTGAAGGTATGACACAGTGCACAGCCTGCCGCATGTATGCAGTTGTGGAACAACAGTTCCAAAGTGCATACCTCTGTTGTGGATGTGAGCGAGTTGCCACTTTAGAGGCTCGCGTTAGAGCACTAGAGGAACAAGTTGCAACACTGCGTTCTATTGACAATCTTGAAAGAAGTCTCTTGCTAACTGAACAAGAACTAGCGGGGTCAGATAGTATGGGGGGAGGGGAGCAAGGAAAGGATGATAGGGCAGTAAGCTGGGTGACAGTTAGAAAATCGAGTGTGGGGAAAAGAAAAAGGGAGGCTGCTCCAGGGTTTGCGCATCCCAACAGATTTGCCAGATTGTGTGAAGAAGATGGGAGTGTGAACTCTGGACTGGCGGTTCTAGATGAGGCTGATCTCTCTAACAGCCGGGAGACCAGTTTCTCTAGTAGTGGTGGGGAGGAGAGCAGAGCTAGGCCTAAACAGATGGTGGTTATAGGGGATTCGATCATTAGGAAAGTGGACAGGGTAATCTGTCGAGCGGATCGCTTCAACCGGACAGTTTGCTGTCTTCCTGGTGCCAGGGTTCGGCATGTGGTTGATCGGGTCGACACATTATTGGGAGGGGCGGGGCATGACCCGGCTGTCTTGGTACATATCGGTACTAACGACAAAATGAACGGTAGGTGGGGGACCTTAAAGAGTGAGTTCAGGGATCTAGGCTCTAAAATTAAGCAAAGGTCCTCCAATGTCATTTTTTCGGAAATTTTGCCGGTGCCGCGTGCTAGTTTAGGGAGACAGCGGGAGCTTAGGGAGCTAAATGCGTGGCTAAAGTCTTGGTGTAGGAAGGAAGGGTTTGGGTTCCTAGAGCACTGGGCTGACTTTTCTTTGGGGTACAATCTATACAGCCCTGACAGATTGCACCTCAATGGAAGGGGGTCTACTGTGCTAGGGGAGAGAATGGTTAAGAGGCTGGAGGAGTGTTTAAACTAGACAAGGGGGGGTTGGTAAGCTAGATTCTTATGGGAGAGCTAGTGTAGATGGGGCAGTGGGACCAGTAAAGGGTTGTGGGGGAGGAGTGAGGGGGGCATATAGTTTATCAGATAAGGAGCTTCCATTGTTACAAGGGAAACAGACTAATTTTCACCTTAGCTCTAACTGTCCTTTAGCTAATGTAAGCTGTAGAGGAAGAAGTAGTAATCTCCGCTGCATGCTGGCTAATGCGCGTAGCTTGTCGGGAAAAATAGGGGAGCTGCAGGCTATTGCATGTATTGAAAATTATGACTTAATTGGTATCACTGAGACCTGGTGGGATGAAAAATGCGACTGGGCAGTGAATTTAAATGGGTATACGCTTTTTAGGAGGGACAGAGGGATTAAAAAGGGTGGAGGGGTTTGTCTTTATGTAAAGTCAGATTTAAAGCCATGTAATAAAGACATTACCAATGAAAACGTTGAATCTCTTTGGGTAGAAATTTCAGTAGGGCTGAAGGTCACAAAGAAAATGATCATTGGTGTATGCTATAAACCACCCCGTATAGATGAGGGGGATGAGGCCCAGCTACTTTTGCAAATGGAGGAGGCTTCAAAATTGGGTCAAGTTGTTATTATGGGGGACTTTAATTATCCGGACATTGACTGGAGTAATGGGGTGGCTAAGTCAGAAAAAGCTAGTAGGTTTGTAAATATGCTAAATGACAACTTTTTATTTCAGGTGGTTCAAGAACCTACTCGGAATGAGTCTATTTTGGACCTGGTAATATCTAATAATACTGAACTTATCTCTAACATTTGTGTGGGTGAGCATTTGGGGAACAGTGATCACAACATGGTCTCCTTTGAGATAATGCTACAGAGACAGCTCTATAAGGGAGTAACTAAAACGCTCAATTTTAGACGTGCAGACTTTGCCAGTTTAAGGGCATCTCTGCAATGTGTCAACTGGGAAAGGCTTTTCATGGGGTTAGACACAGAAGGAAAATGGAACATCTTTAAAACATTGCTTTGCAGGTATACACAACAGTATATTCCCCTTGTAAGCAAGGAGAGGCATCGCAAAGCAAAACCCTTATGGCTGAATAAAAGAGTTAAGGTCGAGGTTGGTAATAAAAAACGTGCTTTTAAAGCATTCAAGTTAGCTGGGACAGCGGAAACTTTCATCAGGTACAAGGAAGCAAATAAAGCATGCAAAAAAGCTATCAGGCAAGCTAAAATAGAGATGGAAAGGGATATTGCAGCTAGGAGTAAAAAGAATCCAAAATTATTTTTTAATTATGTGAATAGTAAAAAAATGAAGCAAGAAGGGGTGGGAACTTTATTATCACGGGGAGGTACGTTGGTTGATGAGAACGGGGAAAAAGCTGAAATTTTGAACTCTTATTTTTCATCTGTCTATACATCTGAGGAGCCAGATAATGAAGGCTTCCCTTTTAATATACCCAGTGCTAGTAATTTAGCTACTGGCGCATGGGTCACTCAGGAGGAAATTCAAAAGAGACTTGAACATGTAAAGGTAAACAAAGGTCCAGGACCGGATGGGATTCATCCCAGGGTATTAAATGAGCTGAGCGCTGTGATTGCCAAGCCTCTTCACATAATTTTTCAGGATTCGTTGAGGTTTGGCATGGTGCCGAGAGACTGGCGGATTGCTAATGTGGTGCCGTTATTTAAAAAGGGATCTCGTTCTCAGCCTGAAAACTATAGGCCTGTTAGTCTGACATCAGTAGTAGGAAAGCTTCTGGAAGGGGTAATAAGAGATAGGATAGTTGAATACATTGCAGTTCACAATACTATTAGTTTGTGCCAGCATGGTTTTATGCGTAACAGATCTTGCCAGACTAATTTAGTTGCCTTTTATGAGGAGGTGAGCAGGAACCTTGATGCTGGAATGGCAGTTGATGTCATCTACTTAGATTTTGCTAAAGCGTTTGATACAGTACCGCACAGAAGGTTAATGATCAAATTGAGGAATATTGGCCTAGAACATAATATTTGTAATTGGATAGAAAACTGGCTGAAGGATAGAGTACAAAGAGTGGTGGTAAATGGAACATTTTCTAATTGGGCCAGTGTGGTTAGTGGAGTACCGCAGGGGTCAGTCCTTGGTCCTTTGCTTTTTAACTTGTTTATTAATGACCTGGAGGTGGGCATAGAGAGTACTGTTTCTATTTTTGCTGA
Organism: Xenopus tropicalis; assembly: GCF_000004195.4. Classification (NCBI taxonomy): domain Eukaryota; kingdom Metazoa; phylum Chordata; class Amphibia; order Anura; family Pipidae; genus Xenopus; species Xenopus tropicalis. The sequence continues at coordinate 79,002,316 of NC_030680.2, read as the reverse complement.
TGACACTAAATTGTGCAAAACTATAAGTTCCATGCAGGATGCTGCCGCTTTGCAGAGCGATTTGACAAAATTGGAAAACTGGGCAGCAAACTGGAAAATGAGGTTCAATGTTGACAAGTGCAAAGTTATGCACTTTGGTAGGAATAATATAAACGCAAACTATCTACTGAATGGTAGTGTGTTGGGGGCATCCTTAATGGAGAAGGATCTAGGGGTTTTTGTAGATCACAAGTTGTCTACTTCCAGGCAGTGTCATTCTGTGGCTACTACAGCAAATAAAGTGCTGTCTTGTATAAAAAAGGGCATTGACTCAAGGGATGAGAACATATTTTTGCCGCTTTATAGGTCCCTGGTAAGGCCTCACCTTGAGTATGCAGTGCAGTTTTGGGCTCCAGTCCTTAAGAAGGATATTAATGAGCTGGAGAGAGTGCAGAGACGTGCAACTAAACTGGTAAAGGGGATGGAAGATTTAAGCTATGAGGTTAGACTGTCGAGGTTGGGGTTGTTTTCTCTGGAAAAGAGGCGCTTGCGAGGGGACATGATTACTCTGTACAAGTACATTAGGAGGGATTATAGGCAGTTGGGGGATGTTCTTTTTTCCCATAAAAACAATCAGCGCACCAGAGGTCACCCCTATAGATTAGAGGAACAGAGCTTCCATTTGAAGCAGCGTAGGTGGTTTTTCACGGTGAGGGCAGTGAGGCTGTGGAATGCCCTTCCTAGTGATGTGGTAATGGCAGACTCTGTTAATGCCTTTAAGAGGGGCCTGGATGAGTTTTTGAACAAGCAGAATATCCAAGGCTATTGTGATACTAATATCTACAGTTAGTATTACTGGTTGTATATATATAGTTTATGTATGTGAGTGTATAGATTGGTTAGTATAGGTTGTGTGCTGGGTTTACTCGGATGGGTTGAACTTGATGGACAATGGTCTTTTTTCAACCCTATGTAACTATGTAACTATGTAACTATATCTCTCTAGCTAAATGTTAGACCCCAATCCCTATACAATAAATTCCGACATATTAAATATTTACTATATGGCCAAAAGATTTAACACATTTAATATGAAGCCAATCCATCCTTTGCAGCTATAGCAGGATTTACTCTTCCTGGGAAGGTTTTACAATAAATGTTAAGACATTATTAACAGAATTAGCTTTCAATCAGACAAAAGAACATTAGCAAGTTTGGGCATAACATGTAAGTGACCAGATTGGCTCCCAGTCAGCACTCCAGATTATTGCAATGGTATTCAGGGTCCATAGCTCAATAAATAATGCCTATATACAGCATCTTACAACATATCGTATTTTGCTAGCACCTTCAGATTGCCAGTTGGGTGTGACCCTAGCCCAAACTACTCATTATTCATCCTCTTACAAACTTTATCATTGGCATTATGCCAACATCATGATTCTCTTGCTATCTGCCCAATCCAGACTTTATTACTCCAAAGGTGGCTTTTACACTGCTCCAAAGCCACTGGCAATGAGCTTTACACATTCCAGCCAACACTTGGCATCGCACATGGTGATGTTACATTTGTTTCCCTACTAATTGTGATTGTGCTTCTGACGACAGGCTCAGCAGAGAGTGGAAAAGTGGAAGAGTGTTCCTACTGAGATCATGTACTTTTTACCCAGATAATCTGTATGCTTTCGGCTAAAAATATGTTTGGATACACGTAGTCATATAAAGCAACTATTTTATATGCAAGAAACAAATTATTAGTGCTTTGCTATGTGCTTTGGCTCTAGAATTTAAGCAGTGCCTGTGCAGTGATATTTCAGCACATTAGCTGCAGGAAAGTGTTTTCTAATCATGATATCAGCAGTATTTGCTAGTAACCTAAGCATAACTCACAGGGATGGGAAAGACAAAACATCTCTGCAGAGGTCATGAACTGATTTGATGAAGAGCCAGCGAATTTCATTTCTAAGCCCCATCTATTATTATTAGACTTTTTTCTAATATTCCATTACATCGTGTTAGATTGTTTCACAAGCAGGAACATTTCAATTTTTACATTTAATTCGGGATTTTATAGTCTCAGATGTATCTGAGAAAGAATATCAATACATTCAATGGTGAAATACTGTGCAGCAGGGATGTGTGTTATTGGCCATTGTATTGTAATACATCATTGTGAATTTACTGCAAGTGATCACAGGAGTGCCATTGTTTTCAAAGCTATTTTCTTCATGTGGTTACTTACACACAAACGAAGCAATATAAAACAATGTGAAGTTGCAATATTTCCTCACACCACTGGGAAATATAGGAAGTATATAAGCAAGAGTGTTTTTTGGTTGTTCTAATCATTGCTAGATTATTGGTGGACAAGACTTGCATCTGTTATTTTCTAGCTTTAACTACAGGCATAGGATCTTTTATCCAGAAACCCTTTATCCTGAAAGCTTCAAAATACAGCAATTTTATTTTCCATTCTGTTTTTTTTTCAGTCGATTTCTTTCTTTTTTTTTTTTACTTATTTTACTACTTTTACTTCTGCCTACTTACCTACTTCTCTCAATAACTTAAACCAGTTTTTTTTTAATATATATTTTAGATATTATTTTCCTTTCTATATTGTGCCAGAACCACCTGACAGCCAGAAAGCAAAATTATTCTGAGGTTGGTTTGTTTTAGCTATTGTTATTATTATTCTTTCTATTACATTTAATTGAATGTGTTATTATTGTAACCAATCAAAGTTAAAGTATATCGCTCTAAATCATGTGATAGCTAGTGATGGGCAAAATGTTTTGCAAATCTTTTGAAAGATTCGCACATTTTGCGGCGAAGTGAAATGGGACAGATTCACTCATCACTAGTGGTAGCAACTGTTACATTCACAGAAGTAAACACCATACTCCTCAGAAACGCAAATGTTGTATAGATCTTATCCACCACGTTGAATCAACTGGTTCACTCTACACTTAGATAGTCTTCCAATACCTATAAAATTTATTATCCTCTTTTTCAGTATTTGTGTCAGTCCAGGTTAGTTTCCAGTGTGCATTCTACAACGCTATCAACACAACATATAAGACTATGACTAAGAAAGCAAAAAATCAATAGTGCTACAGGTTCCAGCAGAACAGATGCTGACTTTGCCAGGCAGTCAGATCTACAAGAAAACCATTTTGGTTGAGAAGTCAGTAAAGGAACTGGCAGGGAGATGGAGAACACAGGAGTAGTATAAAGAAAGTGTGGATTAACATAGTTCTTTACATTTGATATATTAACTTTATGCAGAAAAAAAGGTTTCTAGGGATCTTTTTCATATTGTATACTCAAGTCAGTTGAATCAGATAGATCAGGTAACCCCTTTTAGGGAGATTGCTTTTATTGTGTTGATTAGTTGGTGGTATCTATGACATGTAGGTAAATGAGAGTATTTAGGTCACTGGTTCTAGACCATTTCTTTGTCTGATTTATATAGACAGCTTCTGCTCTTCAAAATACATAGCAGTATTCACTCATTTTAGTCATACACATATCGATATAAAAACAAAAGTTCTGTAATCCTGTACCTATTACTGGGATAAGAGGGCAGCCTAACCTAATTATTTGTACTTACTGACACTAGCAATTTAAACCTTATAGTCATACACTGTAAAAGTGCTCACATTAAAGCCCCACAGTTCAGTGGAAAACATCCTAATCAGTCTCACTGGTACTATACATTGAACACACACTATATCATCAACATTGCACACCCCAGTAATGCACCAGATTAAAAAGATAGATGATGTTAATAATATACAGTAAGTCCCACCTGGTCCAGAATAACTTGCAATGCTCATGACAAGCAGATGGACTACACCAAATATACTGGCATTTAGTATGGGAATGGATAAATCAAGAAATACCCTAAAAGGCAACTAGTGTAACCTTGATACTGCCAAATGTGCTTATGAATTTCCATCATATAAGAACGTTAAATCAATGATATTAAATATAATGCACATCCAGAGGCCTGCACGGGGTCTGTGTACATGTACATTGCATGGCCCCCATAGTAGTTATTCAATCCTTTTATCTTTATATTTAGCCAGTAGCAGGTTTCAATAATTGCAAGAGTTATTAAAATGGTGCATCATTTGTATTCAATATAAAATTTAAATAAGTCGAATTAAAAATGAAATTTCTAGTTTACGGCGACAGACAAGGTTCTGTTAAAACTTCAAGACTTTTTTATTTTTTTTCATTTTGTTTTTCTTCTTCACTTCAAATATGGTGCTTACTGTCAATCATGTGTGTCTTCAACCTGCAATTACTTTTTACTTGTCATACATTGGAACAACAGTTGAAGATGACCTTTTCTTGACATTGACATCATGCAAAGATAGCTGGTGAAACCCTTTTTTATTCATTTTAATCCCCAGAAAAGCAAACCTTTAATGCTACATAAAAAAAAAAAGATTTTTGTGTTGCGTTGCATAGCAGGCTCTGAGCTATATTTTTAATTGTTAACATCTGAAAATATTTAAGGAAAAAATGCATTTTTAAAAATAGCTCTTTAAATTTGAAGGTCTCTTGTAACTTGATTGGCTTGATGTATTTCGTATCCATAAATTATTTTACGAAAATATTTTTCCTGTAGATAAAAAGAGTTGTCAATTGTATATAGTGAATGCCTCATAAGGGGCTCATTTATGGTTGAAAACTGAATAAAAGCAGTAAATTAAGAACAGATTTAACCATAGAAAAGCTGTAATCCAGTGCAGATTTCCTTGGTGAATGAAGTATTGTTGTGCGGATTTATCCTCTATGCTTGTACAGTTAACCAGTCACATCTGTAGCCAAACTGCTGTCTGTGTAGAAGACAAAGTTAAAAGCTCACACACATGCTTGTGCAGGTTTACAGTATATATGGTGATGAAGAAAAGAAAAACACCAAATCAAGTTTCAGTCAAAAGGCCACATTTAAGATAAGGTTAGATTTTCTTCAGATCTCTTTTCAATTTGTTATGGTCAAGGTAATGAAAGCCTAAACCTAACAAACAAAAAATATACTTTTAGGTAAATAAGTTGGTTAAAAATTATAGCTATATGATCAAATCATTCATTTTTAAGTTCAACTCTAGTACTGCATGAAAACACAATATAAATTCATACAATTGGTACCCCCTATACAATACCCAAGGGATAAGCATATTGTAAGCAATGATAATGCATATTCATAGTTATCTAAAATTGTAGTTAAAAGTAAAGCTGGCCATACACGTGGCGATCCAACGATGTTTCGTACGACCATCGGTCGCACGAAACATCGTCAGATCCGCCACACACCATTCAGGGCTGAATCGGCAGGTAAGGAGGTAGAAACAATAGGATTTCTACCTCCTTCTGCCGATTCAGCTCTGAAGGGAGAATTTTGGTCAGGCGCCTTCTATGGCGCCTGATCAAAATTTTCTAACCTGGCCGATCGACGAGCCGACCGATTTCAGCAGCTTCCTGCGACATCGGTCGGCTCGCTGACATACCATACACGCACCGATTATCGTACGAAACGAGGTTTCGTACGATAATATCGGTGCGTGTATGGCCACCTTAAGGAAGTTCTGAAGAAGGAGAGCCTAAGGAAGGTTAAAGACAAAGGAAATTAGGGATGCACTGAATCTGCTATTTTGGAATCCTTCATGAACGATTTGGCTGAATAGCAATCCAATCCTGAATCGTAATTGTATATGCATATAAGGTAATGGAAGGGCTAAGGAGAACTTTTTCAACTTCTGTGTTTACGTAACAAAAATTTACGCAATGTTAAGAATACTGATTCAGTTCGGCCAGGCACATGGATTTGGCTGAATCCAAATCCTGCCAAGAAAGGCAGAATCTTGGGTGTATCCCAAACCGAATCCTATATTTGGTGCATTCCTAAAGGAAATATCTATTACCGTCCAGCAGTCAAAATGAAAAACAAGGGGAGAGAATTGTGTTTGTAGACACAGATATATGATCTATTATCCAGAATGCTTGTGACCTGGGGTTTTCTGCTTAAGGAACTTCATGGACTTTGGATCACCATACCCATAGTCAGCTAAAATTCTTTAAAACTTTAGGATTGTTTTGCCCCCATTCTGGATTCTTGCAGCTTAGTTACTATCAAGTACAAGGTACTGTGTTATTACAGATAAAACAGGAAATCATTTATATTATTCAGAATTATTTGCTAAAAAAAAATGCTCAATTGGAGATGGCCTACCAGTAAGATGAGGGATACCATACCACAACCAGCATATAAATGTCCAAGATTATACAAAAAACATTGCCACTTTTTAAAGACTTGTTTCCACCACATACCGTCTTCTCAACATCCATCACTTATGACCTACAAACAGGACTAAATTATGTGATCAACTGGTTAAAACTGACATAGGAAGCGAAAAGAAATGTTTGTCACTTTCTTGTGATTGTACTGTTATATAAGGGGACCACTTCACACACACACACACACACACTGGTAAGCAATTACTAATTTTGTTACATGTGAATTGTGATATTTCTATTGAAATGCCCTTGTGGCTTGATTTATATAGAAGATAGCTCACAAAAGATACAAGATCACATTTCAAAACACAAACCTACAATACACAGAAAATTGACCTTGTTGCCTGTCCTTTATCATTTCTATCAAGCCAGGCACTTTATTAGACAACTCAGGTTATAAGTAATAGACCCCGTAGATGAACCAAGAAAAGGTGGTAACAGATTATTTCAACTAAAACGCCAGGAAATGTATTAGATTAGACACATATTACACATACAGTATGTGGCCTATGTAGTTTAAACAGAGAGTATACCCCAATCATGTTTATTTTTATATTGTTAGTTTATCTTGTTTTAACATAATCTTTTCTTTTAAAGGTTATTAATCAGTTATTCACTGAACATACTATGTGACTTGCATACAAATATGTGTCTCAGAAAATGTGCCATGTGCAGAGTAAGTTGTGAAAGCATCTTATGGAATTTAAGCCCAGATGTAATGTTTTATCATTTAAGGCTGAGTTCACCATAACCATGAAAGGAACTGGTACAATTGTGTTATTGGATATTTTAAAACAATGTACTGTGGACATTTTGAGAAGCACCAAGCTAAAAAATGCCTTCACCGCAAATAATTTCATTATTCTATTAACTTCAATGCATTTCGGTGAAATTTCACATTCTGATGAAAAAATTTGCAAACGTTTAAACAAAGTAAAACAAAGCAATTTCGCTAATCACTTCTAATGATATAAGTTGAGTGGAGGAAGTCCCCTGCATTGTGAAAATACAAATGAGTGCATGAAAAGACCCTGGTGATCACAAAACTTTACTGCCCAATAGTCCTCCTATTGTTTAGTAAAAACGCCACACTTGGCTCACCTAATCAAATATTTACTCAGTCACACTTACTTCACACTTTCTAGAACAGGCAGCCATCTCTAAAAATGTATTCTCCCTTCCTTTCCCTCCTTGCTTCATACTGCACATGTGTATCATTCCCTTCCCCCCTCTGCCAGATCCGCTTCTGATTGGCTGGTGGGTATGTGTAGCTCAGAACAGCAGACAGGATCAAGTTACACACATGCTCAGAGAATAGGAAGGCTGCCGCTGGCACCTACAGGAAGGACAGAGAGATTTCAGTGATGTCACTGTAGTCTTCACACTGCTGTAGGCTACCAGCACCATATCTCAGAGACGCAAGCAGGGATCTGGGAATTTAGATATGCAGGAAGTACTTAAAAAGAATGCCTTTAAACTTACTTTTAATTTATATTGACCTTTCATTGTCCTTTAATGGCAATGTCTCTTTTAGCAGGGGTGATTAGGGGGTTGATTTATCAAAAGTCGAGTTGTTTTTTTTTCAAAATTAGAGAAAAAATGCCCAAAAAATGCAAACATGAATCTACTTCTATGGTACCTTTGAATAATTAAGTTTTATCAAAGTAAAAATTGTGAAAAGTTGCCAAAACTCAGCAAGTGAAAGCTGTCGAGTTACTACAATAGTCAATGGGAATTGTTTTATGCAACTTTTTTATTCATTTATTTCCCAGTTTATTAACATTAACGTATTAACATAAATATGACTCTAACCATCGGAAAAAAAACATTTGTATTAGTGTCAATGTAAAATATCCTTTTTATTGCATTATCTTGTGCTTACACAATGCAAATCATGACATGATTAAGTTTATTGCTTGCAGGGTTAGTATATCTTTTTATATGATGTATTACTTATTTTTGATTTTAAGCTAATAGTATTTTAGAGGTGATTGTAATTTTGAGGTGAAGGATTATGTGTTAATAGGTTCACAGTAATACTAATGCCAAATTATAAGATACAATAATATGTAGGATGGACTGAAGCATAGAAAGAACCTGGTTTCTGGAATCCGTCAATTCGCCAGCTGAAACTTATCGAGATCATTTAGAACATGGGTCCCCAACCTTTCTTACGCCGCCACAATCAAATGTAAAAAGACTTAAAGAGTAAAACAAGCATCATAAAAGTCTATGGAGGTGCCAAATAAGGGCTAAGATTTTCTATTAGGTAGCCTCTATGCACACTATCAGCTTACAGGAGGCTTCATTTGGTAGTAAATCTAAGGGGTTGGTGAGCAACATGTTGCCCCCTAGCCACTGGTTGGGGATCACTGATGTAGAGGATCCTTCTTTCAAAACTTTAGATGTTTTCCGATTTTTGATGATGGCTTTTTGTGCAATAAATCAAAAAAGTTGACGTTTCAGTGCAACAATTCTAAATTGTCATGGATTTGCAGCGAATTTCTGCATTTTGCCATTGACAAATTGTTTTGCATAACTTCAGCAAAAATCCGCCCTGAAAAAATTTGAGCTTGTCAAAATGGCTATGGTCACTTCAAAATGGGTGCAGTCACATCAAAAATAGGTGTGGCTGCATAAAAAAAAAAGATGCGCATGACAAAACCTTTGCGCAACAAGCACATATCGCAAATTTTTTGCTAAATTTCCTATCATTTTGCGAATTTTCCTGCGCAGTTAAATGGAACAGAGTTGCTCATAACTAGCAGTTACACAACATCACAATAAGGTTTATAAATTGATATGGAATGTATACAGTTAAATACAGAGCCCTCCAAATTCTTAAATAAATAAAATGCATACACCTGAATATATGGCAACATTCAGGGCATTACTGAACTTTTTTAGCTAGAAGCGTTCAATTGAAGGCATTTTAACTTTGAAATACTGTCCATGTATTGCAATAATAGTGACCCTGGGTCAAGCATCCACTAAGAAACAGGAATATAAAAAGAAAGATGCTAAGTACTTTAAAAGAAATAGACACGAGATACCATGAAATTATATACATCAGTATAGTGGTATTTCAAAATATACAAGTGTTTGTTAGGAGAAGGTTATTCTTATAAATATTCATGTGCACAAATGTAAATAGTTTATAGAAAAGTAAACTATTGCAAATTGTTTTTCATTCTACGCTGTTAGCTTTTCAGTATTGTCTGTCATGCTTACAGATAATTAATGAGTGAAGATGGAATAGTGAAACAGTAACTTGACAACTGAGGAGTTTATTTTTCCTGCTGTTTATTTAACTTTGTGCTTACATACCAATCAAACAACCCACTTGATTTGTTTGTGAACAAAAGGATATATGCCGTATCACTTATGCCATTTTTATTTGTTTACTTGCTTGTTTCCCTATAACAGGAACACTAATTTGGTTTTATTTCTAAAGGATAACATCTGCTGCAAACTTTATTTAACATCATTTTTTCTTGTGGTGCTTTTTAGGATTTAGGTCTGCCTTTGATTGTCGTCTAATGCACTGTTAATCAGAGTACCTCTCTCAGCTCACCTCTTGGCAGATTTTTTTTCACCTGTGATTTTTATTATATCAAGTCACATAATTAAACATTACAACAAGAAATAATTGCAGGTGAACCAGAAAAGAAAATACTGAGATTACAAAATGTATTGCTTCCCATTTTGAATCTATAAGCAATGCAACTGTCTGTGATTATGAAAACACTTGGGTTAGTGGCCTCCAACACTTTCTGTTTTGCTCATTTAAACTTGTTGTTCTGTTTTGACCGAGCTATGAAACCATTTCACATATTGAATTTAAATTATTCTGAGCTTGACCTTTGCAAGCTCTACACATGGGATATTTCATTTTATTCTACAGAACAGATCATTTTGGTTCGACTTCTAGCTATACAAAGACATTTTACATTCTTGCACATATGTCACGGAGAAGCACTTCTGTTTATCACTTCAAAAAAAAAAAAAAAGAATAATTCTTTTAAATTTCAATCCAAAGACCCCAGGATGGTGTCGCAATTAAGACTCAATGGGGCCATTTGCTTAACATGTAGAGGCCCATTTACCAACATTCTCGTTTTAGTGGTTTTAGAAGTTTTTGAGACCATGAATAAATTCAGTTTCTCTAAAACCATGAATGCCAATTTATCTCTTAAAACAGCCTTTTAAACAAAGCCCAATTAAAAAAATATGAGAAAAATTGTGAACAATGTTAATTTTTTATTTTGTCTCAAAAATGAGTCAAGAAAGCTGAAAAACATCTAAAACCATGATGCAAAGAAAGATAAGCCAACTGAAAAAGGACAGCTCCCACTGACTTCTACATGTCCTTGACAGCTTTTAGATGGTGCATTTTAACTTTTAGGGGCAGATTTATCAAAATGTGAGTTTAGAGCTTAATACAAAAAAACTCACCCACGTTCTATTTATTCCTATGGGATTTTTAGAAGCATATTTTCATATGGTGAGTTCTAACTTTCACCCATTGATAAATACATTTCTAAAAATCCTTTAGGAATGAATAGAACGTGGGTAAGGTTTTTTTGTATTAAGCTGTAAACTCACATTTTGATAAATCTGCCCCATAGGTTTGTTGCAGTTTTGACACATAATAATTGAGTTTTTTTTCTCAGAAAAATTATATTTTTGTGCAAAAAAATACAAATTGTGAAAAAAAATGACCTTTAGTAAATGAGCCACATAATATTCTTCTATGTTCTTTACATGTAGCTTTCCCAAGGTTGCACCCAGTTTATTGAAACATCATTAATTAAATAAACAAAGTGTTTGTGCAGGCATATCACAGCAAAGCCCAATTAGTGGCCAGAATGTAGATATATATAGCATTTTAGGGTCATTCTAGAAAGAAGCTGAATGAAAATGATAATTTAAAAGCTATAAACAATTAATAATAAAGAACTTGAATGTTGCTTTAAGTACAACCTGCTTACTTATTAGTCTGTTACCAAGGTACTTGAATGGGAAGTGGCAGATGCTTTCAGGCAAGATCTGAAGCTCAGATCTGAGAATTGTGTGAATGTGTATATTTAGGATATTTATATATTTATGTATTAATTTACTGTATATATACATATACAACACATCAAAAATGCATACCCACAAGAAAATCGGCAAACTATGCCATGATATAGATCTCTGATACCTTTGATTCAACACTAAATGAATTGCCAGTGTCAAAATGGCTTAGATAACAGCTCTGATCTCTGCATTCTTCAGGCTACAGGCACTTGCAGCACCACTCTATAAGTGTCGGCCAGGTCAGGATAATTAGGCTACAGGGGATTGAAATATTGTAATATAAAAACAAAAGGCATTCTCAAGTATACTAAAATAAATCCTACATACATACAGAAACATTTGAATAGTTTCAAAGTTTATTGATTAGAACATTACCATTACAAATAAAATGTGTATCTGTGCCTGAATATATTGTGCAATGGTTAATAAACCATTAACCTTACATGGTCAAACTGGTTGTGGCGCCATTATGCCAGGTATTGACCAAAGAACATTGTAACTTTTGTTTGTGATAAACATTAATAGTGTGTTTGTTATATTTCTGGTATTTTGTTCAGTTTACCTTCTGTGCTGGTGGTAGGTTGCTATGATCCACCTAGGTTTTATTTATTTCCTCAGCTAGTTTGATTCCTGATTTTTATTCTGATTAAATTAAAGCCTCTAAACTCTTCACTAAACCCATTTGTCACTTTATAAAGTATATTAAAGCCTTATAGAAAAATAGGTTGATCCAGAAGTTAATCTACTAGTTGCCCGCTTCAATAAAAAAATTGACGCACGCGTGGAAAAAAAGGACGTGTGAAAAAAAACTCTGAAAAATTGGATGCAACCTCCTTTCATTTAATCAGAAAGGATGCCCTTGTTTCTGTCTAAAGGATCTACTAGTAAATATAGTAATAAAGAGATTATGATATAATCTTTTTATATATTTATTTTATATATATACATATATATATATATATATATTCGCCCAGTCTTTTCTTATAACTGAGACTTTCCATACTCTTTACCAGCATAGTTGCCCTTCTTTGGAACCCTCTCTAATGTGTATCATCCGCAATTATTTTTTTTTTATATGGCCATACAGTATTTTTTTAAATGTAGCTAAAAATAAAAGATGTAGATGCTATGAATATAAACATTTAGACAATGTGTTTTCATTTCTGTTGAAATGGCTTTCCTTTTTTAAAATCTTGCTTGACTGAGGAAAATTACAAGTTTTTAGGCAGGCAGAGAAATAATATTTAGATGTTAGGTGGTTATTAAAAGAATGGCATTCTTCTTATTATCATTCCAAACAAAGATAGAAACTAGAATTCATACTTACATACATTTACAGATACTTTAAACAGTTTTTTCTACTTTTAATTCCTCTCCCTTTCCCCACCCTCTCTGTGAGCTTTAGCCAATGCAAAAATGACACTGGAAAACAAAATCCATCTAGACATCCTTCCTTCTGCCACTATTTCTATTCTTTTCTGTATTCCTTCTTTGATGTGCCTCTCTGAAGTCTTAAGACTTTTGGTTTCCTCACACCTTGCTACTTTTTTTTTACATGCGTCAATTTTTTATACATGCATTGCAATTTTTTTTTGACAAGCTTCACTTTTCGTGTTTCAAGTCACACGCATAGAAAACATTGGGACAGATTCGCTCATCACTAAATGCTACTTTAGCACTTAGTTTACACTGTTTGACACTATTTTACTTTAACCAAAATCTTTTAGACACCCTACAGTTTCACTTTATACTTGTCAGGATCAAGAAAGAGGTGTTGTTGGAAGAACTCATAGAGGAAGGACCTCCCTACACCTCCCACTAAGGAACACAGCCGCTGGAGCTGGAGACAGGACTGGGACCAAGTGGAGGAGTGGCAGGAGTGCCGAACCAGGCGTCAGAGCAGAATCGGGAGACAAACAGATAGTCAGGCAGGCAAGAGGTCGGTACAGGCAGCAGGATTCATAGTCAAAGGGCAAGCCGGATCAAAAACAAGTCTTTCAGCAGGATAACTACGCTCAATGTCTTCCAGGAGGAAAATGATCACTTCGCAGTGATCCTAGGCCTCTGGCGTCTTTTAAAACGCAAGGCGCATGCGCCAGGACACACGCTGGCGTCAGAGCATGCGCCGGCGTCATTGCGCGCGCAGACAACAGTACGCGCCCCCTTGTGGCCAGGCGGGCGGCCGCGCTGCTGCCGTTGGGCCTTATAATACTATAACATTACACAGAAACCACAGCTAACTTATGACCTGTTATCAGCTAAAGCCAAAATCCACTTTTCACTACATATACTCCTAGATCTCTGAGGTGATTTTGACACTGTTGAATTTTTGAAAAGAACAAGATTAGACAAGTAAGAGTTGTTGTAAATCTACCCAATGCACTTTTGGTTCGTAAGCTAATTATTAGTATGGTAAATAAAATTGAGTATCTGCGTTGATGTAACCCATCTAATCAAGGGCCAGTAATATAAGATAGATGTAGGGTTCTTTGGCCCAAGTCAGCATTGTGAATATATATATATATATATATATACACACACACACACACACAAATAAGTATTATATAAAATGCCACTGAAAGCAATTGACAAGCCACATGACATATCTTTTTGTCCTTAAATAACAGATTATGGCATGCCACTGAGACAATTACACATTTGGGACAAGAACAATGATTGTCTGTTAGAAGGCCTTGTTTACAGCTATATTACAAGCATATGTCTTCATACAATTAAGGTTTGCATTTAAAATTGTCTTTGATTAATGTTTTCCATTTCCTATCAGTTACAGTTTTCATAAAATTCTGCTTTTCATTCTACTTCTGTTGACTGAATCGCTTTGGTATAGTGTACTATTGATTTCTTTCCCACTCAACTAAATTGCAAAAGTTTAAGTCTTGTCTCACAGCACTTATGAAAGCTAGAGAATGCACGTGTTGTCAATAGAAACATTCAAAGACAATGTTGGTAGGTCTGAGACATATGCTGCCATGTTTCAAATAATTTTGTTAATTATTAATTCCACTTGTTTCTCCAGCCAGAGGACAGGACCCTAGAATGAAGAGCTTAGCATTAATCTGTTGGTCAATAATTCCTGCACATGTGTTTTAGAACAGTTTCCTTTCCTAAACCATTATAAATACCACCTTTTTATTTTTCCCAATTTCATATTGTAGTGCACCTGTTCAATTTTTTTATTTAGAAATGAGGACAGCTCCTGAACACTACTATCAAGAAGAATATGCAAAGTAAACAAATAAGCTAATGCATGGAGATTGCAAGTTGTGATGAACCACAGAGAACGTTAAAATATATAATATATATAATGAGGGCCCGATATGCCAGCACTCTGTCCGTAGTTTATGCAAGGTGCAAGATCAAATAAAAGTACATACATGATAGTAAATTGATCAGAACACTCTTATGTATCTACATTTATGTGATTATTTGACATGGTGAAATACATCAAAATCTGATGTTTCGGTCCCACCTGGGGACCTTTATCAAGGATACAACAATGTGATAACAAAACCCTCATATGCATAGATGATAGATAGATAGATAGATAGATAGATAGATAGATAGATAGATGATAGATAGATAGATAGATAGATAGATAGATGATAGATAGATAGATGATAGATAGATGATAGATAGATAGATGATAGATAGATAGATAGATAGATAGATGATAGATAGATTGATAGATATACAGGTGTGCGGCTACCATGAGGTGAGTTGAGAAGCTTGTTTCAGGTCACAGCACCCCCAAAGTTACCAGGGGAAGCAAGAAGCCACTCCTGGTAACTTTTTTTGAAATCAGAAATTTGGCTTTGCTAGTGCAGAGAGCACAATTGCCCACCCTGGACCCCCTGTGGCACTGTAAAGGTAAGCACAGGGGGGCGAGGGAGGGGGAGCATCACTGGAGCCACTACAGGACTTTATAAACATAAATAAGACTTAAACATTAAATGAAATGACTATTTACTATCCAACTAGAATATTTCATTGCCTTAACCATGGTGAAGGACTTAAGAATTATTGTAGTCAGAAGGTTAAACAACAGTTTTTCAGTGTCAAGCAGCAGTTGCAGTTACCAGATTGTTTCCTGATTAGAGCTCAGAATATAATTTTGGCTCTTCATAGATCACTGGCTAAACCTGGAAAGTACAGGGCAATATACAAAAACATTAACCACTAATAAGTGCACAGAAGATTTATTAAGAAATATGTGTCTATATTTTTTCTGATGGAAAATAGCGGACATCCTGTGTAATTAAAATCAAGATTGAAAGTATTAAAGGGTACTCTACTGCTGCAGTTATGCATATACAGTAGCAAAGTCTTTCCACATATCCTTTGTGGAAGTGGAAGGAATCTTTCTCCGTAATTATTTTCATATTATTGCCATCATCCAAACTAGATTAACCCTTGGGACATAAATTGGGATTTAAATACACCAAATAAAAATGCTCTTCTGAGCAATATGCTCTAAGCTTCTCTGCTGGCTGACTGGCAGAAGGTTACATGACTGATGCAGATATCATCTCCAGACTCCACTCTGCACAGTTCTCTTCCTCTGTCATTGATATTCAAAAGTCAGCTTTAAAATGTTAAGAGACCTTGTCACCAACAGCATGACTCCTGAGAGCACATGCATGGGAAAATCTTTTAAGCAGTGTCATCATGCAAGTTACTTCAATTCAATTGTGTTTTGTAAGCAAACTAATTGATCAATATTAATCAATAGCCAATAGATTATCATTAATCAATACAAATAAAAGTTAGACTGTTTTTATCAACATGGTTGCAGATTATACTTGTACAGGTATGGGATCCCTTATCCGGAAACCCATTATCTAGAAAGTTCCGAATTACGGAAAGGCTATCTCCCATAGACTCCATTATAAGCAAATAATTATAATTTTTAAAAATGATTTCCTTTTTCTTTGTAATTATACAACACTACCTTGTACTCGATCCAAACTGAGTTAAAAATAATCCTAATTGGGGGCAAAACAAGACTATTGGGTTTATTCAATATTTAAATGATTTTTAGCAGACCTCCATACCTCCATTTAAGGTATGGAGATCCAAATTACAGAAAGATCCCTTATCCAGAAAACCCCAGGTCCCGAGCATTCTGGATAACAGGTCCCATACCTGTATTAATTACTAAACAACCTTGTATTGAATATATATTGCATAGTGAGTTGGTACCTTAGCTTAAGTATATGGCAGGAGTCCAAAATATGCGCAGAAGATGGAGAGTTTCTAGGTGTAGCATTCCTAGCTGAAACCTTTGTTTAGCTTTTTTCTCCTTAAGTCTGATAATATCAACGTTCAGAACTTCATTCTAGAGTAAACAATGAAGCAGGATGTGTTACACGTGAGATGTTATATAATGATAAACTCCGGCTCTTATTTAAATATATTATAATAGTGTAGGTAGTCAGTCAGAGAGATAAATAGAGACATACCGCTATGCAAGTAGATAAATGATCAAATTATATTTTTATATAATTTGTTATTTTTGGCCAGTACTCAGGACATTTGATTGTCTGAATGGTGTGCTCCTTCTGTTCTTGTACATTTATATATATATATATATATATATATATATATATATATATATATAAATATATATATATATGTATATATATATATATATATATATAAAACTCACAGTAAATGCAGTCGGCACTCACGTATACTGGAGAGTAGGATACCTGGGTGCAATCCAGTATGCAGGTAAAAAATCCACCCGGAAAGAATGGTCCACACTCACAGGCACTTAGGTAATGTATTAGTGGAGACTGACGTTTCGGCTACAACAATAGCCTTTCTTAAAGTGAACAAACACAAAACCACCCATATGTCTAATAACCATGTTTTGGAGGGAAAGCACCACAGTGAGACATCACTTAAGTGTTTCTACGTAAGACCTGTGTATGTGGACCTTTCTTTCCTGGTGGAATATATATATATATATGTTATGGGTTTTTGTAAGAAAGTATTAGGTTGCAAATAGCATTTCGTGGATACAAATCCAGTAAGGAAATTTTTCTTCTGTTAAAAGAATTTTCCTGATGAAAAGGTTATATATTCATTTAAGACAGTGCTTCAAAAAATAGAAACATAAAAATTCTCCTACTGTAGTTAAAGTCCTGCGAAACAATCTTTGAAAGGTCAGCAGCACTCAACACAGAACACTTGTTTAATAGATAACTAATTTTAGAAAATGCTGACTTGTTAAAGGTTATCAAAGAGTTTAATGCAGGAGGATCTTTTGCAAGTGTATAACTGGTGATAATATACTTTCTCTAAAAGCACTCTGATTCTTTTAAATCCCTTATTTTTTTTTATTCCACTCTGTTAATATATATATTGAAGAATCGAATCTGAAATGTTCCAAATAAATGTTTTCTCTTTCCCAGTGTTATAAAGTTATAATCATGACTAAACTACTCAATAACTAACAGTATTATATACCTGATACCTCCTTCAGTGCAAAAAGATAACATCCACAAATATTTGTATCCCAAATGCAAACACAATTTCTACTAATGAGTTGCAGTGATACCTATATAGCTGAAGAATAATCTGGTTCCTAGCATTCATAAACAGATTCCCCAGGGGAAGAAAAGTAAGTGCAGTAAGAAATTAAGGGTACATTAACTTAATCTAGAATTCTTGTTTTCAGTTTTTCATTAGGGACTTTCTGGAATGAATTATTGTTGGTTAGAGTAAGATAGTGTAAAGCTTTGTGTGACTTGCTTTAGGCATATAGGCAACTTTCTTAAACAATTATCCTTTTCTAGTATAAATTAAAAAATAACCTTTTATCATCCCTAGTGATGAGCGAATTTTTTCGGCAAGCATGGATTTGCAGCGAACTTCCGCATTTCGCCATCAGCGAATGGGACTGGGTTTTTTTTTGCGCGTCAAATTGGGTTGTTGTTTTAATTTAACCTTAATATAAATGTGATAAATAGAAAACAAAGACTACATTATTTTTATCTTTTTTTCTGAATATCTATAATGTCTTTCCTGCTAAGATTCTAATCAAGAAATAAAGGGAATTATAATTCCATAGATGTTAGGACTGTCCCTATTTGATGCAGTGGCTAAATAGTTAAAACCAAGATGCTGATTTTGAAAAATTAATTCACTGCATATCTTCAAACATGATAATTTTTTACTGCTTCCCTAGATTAAGTCAGCATGGACAAAAATAAATTATTAAATAATATCAGCATGCCCATAAAAAATGAATCAGTATGGAAAAAGAGTACTCTGAACACTTTCAATACATATTAACACCGATGTGAAAATCTACCTGGAAATTTAAATTGAAGAATAGAGAACTTCATCCTCACAGTACAGTATATATAGCAGTTTTCCTAATCCCAGAATGTGGGAAGACCCTTAAGGTACCACAAAGCTGCACAAGGGAGCCCCATCATAAAATGACATTAGGGAAAATAGGAAGGAAGGTGGTTATTTGTTTTCTAAACTGTAACTTTGTTATGAGCTAAGGTCTGCTTGAACCATCATTGGGTTTTTTGTTGCGTGGCAAATTTTGTCACTCGTTTAGTGAAATAATCTGCCAATAGTGAAACACAGAAATTTGCCGCAGATCTATTCCGTGCAAATTATTTCACCCATCACAAATTTTTCAAAATGCATTGGAGTCATTAGGAAGGCAAAGTTACATTGCAGTAACCTGCAATAGCATAAACATATGCTTATATTGTTAGCAAAGTCCCTTACTCTGCCTGTGTGTTTTTGTAGTGTTGGAGGAAACTGTAGCACCCAAAGGAAACTACACAGATACAGGAAGAACATGCAAACTCCTTGCAGTTGAACCCACTGAATAAAGCTATATCTCATGCCTTTAATAAACATCTTGACCTTCCAATATTGGAATATGGAGCTACAGGCTGTAAAAGCAATATAAGATGCTAAGCTCATACAGTATTTACAACAACGACATAAAGGACTATAAAGGATCCCTTTATAGTATAGAGTATGCTGGTCGCAAGTGAATAAGAGTAGTCAATAAACTTGCTTTCTGGGGAAAGAAGTGTAACCTTGTTCCCTTAATGATGATGTCCCAGCACTGTAAAATACCCATCGGCTCATTTGATAATGTAGGTGTAAATTTCCATTGAAGTAGACCAATAGCAACCATTAAACCTTTGGATGGTCAAATGCATACAGAACAGGGGAAGCAAATATTTAATTTTTTATGGATAACTGAACTGAATATTAGTAAATGAATGCTATATTATTTTAATTATCAAGCATGTGTGAGAAGAAGACCGCAGGCACTGGACTTATTTTAATATTCATGTATTCAACATATTGTAACATTCAAATATACATATATAAATCATTCAGTATTTTCCCCTCTATAATCAGGAGTTTAAGTTTTAATTTAACAGTATCAATGCTTTTATCAGGCACTAACATGGCTCCTGAAACCTAGAAAGAAACCAGCAGCGCTTAGTCTAACCCATGCGTTGACCAGCTGCTAGAAACACCCTTGTGCCAGTGCTCATTCTGACATTCTGAAGTTGACCAGCTGCTAGAAACAATAAAAAGCCATTATATGTGCACAAATAAAGTGACATGACATGGTATGTGAGCTTACATATTCTGGCCAATTTGTGTGCTGGAAATGTTTCTCCTTTGTGTACTACATCATCAGATTCTAAAGGTAACAACATATCACAATTTATTCCACATCTCCAGAACATTGCTCCCACACTAATATAAAATCTTTTTCTTTTTAGCATTAATTTATTAGCCTAAAGCCATGGAAGTATTTTATTGCAAAAGTTCTTATCAGTTGCTAAAACTTTGTAAACCACTTGCCAAGCCTTTTCTAATTTGAAAAAAAGAACAATGTTTATTTCCTGAGCAATTTAACACAGCAAAGATATTAATACATTTGTGTTAAATTATATCCTGTGTCTTAATACACTGCGGATGAAACCCTAGACCTCTGGTTAATTGCTGTGAGAAATAGCCTGATTTCTCTAAGATTAGGCACATACTTATCTACACTTTGACCCACGAGTGCCTCCTTCAGAATTAATCTTGTAAGGTAGTGGGATTTGCTTTGCACATGTAATATAGCCACTTATGACAAGAGGTGCCTAATAAAATAACATCACTCTCTACACTTTTTTTAATATGAGTGTCGTTATCCTTCCTGTGTTTCACACATCTTTTAACAAGTAATGTTCTATTCATTTTACTGAGTAAGGCCAGATATGCCTGATTTGATTACACTGGCAGCAGCAAAGTATGTCATTAACAAGTTAAGTATTCACTAGAAAAAACCCCAAATCTCTTTATCTCTAGACAGATGCTTTGGAAAACAGAAAGACAAAAGATGGGAAAAAAGTAACATGTTCTAATCATTTGAGATCAACAGATGAAAGCAATAAAATGTGTTCAGCACTTGAAAATAGAGAAACATTTCAGCTTTCATTTAGAACACACCAAATAGATTTAATTCACAACATCCTTGTGTTTCTGTACATGTCAACAAAAGATGACACAAAATATAGAACATTTTCTGAATGTTGTACAGGTATGGGATCGCTTATCCAGGAACCCATTATCGACAGAGACATGGATAGACGAATAGCTAAATGCATAGACACACACTAAGGGGCACATTTACTAATCCACGAATGTCCGTAAAGCGTCCAAATGCATTTTTTTCGTAATGATCGGTATTTTGCGACTTTTTCGCGAATTGTCACGAATTTTTCGAGCGCTCAATTTGAAAAAGTCACGACAATTTGCGAAAGTCGTAATGGCTGTGCAAAAGTCGCAACAATTCCCGAAAGTCATAATGGCTATGAAAAAGTTGCGACAATTCCCGAAAGTCATAATGGATATACAAAAGTCGCGACAATTCCCGAAAGTCATAATGGCTATGAAAAAGTTGCGACAATTCGCGCAAGTCGTAACGGCTACGAAAAAGTCGCGACGGTGACGAAAAAATCACAAAAAAATACGAAAAAGTCGCAAAATGTTCGTTTCCAATGCGATTTTTTCCCATTCAGATTCGTGGATTAGTAAATCAGCCCCTAAAAGTGAATAATGCAAAACATTTTATGATATTTTAGAAATAGAAACAATTGATTAACATTGTGAGGGGCATTCACAAGTCAAGTACAATCAATAATAACTGTATACAAAATGGAGTAGGGAGAAACAGGGAATAGGGAATGAAAGTCACCTTCTAGGCAGCTCTATCTACCAGGCAGATAACAAGTCAAACACACCCTTTTCCCACCCTCTTATTATGCTAAGCACACCTCCCCTATCTGTTTGGTTTCATAGAAAACTGATTGAAATTATCCCCCTTCCAAGTTTACTATCCTTTGTCACACAATGTCAGTTGCCCCTTATGTTGCAATTATATTATCCAATTCCCCAATAAAATGTAAGAAAATGTTTTTCTTCAGTAATTATATATGCCAATAGCCTGCAAATTCCATGGAAAAATGTTTCATTTATGTGAGTGAATAATTTTAAGATAATAAAGGTGGCACATAGGAAAAATGAATGCTTATACCATAATTTTTATAAAATAAAGTTAACCACTTTCTGCATATTACAGGGAAATGGAGAAACTGGTGCTTTTATGTTGTGATTATCATCTTCTGTTGTCAGAACAAACTAATACAGGTATCGGACCTCTTATTTAGTAACCCATAATCCATAAAATTCTGAATTATGGAAAGGCCATCTCCCATAGACTTTTTTAAAAATGATTTCCTTTTTCTCTGTAATAATAAAAATGTACCTTGTACTTGATCCCAACTAAGATATAATTAACCTTTATTGGAGACAAACAATCGTATTGGGTTTAATTACTGTTTAAATAATTTTTTTAGTAGACTTAAGGTAGGAGATCGAAATTACGGAAAGACCCCTTATCCAGAAAACCCCAGGTCCCAAGCATTCTAGATAATGGGTCCCATACCTGTAAATATTATAAAAATAATCTAGTAAATTTGAACAGCTCTAACTTGATATTTATAACTTAATAACTTGTCAAAACTACACAGAGCCCCTGGCCTGGCCACCATGTTGCCTACCACTAATGGACAGCTGTGAGTGTGGTAATCAGCTTGAAAAAGGAACTAAAATGTTCTGAAAGCTTGCTATGATTATCTTAGTTAGCCAATAAAGGTATCACCTTTATACCACTTTTGTTATTTTTTATTTCAAAAGGGTTACCCTGTATGCATAATCATTATGATCCCGGCCAAAACTAATTGCATATTGCGCATATACATTGGAAAACTGTGACTTGCTATGCATACTGCATAATGATTTTTTATTTCAACATATTCAGACAGAGACTACAAAGGGGCAGGGTTTTTAGTATGGCATTCCCTGCCATTTATTTATTTATTTATTTATTTATGTGTTTGTGTATGCTGAGTTTTTATGTGTACTAAACATACAAATAAACTGAAAAGTTGCCTGTCGTGTTATAAACTACAATTGGCAACTGTCTCTCTTTTGCCAAATGGGCTTTATTCAAATAAAATTCACTATAGTGTACTTTGATCTTACTTCTAAACATTGTAATGAAGTGGTCTTTTGTAGTTATCTATGTTATGTTGCTCAAATTTTATTGTTTCAATCAAGCATAAGACCTCCATCATTCACAAATACGCCGCATCCAGAGATTCAGTTTCCTCCAGATGCTTCTGCATAACAGAAAAAGAGAAACAGAAGGAGAAAGCCTACATATTTTAAGCTTCAAAGGAGCAAATATCAAATTCCATAAAAAGAAGACTGTTATTTAGATGATGGGAAATTGTTCAACAAAGTACATTACTTAACATGAGTAACCACATTTAAAGTGCCAGGCTCACATTTTGATATTATTAAATAAATATAGGATTGACTGGAGAGCTCACAATTCTATTCTGGGTTATGTCTGTATGCTGCTTTCACATACAGCCAGTTTTTGGACCAGTCTTTCTGCTATGGTCACGGTTTTATATTTGATTTGTAATATGCCTCAACTGCTTCAGCTTAACAATAACATATATCAAATATCTTCACGTATTTTGCATTTAAAGTTATTAGTTAAAAGCAAACATAACAAAACTTACAGTAAAAATTGCCCATACTGAACATATTATAATAATACCAGTAGCTCTCATTTTTTTTTTATAAACCATTTAATAAATATTTACAGGCTACAAACATGATCTCAACTTATAAAGACAATGAAAAGAAGATTAAACGTTTTCATAATGTTGACAATATACTTTACTTTACATTTTTATGCCGATTGTACCCAGTAGAGAGGAATACAAACAGAATTTTAAGGTGTAAAGGTTATGAGTAGTATGAGTAGTGTCTCTTACATTTTAGGTATGCTTAGGGGCCCATTTACTTACTCACGAACCGGCCGAATGCGTCCGATTGCGTTTTTTTCGGTATTTGGCGATTTTTTCGGAAAATTATTGCGACTTTTTCGTTGCCATCCGAATGTTGTGTAAAATCTGGCAATTTTTTCGTAGCGTTAAAACTTGCGAGAAAAGTCGCGCCTTTTTTGTAGCCATTCCGAAAGTTGCGCAAAATGTTGCGATTTTTTCATAGCATTCGGATTCATTCAAGCTTCAGTATGGTGACTTTTCTTGGGCCAGGTTGGAGCTGCAGGGTGCCATTGAGTCCTATGGGAGGCTTCCAAAATCATGCTAAGTCTGAAAGTTTCGGCCGCCGCTTACGAGCGCTCAATACGAAAAAGTCGCGACAAGATACGAGCGAATCGTAATGGCTACGAAAAACTCGCATTTTTTCGCGAAAATCATATTGGTAACGAAAAAGTCGCGACAATTTCCGAAAAGTCGTAAAGGCGCCGAAAAAAACGCAAAAAATACGAAAAAGACGCAAAATGTTCGTTTTCCAATCGGAATTTTTCCAATTCGGATTCAAATTCGTGTCTTAGTAAATCAGCCCCTTAGTATACAAACAAGGAGGGTACTTAAAAAAAAAAAACATTATTATATTTTTAACAAGTACTTGCACATAGCTAGTGTTTGTATTGTGCCCCTTATTCCATGTGAAACACTCCAGTGAGCAATATAAATCAAAGTATAACCCATGCCCTACCATTTGGGAGCTATAGTGTCATGCTAATTTTTGCAATCTTGCATTGGCGTTACAACACTGGTGGAGATCTAGCAGAACAGACAGGAAGGATATGGGAAGACAACTTGAGACTAATGGGAGGTTCAAATTGCAAATACAGGTATGGGACCTGTTATCCAGAATGCTCAGGACCTGGGGTTTTATGGATAAGGGGTCTTTATGTAATTTGGATCTTCATAACTTAAGGTTTAATTATACCTTAGTTGGAATCAAGTACAATGTTCTGTTTTATTATTACAAAGAAAAAGGATATCAGTTTTAAAAATTGGAATTATTTGCTTATAATGGAGTCTATGGGAGATGGCTTTTCGTAATTCGGAACTTTCTGGATAAGGGGTTTCCAGATAAGGGATCCCATACCTGTATATGTTCTTTATAGAAAATATAGCAAACAATGGAAATAATACACTCCCCTTTTAATATTTGCATTAGATAAATACTAATGGAGAATAAACAAATACAATAGTACATGTCAATATTCAATAAGCACACATTGTAATAAAGTGAAGGATGAGCAGTGTAACTTAGCAAGTCCACCTGCTTTAGTCTTATCACTACTAAAAACGGTATGGACCTGGATGAAAGCCTTCATAGACATGCAATAATAAGATTTGGACTCCTAGTTGATTTTGCAAAATCACAATGAGCTAGCTTAAAACCTAAACCCAGTTCTTCCTTACTCTATCCTCTCATTGTGTTCTCTTCATAGGTCGACAAAAGCAAGATTTGGGAATTCCTACTCCAATTGTTTTTTTAATAGAAATCATTTAATAACAATCAAAATGATGACATATAACTGGCTGGACAATGATGTTTAACAATGTGATGCTATTCCTTTTGAAGTATGAGGTTATGTTATGTATAGTCTGCCTATAGTAATTAATTTTTCATATATTTTTTAACAACAAAAATTATATCGATAGCATGATAATTCCTAAAGTTAAAGGGCAAATTATCAACTAGTTTGCTGAATAGTCTTTCTGCTGAAGATGTGTTTTACTGTTTTAATTTAAAGGTTGTGTATAACAAGTAAACAATTGTTTTATTTTCTACTTACCCCTGCTATGCTCACATTGGACACCGGTGTATGTAGCATATTTAATTTATGATATTAACAGAGCTCAGCAGAGTCGTTTTCATTCTTGATATTTTAATGTCAAAGTATTGAAATTACCATGCTGTTCTTTAATATCCTCCATGAGGGATACAAGTTGAAGAATTCCTACCTCTGTGAATAGCATGATATCCAGGATATTGAGAGATAGTACTCAAAGAAGTTCAACCACAAAAAGATCATTTATTTTTAGAAAATGAGAAAGAAGAAGCATTCGTGACCTCTATGAAACAAAAGGACTACGTTATTATTGTACAGAGGAAACAGCTCGTAGAGTGCATGAGAAAGGGATGATGTAGCAAGCTATACTTCATTATAAAAGGTAATAGTGAATCATAAGGTTACAGTTTCATGTGTAGTGTGCAGCCTAATGTATGTAACTAGGGGCTTATACAGGAAGGCAGACACTTTTATCCATCTAATCAAACTGTGAGATTGTTCATTATGTTCTCATTATGTTTTGCAGAATGCATTTTATTTCACATATTTTGTCACTTTTTTTTAGGCAGTATGAACACAACAGAAATATTAAACTGACAAAAATCACATATTTCATACAATAAAGTAAATTGATGGAGTTAATATATATGTAAGTATGGATATATTTGTGTGTAGTTTAAAATACATTTATGTTTAGTATCAGCTAAATAACAAGGGCATGAATTATTTTATATATGGTTGAATGATCAGATACCTATAGGACAAATTTTGCACTTTATGTTCTAGTTAAATAAATAGTATGGCTTAAATATTAAAACTACATTCATTTTTCAATTTAGGAGGCGGAAGTTGGTTTCACCAGTATGTTTTCCAAATCCATTTTACATTAGGACACTATACAATAATGGCATAGTCCAAAAGCCCCAGAGAAAAAAACAATTAAAACAGCTCTGTTACATACAGGAAGATTAAGGGGCAGTTAAAACTTGAAAAAGCTTGCTTAGATATTCAGTCTTACAAATGCCAGTTGACAAAGTCAGGAACCATATGCTACTTCTTAAAAAACATAGTGTGGGACTACAGATATTTCCAAATAATCATCCATTAGACATTATGTAAGTCAAAGCGGTCCTGCTAGAAACCCCAGAGAAGCTTACAATTTAAGAGACAAAAGAAAGGAGCTCCTTGCTTCACAGAGCTTACAGTCTAAGTGAAAAATGTTCTTGCACTGAACTGAAATTAGGACATTTATTGCATATATGTAAAAGTTCTTTGAGTGATATTGATTCCTTCCTTGAACCATTAGGGTCCCATCTAGCTTTGATCTTGCCTGAGTATTGTTTGACAAAATGTGGCATGGCATAGATTAATAAATCACAGCCTGGAAATATTGTGTTTTCCCATCAGTAGTGTAGTTTCTATGATCCACAGCAGATAGGGGTTTAAACACAGCGTGACAACTGTATTTAGACATAAACAGATCCTTTTATTTTGATATATTGAATAAAGTCAGTTTTATGCAGAAGTGAGATTTGGTATCTAAAAACTTGTTATAATGAAAGCTCTAAAATAAGGTATTGCCTAAACCACCACATGCCCAACCCATATCTGTATCAGGCAGGTTTGAATATACAGTTAGGCAACAACAGCATTGGATCTATTAGTTATGTCCATTTTTTAGGTCTGCATAGGCCTAGGGATCAAATACTTTCAGCATCAATTGGCCAACTATTTGGCAACCTCACCAAAAAGGCAGCTTTTTCTCTGCATGGTCATTTTACTTGTATCTAACATAAATCCACATTAGTACAATCTGTTTCTTTAATAATGCTAAAGGTTTTAGGCACCCTTAAGGCATGATTCTTAAAGCAAAATACAAATCTAGAAAACACCAGGTCCTAAGCATAACAAGCATAACAATAGAGAGTATTCCTCTATTAAGAAAAAAAAATGTAATATTTTAATTCACACATAAACACATCCAGAATATTTATGATAATATACAGTATATATATATTTATTTATACATTCATTGTCATTTTAGTATTGACTGATTTTATTAAAGTTTTTTTTTCCCCATTTTCAGGGAAGTATTTTCTACCTAGGTAGATGACTAATTGTCAATTCTCCCCTCAAATTATTTGTTCGACTTTTTATATCCCTATTAAAAGGCAGGGTGACATTAAAACACGAATCCCTTCAATACCTGCTCTGAATACTGATCACACTGTCCTCTTTAATTAAGTTCAAAAAGTAAAAACATAATGCAGGATGCTTACTTTGTGCCCAATGCTTATTTTCATAAGGCACTTTCAGTAATAATGTATTTAACTGCAGATTACTGCATTTGTTATTTTTATTTTTGTTCCCTCAGACTTGTATTTCTGCCGAGGGAATATTGCTATGATATCTTATATCATGATTGGCATTTATGGAAATAAGGTACGATTAGGCTGCCTAAGAGTTTAGTGAAATCTGCCGTTAGAATTCTATAAGCACATTAGTTTGTTTGACTGTGGGTTAGGATTTGTTTTTATTGCTTAATTACAAAATTTAAAACAAATGGTCCCTCACTAATTTCAGTGACCAATTAAATGACTTTAGCAACTGGTAGACCATTTGTCACTTTTTCAACAAGTGGTTTCCTCTAACACAGATACACCGGTTACTGCCCTTAATGAAATTTAAACTAAAGATTAATGACTTGTTCTCGCAGACTCTCACACATGATATGATTCGGAGAAGAATGTGCTATTTTGGTAGTTCATTATTTAGTTAGATATCTTTATGTTTCTGGAATGCTTTCTCAAAATGTTAGCATAAGCAAAATCCACTGGAAAGCCTGAATCCACAATGGACAATTATGGAAGTCAATTTTCGTCTTGTAAAGATGAGAGCTCGCTGATATTTAAAACCGTCCTCTTAAAATCAGCTCAGGAGACAAGCATTCCTTGTCATACCACACTGTAGACAATTCAGACATATGACTGAACTCATTGCAATGTCAATTTAATCCCTTAGATTCTAGCCTTCTTTTGCAGAGATCTTGTTACATATTGGGATTGCTACTAAATACCAAGTAAATCAGGTATCAAAACCCCTGAAAGCTTTGCATTAATGAGGTGATGATTAAGGATTTGTCTTTCAATAAATCCCAACAATACTATTTATTTTAACAACGACCTTGTTTCCACAGGCTTCTGTAAAACTATTTAATAAGTATTATTATTTTTGAAATTGGGCTCATTCCTCTTTATATGTCAGCACCCGGAATTTTTTTTTTCTCTTTGGTTGGCTTAAGTAAAGCCCATTCAGTTTCTATTCAGCTTTACATTTATTCCCTTTTCTTAGGTTTCATAATTATTATATTTTAAGTCCTTCAGGAAGCAAGAATCTCAAACTGATTGCTCAGCACTAGTGATGAGCGAATCTGTTCCGTTTCGCTTCGCCGAAAAATTCGCGAATCTTTGAAAAGATCCGCGAAACGGCGAAAAATTCGCGAAACGGCGAAAATGTCGTGCGACAAAAAAAATTGTCGCCCGCGGCTATTATTTCGTCGCGCGCGGCTCTTGTTTCGTCGCCCGCGGCTCTTGTTTCGTCGCCCGCGGCTATTGTTTCGTCGCCCGCGGCTATTGTTTTGTCGCGCGGCTATTATTTCGTTGCGCGTGGCTCTTGTTTCGTCGCCCGGCTCTTGTTTCGTCGCCCGCGGCTATTGTTTTGTCGCGCGGCTATTATTTCGCGAAACAATCCGCCAATGGCGAAACGCGGAAATTCGCCGCGAATCCATGCCTGGCGAAACTTTTCGCCCATCACTACTCAGCACTGAGTGATAAAATATTACATTCAGTGGTGGCTCTGTGATTTAGAGGGCAGAAATATCACTTTGTCTCTGAAATGAAATAGCAGAGGGTTACACTTCTATATAGCACGAAGCAAAACAAAAAGATAGTTTCAGATAGGTCAGAGTTTTATGCATTGGTGCACATAATGTACGGTCTATTTCAGACAAACGTGTGACTACGGCCTGCTTCAACTACAAAAAACCTAATATATATTTTAGAAAATGTAAGAAACATTATGGTCAGTCTGGTGACCAAACAAAAAGGTCGAAAATGACAAGTGTTGCCTAACGATGAATATCAATTTAAATATACTTTTTATTTAAGAGCACTTAGGTCCAAGGTTACCAAATCAGTTGGAAATTCAAGGACATTTGTCATAAACACATGTTGCAGAGTTGCACAAATTGCATTTAAATAAAACTGCAAGCAAAAAGACATTGTCTTTCCATACATGTTACTGTCTTTTCAACTGATGTAATGACCTAAGTCAAGATATGCGACTGGTACTAGTAACAAAATGGCCATATGAAGAAAGTTATCAATCTATAGGACTAATATTTGTCAGTGGACATTGATGACACTACTATACCAAAAGGAGGCTCGCAACCTATCTTAGGTTAAAACAGCCTTTATATATATATATATATATATATAATATATATATATATATATATATATATAGGAACTTTTTGGTTACCAGTTACAATTTTAAACAATTTATAAATACGGAGACAAGCTCACCAGATTAAATAGAGGGCTCGGGTGCCCATGCCCCAAGCCTTTTACTAGAAATGTTTACTCTGTTCATTTAGCCACACAATTCAGAAAACCTTTAAAAAAATCTTTCAAAAAGTCAGGTCAGTCACCACTCCTTATCGGTGCAATGCCCCAGACCCGCAGCACAGGGAGAAACACCGAATCAAAGCACCATGTGGCATGCACTCAATCGGACACCAGGGCAGCAGTGAAGGTTAAACAGCTTTATTCATAAATACGTCCTGACACGTTTAGTGTTTATGCACACATAGTCATAGGTGTGGACATTGAGGGGCAAAAGTTACAAATTAACTTCTGTAACAGATAAAGTCATGAAAAATACATTTGTCTTACATAAGCAATGCAACCGAGAACGGAGCTTATAAACAGATGGAGCAGACACCTCAACTGGCAAACACCATAATACCCTAAAATGAATGATTTGCTGTGTGCAGCATATGTGGATAGCACATGCAGCCTTAAAGTTTTATACATGTATCTGGGTTACCAAAATAAATGTATAACAATGTATAACAATGCCTGTATAACAATGGCACCTGCACTAGGAACATATTCACTCATTATATAACACATTCATCATAGAGCACAACTAAATACACAGCTTGGTAGACTGAATATTCAAGGCACAACAATGTTTTTAAAAACATGTGCAGATGTCAAAACATGAAACTGGGAAAATGTATATAATATATTTTGAGTAAGCATAACTACATCTGGAGCATTACATCATAGTGGACAAATAAAGAAGACGCTTACACTTTGAAACATCTTCGAGAATGATGGATCTAAAGCTCAAAATTCCAGTAGGAACTTAGTGCCTCCCACCTTCTTCCAAGATTTAATAGAGTTCATTAACCTTTTCACCTTCCATTCCAACAGTCCTTTACATAAGCTGGCCTTGCATTGCAGAAGCTAAATCCATACCCCACACTGAGGAGTTCTAACAAGACTGAAAAAGTCTTGCTGTTAGTATTATGGTTGTATATGTTCTCCTACCGCTGTAACTCACCTTTTGCACAGCTATGCAGTCAAAGCACAAAGGTGTTATTTGCAAGCAGGCCAAAATCCTATACATTTGTGTGTGGAAAAGCTCTATTTTTTAACTTTTTTGTGCTGAAAAAAAAATCTATGTGTATATACCATTGATTATAACATTTGCACAAAAACTTTCAGAACAAAATGATTGTTAGTGATTAACGAAATTTTTCAACAGAAATGTATTTGTGGTAAAAATTCCACCTATCTCCATCACAACATCAAACCATCCCATAGACCCCAATGTATTTTGTGCAAAAAAAAAAGCACCCATAGACTTGATAAAAGTCAGTGTGAAAAAACATTCATAGACTCCAATGTATTTTGAACCGAAAAAGTTTTGCAATTTATTGCTGGTTCATAAATTTCCCTGTGTTTTAATTAATTTTTCCACAAAGCAAAACAGAACAGATTTGCTTATCACTAAAGCTTGTAAAGGGCAGCTTAATTATTAAGTGATACTAAAACATCCCTTTGAGACCCCCTCTGACACACTTACATATTCTAAGTTGCTAATTAAAGGTGAATTGTCGTTTGGGCAACTACATGTGATTATATAGGCATAGGGTTTGGCCAAGGTCTGCTTGGTATAGTGGAAAGAAAAAGGTCAACATAACATACATAAAAGATTAGATCCCTGAATTTCTAGGTACTTGTTAAGAATCCTTCAGGTCAAATTACCTATGTACAACTAAACTCACAAGAGAGAAATAATAGATTCAAGACTGAATTTCCTTTTATACCTTTTCCAAGGTTGGCTTTTGCCATATTGTGTCAATAGTTATAATCAGCAGTACAGAGAATAGCATATATATATGTATATTACAAAGCTCATAACACCACAGTTAAAAGGTAGATCAGACATGTTGCATTTAAAGGTACAGTCAATTGTGCACTTTCCATTCTTTTCAAGGTCACTGTTTCAAAATAGTCTTTTCATGAGGTTATCTTTTCAGAGCAATCATGGATGCTCAATTTATAGGAATTAATATACTTTGTAGATGTGCTAAAGCTGTTTGTGTATAATAACATATGATATTTACGCTAAAAACACATTCCAGATGTCACATTTCCATGATTCTGTGACATCTGTAAACAGCACATTTAATTAGGTATTGAGACCTTGTTGCTGACAATTCTGCTTTGTGAACAAATGGCCACATATTGCATATCTGCCCCGTGCCCACACTAACTTTCACTCTAAACAAGAAACATATACAAAAGTACAGTGTATGTTGTCCCTTTACTTAGTTTAAAATATAGCCCCAGCTGTTAGATCTTACTTTTCTTCCAACACATTAGCAATCACCAAATGTCTCCCTTTAATTTCCTCCACTGAGCATGGATGCCTACTTGTATTATTATCTTTTAATTACAGTGTGGATAATCTCCCTCAGCACTGTACAAAAGGGAGATAATTAATGCAAACATTTGGACAGGCAAGTCTAAAATGACTAAAACAAATGGTTAGAGGCCCCTGTTTATGAGACTTTACATTCAAGTAGTGGGTGGATGCACAGCTGTTAAACACAGTCAGAAGGAAGCAAAGTGTTTCTGTTGGTAAAACAGATTTAATGGTACTCTTACCACTGAAACATCCAGATGTTTTTTTTTTCTTTGCACAATGCCCAGTTCTGATATTGGTAGCTTATAGAGGTATGGGACCTGTTATCCAGAATGCTCGGGACCTGGGTTTTTTCCGGATAAGGGATCTTTCCGTAATTTGGGTCTCCATAACTTAAGTCTGCTAAAAATCATTTAAATATTGAATAAACCCAATAGGATTGTTTAGCCTACAGTAAGGATTAATTATATCTTAGTTTGATCAAATACAAGGTACTGTTTTATAATTATAGAGAAAAAGGAAATCATTTTATAAAATTAAAATTATTTGCTTATAATGGAGTCTATGGGAGATGGCCTTTCCGTAGTTCAGAACTATCTGGATAACATGTTTCCGGATAAGGGATCCCATACCTGTACACAGTACTGAGATTTTCCAGCATTTATTTTGGTGTTACAGGAAAGGAGTGATAGTTCTGGAGAGTTGCTGATGCTAATAATGACAGCATTGACTTTATTGTCCATCAGTGATCCATTTGGGAAGCATGCAGAAGTACTTCTTTGTGAGTTTATGAGCAATTCTGTCCTCTCTTGTATTGTATCAGAACTTAGATGTCCATTTATCCCTAGCAGCTTTGCATGGGGTTATCTCCCACCGCAGTGATTAAGAAAGAAGATTATCGGGATATTAATTTTTCTAAAAACCATTACAAGCACAAGCCAGCACCTGCCAGTACAGGTATTGCTTGGAAGGGATGCTGTGTTTTGGAAAAGAAGAGAAACAAATAAAAGCAAAGAAACAAATAAAAACAGCAACTGGTAACACAAACATTTGTTTCATATTGAGAAATGAGCTTTATGCAATATTACTGCCAGATGCGGCACTGGGGTCTTGTTCATCTGTAAATGACTGTGGCACATATGTGCGTTTATTGGTAAATAAGTGGATGGGGTTGTATTAGGGTAATAATCATACCCAAGTGCCTTACTTGTGGGAGATTCACAGTGAATATAATGAACATAATAAATATAATGGGAAGCTATCCACAAATATAATGGGAAGCTATTTACAGAATTTCTATGTTTTGAGACTGCAACATTTTCTTAGAATAATGCACAGAGTAACAGCACGGTGAGATGACTCAGATACTAATAACATCTATTGCTAATATCCTATGGAGAAACATTCTCACATAGAATAAATGGCAAGGGAACATGAGCAGGAATTTAAAGCAATATGTATTGCTGGGTTACATTTCTCTGTGCCCATATACAGCATATTTATTGAATTTATGACCTCTATAATACAGGTATGGGATCCATTATAAACCTGCTATCCAGA
This sequence comes from Xenopus tropicalis, assembly GCF_000004195.4. NCBI lineage: Eukaryota > Metazoa > Chordata > Amphibia > Anura > Pipidae > Xenopus > Xenopus tropicalis. Next base: position 78,968,136 of record NC_030680.2, on the reverse strand, counting down.
AAGCTCCAAATTACAGGAAGGCCATCTCCCATAGAGTCCATTGTAATCTAGTAATTCCCATTTTTAAAAATGATTACCTTATTCATAATACATGAATAATAAAACAGTACTGTGTGCTTGATGGTAACTAAGCTGCATGAATCCATATTGGGTTTATTTAATGTTTAAATGATTTTTAGCAGACTTAAAGTATGGAGATGCAAATTTGGGAAATATCCCTTATCCTGAAAACCCCAGGTGCAGAACAGTCTGGGTAACAGGTCCCATACTTGTACTCAGTATAAAAGGTATAGAGGCAGGTTCAGTCACTTTAATAAACTTTAGTTTCACAAGCCATTTAATCACATTCATTGTTTGTTTTGTTTTAGTAAACTAAGACATGGGCCAATAGCTGGCATACTGGAAACGGTGGTTGATGTAGGCACCTCAAAACCTTGTTTAAATAACTGGATTAATAGAAAAACAATTGGATTGGGTATTTGTGGTTTGGTACCACAGTACTACTAACTCATTTTTCATGTGGATAAAGAGATATTGTTAAGGTGACCATAAACAATCAGATCTACTTATTTTGCAAGGCCACCAATCAAATGGATCTAGGTTCTATTTGGTCACCATTAGACTGTACCAAAATATGGCTGATCGTGGCCTAGCTAATGTGCTTCTTAACCAGCAGAATTTTCAGACCTACTCTACTGATATCTGCCTAATTTTGAACAGATGTTTGTCCAGGCAGGCCTGTTGGTGGGCTACATACACAATGTTGCAGGACAGAGTCTGCATCTTTTGTCGGTCCATGTATGGCCACCTTTAGAACCTTCTAGAGATTGCTAGAGATTAGAGATCTATAAACTACAGTTCAGCAGGAAACAAAAAGGTGCTTTGCAATTTGCTAGATCTATTTTTGCACCTATTTCTATCCAATATACTGTAAGGCACATATTAATGAAATCATTTTGATTATGGCTCTAAGACAGTGGTATCTCTTCCACAAAATTGATCCCTACAACAAAACCACATCCCTCCAGCTGTTGTCTAACGTGAACTCCCAGCCTTCATCTGTCAGCTGATGCTAGTAAATGTAGTTCAGTGACAGCTGGGGTGTCCTTGCTATATGAGACATGCGATGAAAACTAAGAACAAGCTAATACCTGATGTCTTAGTGGGGAATGGTAATATTGTACTACAGCTATGATGACAGCAATTAAATTGAAACAGCATTTTTTTTTTTGGTTTATCTTGTGTACAATATCAGGGTTGAGTGGAAAAATATAGCAAAGCTATAAACCATAAAACCATAGGATTTTAAAAATTTTAAAAATTCATAGGGAAAATATTAACAAAAACATTTGGCCTCATGCCAATGTGTCCAATTCCCAAAGGTTTTCCCAAAGTCACTGTAAGTACAAGTATCATTAATAGCAAAAACCACAATGAGGAATGATGCAGCAACCATCTTACTGCAGCATCATACTAATGGGGCAAGATTAAGAGAAGAAGGTTCTAAATGTAATGATCAAAAAAAAAAAAAAAACCTAACTTCGGTAAAGAAAAAAAATAATAATTATCAATACCCATTTTCCAGCACCCGTAACATTAAAGACCTGCAACTGTTGACAATTATTATATTGATTTTTCCTATAAATGTTGTTTTTTTTTCTTGACATTTTCTGAACAAAGTCTTTTTCTAAAGCTTTAAAAATAGACTTCTTTACTCCAAAGGACCGCTAATAATCTAAAATTTTAGTTGAGGGCAGGGTTTAGCACAGGGAACTACCAATGCTGGTAATGTGTATGGTATTCCTCCTCCAGAAAGCGAGAAAACCTTGGTAGATATTCTGCTATAGAAAGTTCCCTTTATCTGCCATTTTAAATATCCACATCCACAACAGCATCTGATCATGCTTTTGGGCTACTAGACCACATCTGGCTCCTCGTAAGTGGATTATAACAAAGGCATCTTAGGCAAGACTAAACTAAAGACTAAGCAGATTAAACTTAACAATAATCAGAACAACAACATAAGGACAGTTACAGTACATTTGCATTAGACCACTGCAAACTGAAAATGGAAAAAAGCAAGCTATAGAATCTGTTTAACCATCCTGCCTAGCAACTGAGCGCTAGTGTTCTTCCACTGTATACTGTATGTAGTTTTTGTTAATAGCATTCTAAGGCTTTGAAACCTGAATTGCGGGAAACAGTGTATGATGCTTCTAATTGACACCTATTTATTTATAGCTATATTGGCAGCCACGATATGCCTTGCAGCCAATTGTTCTATATAAAATGATAGAAAAATGTGTGTTTGTGTTATAAAACACAAACCAGGCATTTAGCGTCACACAGTTCTCATGAACATCATAAAGCAATTACACTGCTGAGAATAACATATAAGCTATAATGCTGTTTTTTTCGTATGTGGTTTGGGTAAACTATCTTTGTATGGCTGATGGCATCAGGTTTAAAGCTATGACTTGGAAAGGAGTCAAGTAGTCTGTTTTTCTTTAAAGTATTTTCAATGAAATCATCATACTGAGAGAACCGTTAAATGCTAGCGCTCTTTAAAAAAAACTGAAAAAAAATATATATATAAATTTATGCAGATGAATTACTAAGAATCCTAGACAGTTTCATAAATAAAAAATTCCAGGTGATCAGGCGATCCATTGTGTAGTGACCAACCCAAGTGCCACTTTGGAATCAAAAGGTGTAGCTTATTACTCAAGAAAGTCAAGACGAAGACTGAATCACAATTCTATTTTCTTTATGTTTTACCTATTTATAGATTTCATGCCATAACATAAGTAAAACATAAATTAAAGACAAGAATACAGAAGACAAATAGACAATTAGACTAGACAACTAGATTGTTCCTCTACACAATCCAAGGTTGGGATCCATTATATGATATAATGAGTGTCTGTCTTAGAACTGGGTAGAATAATTCTTAAAAATATTGATAGTAAAATCATGTTGTTTGTACAATATAATTTACAAAGAGTAGTTATGGTGTTTATACACAGGCTGACTTGTCCAAATGGCATAAGTTTAGTAATATTCAGTTCAGACTGGCCCTAAGATGCTCACAAAATCACTGATAATGAGGTGCTGCAGGTTGAGATTGTCCAAGCTGTCTTTTTCTTCTATTTAACCAGTTTCTTCAGAGTTTACAGTCTTCTCTCTCTCACTACATATTCCTTTAATATGTTTCTATTTTCTTTTACTTATCATACCATTGTTTTTGTATTTTTTCATTCCTTTCCCTTTCATGTTATCTCCCTGTTCCACTATTTATTCTACTTCACATTTCCTCCCATTTGTCTTTTGTTTCTGGTTTTGTCTTTTCCCTGACCAATTTTATGTTCTCTACTCTCCCTCAGCTTGTACTCTTCCTCTCCAGTTAATTAATGCTCTATATGCCTCACCCCATCCTTTCTATTTTTTGCTCTTACCCTTTCCCATTTATCGTTTTTAGCACCTTGTTTTTTCTCTTTATGTCTTGCTCTCTACTTCTCTCCCCTTCTCTTTTGTCTTGCTTATCCCACTCATCCGTTATTTTTTCTGCCCAACGTGACCCCTTGCCTTTTATTACCTTTCTCCTTTATCCCCTGCTTCCTCTTTCCACTCTCCAGTCTCTGCAGTAATTATAATCACCATACCAACAGGAAACTCAAAGCTGTCTTGCTAGATTGCAAACCAAAAAATCAGTTAGTAATGCAGGGTTAATTTGCTGCCACTTGTCCAGTCTGTTGTGGGATCTGTAATTTGTTGCTCACAGCCCAGAATTTCTGCTAGCAAGTATAGTGTAATTTCTGAACAGATTGTACAGTGGGGACGGCAACACACTGTCACAAAGGGTACACCTGCCAGCTGGATAAAGCCCTCAGGCTGCCAGTCCGACATTAGAATGTAACAATGTTGCATGATTCATACTGACTGAAAGTCCTCAGTAATCAATTACTAGACCAGAGACCTTAGCACAGCTTTAATTTATTGTGAATTTCATTTTTTCATCAATGATATTTTGTATGGCTACGGCACATCAAACCTTTTGGGGAAATAAATACTATTGTCCCTTTCCTAATGATGACAGTGGGAAGCAATCAATGTTAGAGAGTGATTGTACAAAGATGCCATTGCCCTAAAAGGTTACACAGAAGCCAGGTCCTCTGCACTTTCTGCTATAGCATGAAGCACTGGTTCAGCCTTCACAGAAGAAGGCAAAAGAAAATTATTAAACCTAGTTTTATAAAAAAAAATACACATAGACATGCAGCATGATATATATCCTGAGTTATTTTAATGTATACATGTATTTGTGAATGGTTCATACAGCAGTGACCTATTTATTTCAGCTGCCATGTTCTTCTCATGTTGTTCCCCTTTAACCCAAAGAAATATGCTTTTACCTATAGGTATAGCAAATGCATAGCAAAGTAAGAAATATGTAGAATTTCTCTGGGGAAGCTCAACTCCGCAGAGCGTTAGGCAATGACAATACATTCAAAGAGACACACTTTTGTGTGCTGTAATGAGGGCTACCGTCTTCCATGTTATAATGCGAAAATGTCTAAAATTCCAACTGCCTTATCTGCACACACAATAAGATGAATCAAATCTCTTCATAGAGCACATTAATATGAAGCAGCGAACATCTCCTCATTTACAAATCAGCCCGATAGTCTGCAAAAGGACCTGACAACAATTTTCTCACAGCTTTATAAATGTAGGTCACGAGGCTGTGTTAAAAATGCAGGAAAATATTCAGAAATACATCCACGAGTACTTAACTTGCAAAGCTGACTCAATCACTATACAGCGCTACCAATGTATCCTACACCTAGTAGGCAATATTATAACTATGATGTTTCCTTTAACCAAGGCTTTTCCAATTACTGTTTCAATTTCAGGAGCACAAATTGAGACATTCCCTCTGGACCTGCTACATACTGGAAACACTTCAATAAGTGAGACCTTTACAAGGGTCATTCAAATGAAAAGAGAAAACGGCATGTTTTTCTTCAACTCAAGGCTACCATCCTCATCAAAAACATCATTTATTTCTTACAAGTTTTTTTATAGGTTGCTCTTATAAGTCTTTTTGCTGGAGCTGCAAAGCTTACACTAATATGAAAGCTATCTTATATAAGTAGTCAGCTTAAATTTGATTAGCACTTTAGTTGCTGAAATCCTTTTTATAAAAAAAAATGTGCACAGATGAAAAACTGGCAGCAAATTAGAGAGAAAAGAATTATCTAAAGCTAATGCCATAGATTATCATACTATAAATAATCTAAACATAAATGTTTGTGTATCTGTATGCCTTAAAATAATGCACCTGAGTGAAACTGACAAGGTCATTTTTTATTAAGCTAAATTAGATCCATACATGGCATATATATGAGAGATTGAGGGGGGGGGGGGGTTGTTATGACATGTTCAAAATCCTGAATTTTCTGCTGTGTCTTTTCTGCCTTGCATGGAGTTTACTAACAAGGTGTATCACATGGGACTTAAATGTAACAAAAGTTAATCATTGCATGCAGAAGTGTAAACATATGGGGCCAACTGCCCATGTTTTTACCCATGACACAACCAATGTAACTGCAACCATCACAATGACTATAGGCACTATAAGTCATAGGAGCAAGCACTTACACGTAAATTGTGTATAACATTGTATAAGGGCAGGATATGGATGTGTATTTACATGACTTTCAACTGCATGCAATTTTCGTGGGGCAACAGCAAGTACCTATAGGTACAGTCTGCAAGTAAGCCCTGAAGTTACTATCCAATCAAGACAGGAGTTAAGGTGGCCATACACAGGCCAATAAAAGCTGCTGAGTTGGCAGTTTATTGTCCCATTTATTGGGCCCTTAGACAGACCTACCATTTGGTGCGCAGTACCAGTTTAGATACAAGTAGGTGCAAGTGCATTTGTATATAGCATTTACTGGGCACAATTCTGTATCCATTTTAGCACTTCATACTTTTGTCACGTATGGTGAACCCAAACCCCAGGAGCAGTGACTGGACCCAGTCTAAGCATGCTCTTCTGCCATTAACAGCCACCTTTGGGCTCAGTCCTGGCCCTCAGCTACTCGGGTGCTACCAGGTCTTACCTCATGAGAATCAAGGCACTCCCACAGGGACAGGCACGGAAGTCAAACGTATACTGTACTGCAGGGAAGGAGCCAGTACGGACAGAACTAGATGTATTCAGACAGGCCAGATCAGCACCAGAAAGCAGCAGCAGCAGAATCAAGGTCAGGAGCTAACCAGGGTTCAGAACCAAAAAGTCATGCAGGGAACAAGAGCCAGGGAAGCAAGAATCAGAGCACCAAGGAACAAGCAAGCTTGACCTACAACAGGCAAGACTGAGTGCAGAGAAGGTGGTTATATAGGCAGGTTGATAGTTAACACTGAACACCTGTGACCAGATTAACAACAGGTTAAACAAACCATGCCTACATGAATATGCAAGGGTACCATAGCAGGAAACCAGGGCCTTAGCTGTCTGCTCATATAGAGCAATGGTACTGCACAGCAACCTGCATGTCACTGGTTCAGCTTCAGGGAGGATGTCACAACTATGTCTAGTGATTCTGCACTCCTATAGCAAATTACTAATTTCCTTTTACAGTCAGGTATGGATCTGGATTACTTAACCCTGTTAGGAGACTGTGAAAGACCACAGTTCAGCAGTTGAAGATGTGTGAAATGGCCAACACCATGGCTGAATCTAAGGACATTGTATTTTTGTATATATTGTATACATTTTTAGAAAACTTGAAGACAGGATATAATACATAAGGAACCTAAAGTGATCATATTTGGTTTTCATTACAAACGCATGCATGCAGACAACAAGTGATCAGTGCAAAATCTTTTATGCCACAATACTATTGTACATATCGCCTGCATGCCCTGATACATCATGTTAAAATTATTTTGTTTGTCAAATTATGCTAGGTGGTGTGAGGTAGGCAACTTTAATGAAGTGACCGCAGGGATTTTTCCATGTCTAAGCACCATTATGCTAACAATATACAGTAGTATCTATGAAATGGAAACTGAACATTGCAAACATTCCCTGTGTAATTGCACATAAGTTATATTTTCACACTGAACTGCATTGTAATACATAACAAAAAGCAATGATTATGTTGCCTGGGATACTAGCACCAGAGGTTTGTTACCAATTTGTCCACGACTGGTGCACTGTAAGAGACTCCATATTTCAGCAGTTTAAGACAGATGTTTGAAATGGTCAATAGTGATGAGCGAATCTGTCCCGTTCGCAAAACGCATTTGTCGTGCAATTTGTTTGTCACCCACATCTTTTTTGTCGCCGTGTTTTTTTTTTCCTGCCTGCGGGTTTTTTTTTACGTGACCGCGCCCTTTTTGATGCGACTGCACCCAATTTTGACGCGACCACTCCCTTTTTTGACGAGGGATGAGGGAGCGTGAACCTAACACCAGGCAATATGTAAAGGGCTTCTTTTGTGTTTTAATTCTGTCCATTATTGTATCAGTTAAATCACACAAAATTGAATATACACCTATGTCCCATCCATGTACTTGTTTTTACAACACAATAGTGCTGCATTTTTACCACCTATAAAAAAGAAATTAAATTCAAGTAATGAATTAGTTGCAATACAAATCTTTTTTTATTATATTTATTATTTGGTGTGAATATTTTGCTTTAAAAAGTTGCTAGCATTGGGCTTTTCATGAAAAACTGATTTTGTAATAATAGGTCAAGAGCAGAACTTTTGAAAATCCACATGGTTCATCTTCAAATGCAATTCAAATTAGTACTTGAAAATTAAATCTTTTGAGTTTTGAAAGCCCTGTAGTTCATCTGTATATTAACACATTGTTCCATTAAAGGCTGTTATTTCAAAGAACTTCTTTAATCAGACCCACTATGGCAAGCAAAGAAGTACTGTATAAAGGAATATCTGCATGTTTTGAAACTTTAATAGTATTATATCATATAAAATATAGTTGATTAGTACATTTAAAAATAATATAATTGATCTAGTTTGGAGTATCTGCAAATATAAACAAACAATGCATTTCTAAAGTGAAATTATCTGTTTTTGTGTATATTTGCATAAATGTTTGTGTTGGATTATAAATAGAAATGTGTTTATTGCCGCTGTCAGAGACCATAGCAACAGTTCAAATGATCAGTTTGCTTTCTTTTAAAATTATATTTATATTTCAGATTTTAGTTATAAATATGTGCCACATCCAAAAAGACTAACAAAACATCTCAAGAGGGCTACAAATTGGTAATTTGGAGGGGGAAGGCTCAAATGGACAAAAATAGAGGGGAGTTGGTGCAATTTGTTGACTTTTCTGTTAAACCTATTATTACAACCTTACACAGGCAAATTAGAGGCATCACTGCAACTACATATGTTCCTGACTCTATACAGGAATGGCACCCACTATTGTGAAATGCTTAACATCCCTGCTGTTAAGAGGCTGGGAAACAATAGCAGGCATCCCAAAATATCAAATAATTATATCCATAACATTGGTTTTTCTCCACATTTATATTGCCCATATTCTTTTTGAGGGTACACACTCTAATTTACTATTTAATGCACTAATAATGAAATTGCTAAATAACTAAAGAACAGAATTCATCAAAGAAATAAAATAAAATCAAATGCATATACATCTACGTTCTTCTCTGGTTCTTTAGTGAATGCTAACTGATTGGTAGCATGTACTGTAGCTTCCCCTCCATCATGTGTCTGGGGAACAAACATAGTAATAATTGTGAACTGAAATTCTGCAGACAAGTGGAGGCACTGAACTTGAAGCCTCTATGAGACCTGCTCTGCTTCCAACTCCATGCCAAGAGCCCCCTTCTCTTAATTATTGAGGTTGACGATGAGGTTGAGATTGATGATGATGATGATTTGAAGTCATACACTGGCTCCTGTCCTATGCATATTTGTAGTTGATGTGAAAGTTCAGATAAAGTCTGATTCTATATGTCCTTAGGTCTATGGTAGATCTATAGCTTGCACTAAACATTAAAAAAAAAAAAAAAAAAAAACTTCCAACCAAATATTTTGAAAAGTTTATAGGAATGCAGTTACACAGAATCATTCCTAATATTCCTATTAGAACTTAAAACTGCAGTACAGTATGGCAGTAACACACATAGTTAACAAAAGAATATATATATAACGCTGCATTATAGGTCAGTCCACCTCTGTGTATTTAAAGATTTTATAATAACTTTTATGTTTAGAAGGACAAAGTTGTGTTACTAAAAGGAATAAGTATCATTGTACCTTGGAGTTTGGAAAGGATTTCACTGCAATACAGCCTCCTCTTGGCCAAGGTCCTAAAGATTACCTGAAAGGTACTAGGGTAAATTAAAGTCTCTTTTTTGTGCTAGGAACTTACTCACAATGAAAACAAAGACAGGGCGGGTAGGAATGTGCTGCCAGGCACCTGCACAGACAGATAAATACAGAAAAACAAACACATGGTAGATTTATACGAAACATGTCTGTTTGATTCAAATACTATATGAACACAGACGGGGTAAAGACAAACAGACAAAAAGTAAAAGAAAATGTTTTCAGTTGCGTATGCTTTTAGAATTTAATAACACCCAAGTCTGAAAATACCAAGCCCCCACAATCCCCCGTACAATTACTAATACTGCAATTACCATCTCCTTTTTGGCATTCCTAGTATATATTTTGTTCCTGGCTTCTTTTGCTGTCACTTGAAATGATGCTGGCAGACTCATTTCCTGCAGTAGTATCTTTCTTATTCATCATTTCCTCATTATAATGTTCAACATCTCTCTTGTTTATTGACTTGGCAAGAGTTTGAATAGTGTTTTGTATGAAAGATATGATATATGATATAGAGAATGCATGTGGGTGTATTTGTGTTGTTTGTGAAGGCGCATATTTGTTCATGTCTGCATATCTGTGACTCTATGGGATGTTCTATCCAACTTTCTAAGCAGGTCACTTAAATTGATTTTATGATCCCCCGCACAAGTGCAATTTAGCAAAATTTCATTGATTTAATGTTTCTGTAAGGCTTTGTGGAACTAAAACTAGTATGCATTAATAGATCAGAAATGCCATGCAGTGCCATACAATGATGGGTTTCAAGACACATGGCATTTCCTATTAGATATGCTGACGTATAGGTCTAGAATCTTTAGATCATTTAATCTGTTTTCTATTTTGATTTCCTTTTTTTCTGTAGTAATAAATACAGTACCTTCAGAAAGGAGAAATCCCCAGGTCTCAAGCATACCTAATAATAGATTGTGTGAAACATATAACAAAAATCATCATAAACAACAACAGAATACTACACTATACTGCTTCTCTCTAGCCTGAATATATGAATATATTTATGATTGCTATGTTCTCAATGGAACCAGTTCCCTACCCCAGTAAGACTGCTTTGGGTCCCACGGGAGAAAAGCGCTTTACAAATGCTTTGTTGTTGTTGTTGTACTGTGCGCCACTCACAATGAAAAGCAAAGGGATGAATGAAACAAGATGAGGTAGGGGCAGCATAACCCTGTGAGCTTAAGTGGGTGGGGAACTGATCTCAGTGAGCATAGAGACAGACTACCTTGGTCATTTTTCAGTCTATGGAATTCAGTCTGTGGACAGAGAGATTTCCTGTGCCCTGTAGTGATTTATTCTACCATTGGTCCTGTGATGCTTTGGGATGCCCTGCTCCCTAGATGATAAAATAGGAGGACTTACTGCTCCACCAGAGAGGCAGGAGGGAGGGTTAAGTGTCCAAAAGCTAAAATAGGCCTCATGTTTTGCATTAAGTTTGGTACCAGGAATTTTTAGTATCATTAGTAAATGATAGGCAGATTCAATCATAGTATACCCATGGGAGTAAGACAGGCAGTATCGGTAAACAAGGGTGGCTCAATATAATTTTGTGAGGTTAGAATCCCCAGGTAGAATTACACTGGAAAGGCACACAATGTAATCTCTTTACACCTGGGGTATATTTATCATGCTGTGTAAAAAGTAGAGTGCTCATAGCAGCCAATCAGATGCTTTGCTTTGGTTTTCTAACTGTTGAAATCTAATTGCTGATTGGTTGCCCTGGGCAACATCTCCAGTAATTATTCACTCCACTTTTTACACAGCATGTAGTATAGGAAATTATTATCCAACTACATGGAAACCATGGGACAGAACCTGTCACATCATACTAAATATTAATTTCAAGGTAAAAATTAAAAGCGGTCTCACATGCAGGGCAAAGGGATTCAAAGGAAGGCTGACGTTTAACTTTTCTACTTATTCTAACATTCACACTATTGCCTTGTTGCTAAGGTCAGTAATCTAATAACCAGATACCAGTTTAAAGAAAGAAGAAAAAGTTCAAGAGGATCAGAACTGAAGGCAGACTGCGAAATGCCTGAAAATATGTCTTCGATCAATATCATACTAATGGAAATATGTAATGCAAATGTTACTTTTAAGAAAAAGAACAGCATCTGCTGTGCGGATAATTCTGCAGACAGTTATATTTCTCTGGGGTTTAATAAATCTGCCCAAATGGATGAATGTAAAAAAATGTGCATTTTTGTATTCCATTAATTGTTGGTGATGTCGACAAGCATCTTTTCAGCACATAGAGAAGCTTCCTGGCACTAGCAGCAGGAGCAGTGGAGACAGGCTGCTGAATACTTGTATACATGCTATGTCCTGAATGCAATTTAGGAGGAAACTGTAAATGAATTTAATACGCCCTTTTCTCTTTATTCCTACTTAAACAGTTTTTTATTTTGCCAAAAGCAACTGGCTTTCAAAAATGATGTTTCATTAAAATGTGTTTATTTATCTTGTCTAAATGTTTTTTGCCTCTCTCTTCTGCTTAATTCTATAAATACCTTTCCAGGCTGACATTATTTAAACAATGGACTTCTTTCCTCTTTCATGGAGGAGGATATGTGATTCATGTGATGGAGGCACTGTTATAAAGATAGATAGAATCTTACATAGAAAGCATGACGGACTGGGTTTTTTTTGTCAGTATAATCACAGCAGCCTAAATACCAGGAAACACACTCCCTAATATCAGCATAGAACGGGGCTAAATACTGAATGTCAAGCTTTATTTGTTTTGCAAAAACTATTCATTTAGTAAATTTCCAGGCAAAAGTGAACATTCTAATCAGGAGTGAGGAGAACACTAGGCAGTTTCCCACGGCTCCTGAGCCTCAGCAGGGCCTTAAGCAAAGGTGTTTTCGGTTTTTTATACTGTATATAATGTATTAACACATTGATATAAAATATACACAGAACTGTAAACCCAGATTTTTTAGTTAGTCCAAATTGAATCCTCCTCCTCACAGTCTTCCACTTTTGCTTTAATGTCTTCTGGATGGTATGGTTAAGTGTGGTAAAGTTAAGACCATGTTAAATAGGAGTGAAGTGCTGATTGGTTTACATATTTTAGTGGTTGAATCCTTTTTCACTTTTAGTAGCAGAGTGCTGTACCGTGTTAGCCATTGAGCAAAGCAAGAAAACGTAAAGTCATGCTTTTTATTGTATGATTTAGTAGATTACAAAATGAAAGCTTTTGGGTCACTTAGGTCACTTCTTCAACGTAATATAACACAGAAACTGAAGAATAATGAAATGCATACACATTAGCAGAAAGAACAATAAAAGGTATACATCTGACATGTATGTTTAAAACTTATCCTATACAGGTATTGAGGTCTCCCTGATCTTAGATCACCTTGTAGAGACTGATACAATTCATACCTAGTTGAAAGGTGACGACCAGTCTGAGGCGAGTAGAAATGTAAAAGGATCTTGTCACATGGGTACTGATCTGTAGTGTAAATCTGGATGTCGGTTCAGGTTGGGCAGTGGTCTGTATGCCAGGTGGGTAGGTCCTGGAAATATATCTACATTGTATCCCTCCTTAGCTCTCATAGATGTTCATCCCTATCAGCAGGAACTGAGCAGATACAAATAGGATATTCCCTTTGTCAGATATGCTAATGTCAGACATGCTAATGTTCCCAAATTGGCAAATATCCTTATTTTTTGTGCCAGTCTCACACATCTCACTTCATATCATTCATTTTCCACCTAAAAGATATTTATCGAACCATGTTATTGTTGTTAGCACAGTGCTTATCGCATACAGTATTGCATTTTTTATTATTGTTGGTAGCACAAATTATTCTAAAGTTCAAAGGTGGCCCATACATGGGCAGATTTAAGCTGCTGATTCAAGTCCTTTAGACTGATTTGGCACCTTATCTGCCCGTGTATGGGGCCCCCCATAGGCCTCCCTAATTGATATCTGACCAAAAAATGGGCAGGTGTTGCTCAGGCAGATTAGATCGGGGACCACATCAGCTCATTGATGCGGTCCACTGTCCCACGGCTCCTATACGTGTTGTTGTAATTGAATTGTTTGGCCCTGGGGCAAAATGATTGTATTAACTCAATATCGCCCACCTTGGGTGGGCGACATGGAAAAGACATGGGAAAAAACCCCATTGATGTGATTGCTGTGGTGCAGCATGTACACTGAAAGCCAGGACCAAATCAGGAATCTGGTGTAGTGGTTGGGGAGGGTGGCCTTCAAAGTGGCACTGTTGTGTAAAATAGGGTTTACTTTTCCTCTAAGTCAAATTTATAGTTTTCATATTCGCATTTTTGGTACTGTTCATCTTTTAGATATAAAATATACCATATCTATAATAATATATTTTCAGTTATGGTATGTTATGGCATGGATCTATATATTTATTTTGTGTGAGTAAAAGTTGTGTTGTGTTTTCTCTTCTGGGAAAACAGAATATTATTATCTGATCTAATTACATCATGCCTCCAGTGGTTAAATGATCATGATAAATGATAAAATCCTTTATCAGCTTTACCAAACAATATCTTTTGAACTTCTCATACCTGAGAGGCTCTTCTATTACTCAAACAAATAGCACAAGAACAGCACACTATGGTTGGTTTTTTTAGTCATCTTAATTAACTAATATAATGTTACTGTCAGCTACAGCAAGGATAGACACCACAGCAAAGGCTAGTTTTAAATATAGCTAACAAAGGCTCCACTAATGGAACGGTGACACCATATGCGCGGTTGAGAGAGAATGAAGAGGTGTATTTTTTTTCTAACGTGATGATGATAATCCATTACTTGGGGATTTCAGGCAAGTTGTAAATGTGTCATTGCTTTTATGACAGTGTTTCTTGTCTTAAATTGAAGAACAAAACAAAATGGCCGTTTGTTTATAGGGCCACAAAATTCCATTCCAGTCTCTTGAGTGTGGCTGTTAGTGGATATGGAACAAAGAGATCATATAAAAACAGGATGCAACTGCTCAGTCCTGCCGAGCCACGTACAAAGGAAAGGAAATATTGTGATAGCAATCTTTTTTATAGTTTTGAGCAAGATGAGTAAACACAGTAAGAATGCAGACTTTCTTTATTCTTTATTGGGCATGCTGCATTACTTAGAAGATTATTTTTTATTTATTCAATAAGTAGTATCCAATCAATTTAAAATTATTGGAATTCCTTTATTTGTCACAGATATAAATAATAGAAGAGGTAACATTGATATGTCAACCTACAGCCTTACGAATATAACAGAATTGGGCACACTTACCTGTATTAAATTTTAGTTTATTGGAAAGCACATTTTAAGGTCTTATAAATACATTTAAAGTTCCATTTAGTACCTTGTAAACAGCATAAAAGTTACCATGAAAATTGTTGTTTCTTACTTTCAGTTGCTTTTTTCTAGAAGCTTGTCTGACATCCAGCAAATAAGCAGGTGATTTGGTACTAGAGGTAGCTGATTTTATAATAGATAATGGATGACATTTTCTCTCTTTGAAGGAAAACATTTAAACAAGCTTATATCTTCAGCAGACACACTTAATTTCAAGTTGTAATTACCACTGCTTTACTGAATCTGTCCTCCTTAGAGCCATTAAAATCCCATTGCATATCAATGCCAAGTATTGGAAATCTCTCTAGCACTGATAAGATTAAAGGGAAAGTTTTCAAAAGTTACACTTTTTTGAAGTCTTTCCAGTCTGTTATGATACATAGCAAGTCACATTCATGGGAACAGTTGCCAAAAGACTGTCAATGAGGCAGCTATGCATCATTAAACTCTGTCCATATTCCCACTAGTAAGTTGCTAAGATGCAGTGCGTGCAAACTACTAACCTGCCTGACATTGTAGGATTGATAATTTATTGTATTATTTTTGTTATTGTTTGCAAACAGGGGGTTTAATGAAGCCAGGAAGATGTCAGGAAAGGAAAATGAGTCTAAAAATCGTAAGCTGCACTGGGAATGTGAATGCTGTATTATCTCTGTAAAGTGTTGCAAACGTTTGTTGCTATATATGTAAAGCATAATAATAATACGTTTATGAATGCAGTATTGGAAACCTAAAACTTGCCTACTTAGAAAAGCTTAATTATTGAACATTTTATGATTCATCCATAGGTTAATTGAAGGAGTGCAGGAGGACTGTACCACTCAACACACAATGGTGCTCATTTACTCATGCTTGGCAGCTTTGGGCAAGTAACATTACCCACTTCAGCATATAACCAATTAGCTTAGATAAGGCTTTAATAAAGCCTACTTTCTGATGCTTGCTGTGGCTATTTGCCACAGGCACAGTGAAATTCCCACAAAGATGACACCAGAGCACTTTGACTTTTGCATGAGGCTTGAGCTTTTAATTTGCTGATTCTCTCTATCTCTCTGTCTCAAGCTTTATAATACTACATATCAAATCAACTTGTACTAAGAGCTATTTCAAGTAACCCTGTATTTCCTCACTTGCTAAAAAGCGATCCAACCCCATCTTAAAGGACAATGAAAGGTTAATATAAATTAAAAGTAAGTCTAAAGGCATTCTTTTTAAGTACTTACTGCATATCTAAATTCCAAGATCCCTGCTTGCTTCTCTGAGATATGGTGCTGGCAGCCTACAGCAGTGTGAAGACTACAGTGACATCACTGAAATCTCTCTCTCCTTCCTGTAGGTGCCAGTGGCAGCCTTCCTATTCTCTGAGCATGTGTGTAACTTGATCCTGTCTCCTGTTCTGAGCTACACATGCCCACCAGCCAATCAGAAGCGGATCTGCCAGAGGGGAGGGGGGGAGGGAATGAAACACATGTGCAGTATGAAGCAAGACGGGAAAGGAAGGGAGAATACCTTTTTAGAGATGGCTGCCTGTTCTAGAAAATGTAAAGTAAGTGTGACTGAGTAAATATTTGATTAGGTGAGCCAAAAGTGTGGCATTTTTACTAAACAATAGGAGGACTATTGGGCAGTATGCTTTTTAAATTTTGACTTGCATTCTCCTTTAAAGCTACTGTATCTTATGTATCCGCCAATACTACTGATTCAGGGAGAGAAGCCCATAACTTTACAGCGCTCACTTTAAAAATAGTGAGACAGAACCCTCCTTTCTTCTAATCAGAATTAATGCTGTCATGCTTGGTGGAAGGAGCTACTGGTAAATAAAGCATTAGAGAGATTATTATATGACCCCCCCCCCCCCCCCCCAATAATAGAGCGATAGCATTCTCTATACTAGTAGAAATTCATATTTAAAAATCAGAATTTTGTCTCTTTATGTTACCAGGAGTGGCTTTTTTGCTTCTCAACTCGCCTCATGGCAGCAACGCCCCTGCTTTTAAACCCTGGAGACCAAAACTGCAGGGTAGATTCTAGATGAGGCCTTTCCAGTATTCTGTAAATTAACCCCACCAAGCAAATCTATGCCCCTTTTAATACAGCTCAAAACCTTGTTTGCCCTTGCAGCTGCTGCCTGGCATTGCTTGCTACAGCCAAGTTTATTATCTACAAGGACTCCAAGGTCCTTCTCCATTATGGATTTACCTAGTACAGTCCCATTAAGGGTATAAGTGGCTTGCATATTTTTACATCCCAGGTGCATGACCTTACATTTATCTCATTATAACATTTATAACACAGCTGGAAGGCTGTGGGAACTAGTACGAAAAGCTTTGGCCAACAGTGGCAGCTGAGGTAAGTCTAAACCTCTAATCTGAGCCAGCACCACTTTCATAGACATCAGAGAGAGCATAACTAGAAAAAAAAAACATTTTGAATTTGTATTATTAAATTCAGCACAAAAGTAAAATATATAAAAAAAAATAAGATATAGTGGTCCTTAAAGTTAGCGGTTTATTTAAAATGATTACCTGTATTTTAAAAGTGTATTTATCTCTATTAGTGCCCAGTATAAACCCAGTCTTTCCAGTCTCCCTGGAAAAAGAACCTCTCTCAGGTTGCAATTTGGCATATTTCTTAAATGAGTCTCAGAGGAGGGCAGGTCAGGAAAATGAACAGAAAATGAAAAAGACTCACCTGAGCAGCCCAACCCAGTGATGTCACACACACTTTGCCCAGGTGCATAAGTTTGCTCAGGTGCAGTAACCCATAGCAACAGGTGACCAGTAATGGCTTCCTTTCATTTGGTTGCTACAGGTTAAACCAGTAGCAAACGTATTACCTTTTATTTAATAACCCCAAACACTTTATATAGAATATTTCTGAAAAAGCATAACAACAAATCTTTTGCCACTATGTAGATATGTAAGTAAAGAGAACTTTACACACACTTTAGCTTTTTATGCCTTTTGCAAGCCCTTGACATCCAAATTCTATCAGGCTTTATTGATGCATCTGGAGAATACAATTTACACAGCGCACCATTCATTTCACTAAGAAAAGGGGTGTGTCTGCGTGAGACAGATGCTTCAATAAAGCCCTAATCATCTGTTTATAAACCCTTTAAATCTTTATGTGGATCAATTAATTCTGTAAGCACAGAAAAGGAACAAACCAATGGAAGAGGAATCTACAAAAGCATGTTTGTGGTTAATGCTTGCCAATTACAGTATATGCATCAGCCGCTTACAGAATGCATGAATGCCAGCCAGAACCCTTTAAATATTCCCACGTGTAAACTGTTTCAGAGGCCACATGCCTGTTTTGTTCCTCCCCATTGGTGGCCATTCATTAAAGGGTACCAAGTTGCAGTGTAAGAGTTATTACAGTTCCGCACAGAAGCACCATTAGTGCAAAGGTTTTCCTCACTGATTAAACTGCAGGGACCACCCACCCCCCCACACTTTGGAAATAATATTGGAAAAACTATTGGTAGAGGCTAAATGCAAGGCATAGTTAGTGAAAATCAAAAATGATTATTGTTATTCTTTACTAATATAGCAGCAACAGGCCCCGTAGAGGTGAGCATACTGTCAGTGATAGTAGAAATGAAATAAAAGGGAAATGGTTTTCTGTTAAACAGCTGGAATAAAAGTAGTACAGAAGCAAAGCAAAGTATGCAGGCATTTTGTAAGTAGATTACAATGCAGAAACACCTGACATACTGAGATAACTACTGCTACACTGATGATACCTTTTAGAATATTCTAGACCAAGAGCACTGAAGTAAAGAGAGCTACAGAATATTTGCAGTACATTTTAGAGAGTGCAATAAGACACGGGTCACAGAAAGATAGAAGAATGCGTTCAGAGATTAGGTTGCGGTTATCTACAGTATATGTTCTTAAGGCAGAATTGTGTCAGCTGATAAAGTTTCCGTTTGCATAATGGTACAGAGTGTGAGCAGAAGTTCATGGGTCTATCTGCATTAGTACCATAGGGTATCGCATAACTTAAGCATGCTTGGGCCTTTCCACAATAGTGCATGAAATGAAACATTGTATAAAAGCTTTTCTATGTAAATTCTATATAGGCTAGGAAAGGAAACAAACACCTATTTATGCACATATATCAAACAAATGCTATGCTTCAAGCTGTTTCCAATAGATAGCTCTATTTTGCTATATATATTCAGTCAAACAATGAATTTAATTGACTCGGTAATGTGTAAGTGTATTATATAAATATAAATATATATATGTACATAGTTGATTTTCTGTTGTACAATGGGGTATATTTGTCTGAAACTATTAAGCAGATAATTTCTGTCTTATTGAGGATTTTAGAGGTATGTACATGTACTGTGTTTAAGTGAACTCTAGAAAGCCATTGGGGTTGGTTTTGGGCATGTTTGCATCTTTATACTCTCAGAATGGGTGTTTAAAAAAAGAAATTAAGGCCCCCTTCCTATTAATCAAAAACCTTAGCCCACTGAGAAAAATAAAACACATTCTTGGTCTCTAAAGAGGATGTGCATAAAGTATTGTTGCTATGCAGTCAAATTAAAAATCTGTAACAAAACTAGTACTTATTCTTTTTGACAGGCAAATAAAACCCCTGCTGTGTACATGTAAAGGCAACTTGCTTCAGCCCACTGAAAATGTATCTTAACATGCAACACTGCGCATTAAATATGTCTTGCACTGTACTGAACAAATGGGTGAACAAACTGATTATTTTATTGGTTATGTCAGTCTTTTACATTCATTAAGCCAGCTGTTATTATAACAGCTGCATATATAGTTTGGTATTTATGCATGGGTTAAACAAAGAGCATTGATTATCATGCTACTAAAATATGTTGCTTGACCCACTGTCCTCAGGTTTAAGAAACACTGCGACTGAAATATTTTATTGAATGACCAGTGGTTGGCGAAACTGTGATTTTTTTTTTAAATTATGTGACTTACTGAGGATATCTGCACCACAGCTGTTGCACTTAATGTGTTATACAAATATAGTTTACATATTCACTAAAGCATTTTTAACAACCCCAAAAATAAGAAGGTTAAATACAATACATAATATAGTTCATGCTTCATTGTGGCTAAAAGTTATTTTTTTCTAATATTACAGAGCATGAGCTAGTAGAAAGAGAACAAGCAAGCTACAATCTAAGTCATCTCAGCACTGGAAATGATTGTAATTCAAAAGAAGTTGCACTACTTAATGCTTTACATAATTAAAATGTTGCTCTTAGTAAAATGCACCTATATTTATATACCTCTACTAGTGGAAACTGAGTTCACATTAAAAAGCTATTTATGATCATCTAAACATGTTTTATGCCTGTAATTGTATAGCATAAACCTTTCAATGGGCAAACACCAACGCTCTGGCTTTGAGCATTTAGTGCAATCGAAATATATTTACATGCTTTCACGCAGCTCTGCCTTGAGTAAATAGACATGTATCCACGTTTTGCTTACATTTCAGAACTGCAATTTGACTTAACATTTGAACCAGGGCATGTGTGTTAATTAATATCAGTCATCTGGTCTAAATGGAAAAGAATATTCGATTACGCTTCTGTCATGAGCATATTGCACTAAAATCTATTTAGCTTTTATTCAATGTCATCACAGTAAAAAAAAAGAGCAATTTGCATCCAAATAGCATGCCTATGTTTTCTTTATGCTCAAGTAGTGCCAATAGAGATATAATGTATATATCTTGATGTTTAAACCAACTAAATATATCTTTAGAAATCATCAACCTTGGTTGACCCAAGAACATATCAGCATGTCTTTAGACTCTTTGTCTGACCATAATTCATTGACCCCCTCCTCCCACCATCATATCTGATTGTTGACCTAAAAAAAAGTGGTGTAATGTTTGTAGCATTCGTCATGTGAGCAATAGATATTTTCATTTTCTGGCTGTATGCTAGGCACTAGTGATGAGCGAATATGTCCCGTTTCGTTTCACTGAAAAATTCATTAAAATAAGTGGTGTTGCGTGACTTTTTTGACTTTTATTTGCAGCAAATTTTCACGACAACAATTAGCCAATGGCAAATGTGGCCAATCCATGCCTGCCAAAAAAACTTTGTGCTTTAGCTGCCATTCTGTCCCATCAACCCCACTCTGTACATGTTCTCATTGTTCTTAGCCCCAGTCCAATTGCTCTACAAGTCTTACCCTGCCACTGGCATCATCACTTATTCCGTCCTGTTAGGCTAATTGCACAGTCTGTACATTTGCCTTGAGCATTCCCTGATTATCAAACTTTTCTGCTACATCAGTTTTGGATTGATTTAAACAAATCTCTGTCCCTTGATGTTATGTTCAACCTTGAAGAGTTGTGCACTCGGCACTCAGGATATTGAATGGCGACAGAAAGTTCTGAAAGAATACTGCACAAAGACTTTGTATGTGAAAGGGTAATTTGTTATTTCTTATAAAACAAAGAAACGTAACTAGTTTGCATGATGCTTTGCTATTCTAAAAAAAATCAAATAATCTTAACACAGAACCTCATTAAAACTGGTAAGTAGTTAAAAACTGTAATCCAGTTAAGGAAGCACTAATTTCAAGTTGAAACACTTGATTGCTCACAGGCTTGACTTAAAGAAATAAAAAAAAATATCAGTTTAACCTATAAAGTGCATGGTTTATCCAACACATAATAAAACACAGTTGGTTGTTATTATCTATGGCCTTCTGAAGTGAATATACCTGTCTGACTTACCTATTAGATTATGGTATATTGAAGTAACATGCTACATGTAAATGAGAGCTCCTGCTTCGTGGATTCTGCAAATAGAAGATTACTTTCCTGAAATCTCTGAAAGTATATTAAGCATTTGAACCTTCGTATTTCTTCAGAAATTGACCTCAGGGGAGCTCAGCATGGATCCAGCAAATGCATTCCTATTAGACACACTCTAAAACTGTATAATTTGTTATTTTAAAGAATTCTGTTCCATGAAGAACAATTTTGCCCCCAATACGACTTTATTACTGGCTAAAGGATGTTGCAAAAATACCAGCTGTGAGGTACATGCAGTTGGCATCTCTGCATAGCCATCATCCAATATTTGTAGGTCTGCAGAAGGTTTGTAGCAAGAATTTATAAAAAATAATAATAATAATAACAATTGTGTATGTGTTTTCTAAGACACACCTCACCATAAGACACCAACATTTTATACAAAAATAAATGGAAAAAAATGGAAAATTATGTCTTTTTATTATTATAACATGACAAAGAAATATAAAATGATACTTCTTAGATTTCATCTGTTCTCTGACTTTTTAATTCTGCCTTTTTATTTTCCTTCTTAAGCCTTTTTTCTGATTTTTACTAATTCTAATATTGTCTTAGGTGTAGCTGGGTGGCCTCTCCACAAAACTGGGCCTGTTCCCACCTACCTGCCCCTGCTCTCCGCTGCCATTGCTTGATATGGAAGTAACATAAGTTATTGCATAAGTTACATAAACTGTGTAAGTATAGGGGCCCAGTGATATTGCTATGGGGCCCAATAACTAGTCAGAAGTAGTTCATAAAAATACTGACAATAATGAATGTGCTGGGGGGTTTAGTGGAGTTTATACATAGGCTACGTGAGTTTCTTTGAAAGTAACATACGTTTTCACATAAGTTACGCAAATTGCCTAAGTGTAGGCGCCCAATAAACAGTCACTCCCTTGCTGGAAAGTTCATGTAGAAGACGCTGATATAATTCATTAAATAGATCTCAATATAAACAGCTGACGTTACTCTATAATAAGCAGTTTATATAAATTGTTAAAATGAATAATGAATGTGCTAATAAGTCAGTTCATTGGGAGCAGTGGAATTTAGTTTTTTAATTCATTGGGGGTCAGTGGAGCTTGAACCTGCAAATTGAAGATGACTGATTGTGAAAATTGTTTTTTGTTTGCTGAGAAACTTGTTTATCATATTAAGTTTTTTTTTGTTTCTTTATAGCCTACTTTTTCAATAGATATAGATAAAAATATCCACTTAAGCATGGGTACATTTCTGTACCAGTGGTATGATATCCAGTGGGTTACTCAGCAGGGTTTTCTGGTAAAGGTAAATGACTGAGCCATTCAGACATCACGCACGCACAGTGTAATCTCAAATGATTTGATTTCTGTATGTTGCTTCCATTTTCAACATCTATTTAGCCACAGTATAATCTGTATTTCTCTTTACAATCCTATCAATTTCTAGTTTTATACAGTATATATATGTATATATATTTATATACCATATACTGATTGACTGCACCAAGGGTCTATTTGTCCTTCTACACATGAGTGCCAGCGTTCTATGATGCTGATGTTCTATGATGTGGCTGCACATTGTCTTTACATGTTGGTTTTCATTCTACTGGAAAATTTGATTCCTATAGACTACATAAATTGATGAAGAATACATTTAGTTCTGAGATATTCTTATAGCTTTCTGTTGCTTATTTAAGTAGTCACTATTTTAAAGATCTCGCTTCAATTTTCTGTTATCTGAATTGGATGCTCTGGGAGGGCACAATGCCTGTATGTGCCTGGGTGTCTTCATTGAACTAAAAGCAGAATAGAAAGCATTTCATACTGAAAACATAGAAAAATTGGATAAATAAAATGGACAAATGGATAAACACAGCCCCAGACTGAGATTACAAAATAGGCCCTGGAATTTTAAGTAGACAGAGTCCCAAACAGCCCCCCCACCAGTCCAATAAATAGTAACTGTGTATGGTAACTTACAGCAGTACCTTTGGCGTTTGTCAGAATCCACAAAATGCCAGTCCGTAACTGGATAAACAAAATATACATTTAGATTTTTGATATGGTGGTCTATACCAGTTGAGCCATGATTTTGCAAATAAAGCTTCTAGTGGACATCAGTGTGACCACCATATTCTTTTATTGAATGTATGCTGCTGCCCCAAGCTGAAGAATCAGGACTAATGATTAGTAAATTTGCCCCATTTCGCTTCACCAAAAATTGTGCAAAACACAGGGTGAATTTTTTGCAGTGTTTTTTTACGTGAAATACCTTGAAGTAAATGGACATTTCTCTTCTGTCCATTTTTTTTCTGTGCAGCATTTTTTCTAGTGGTGAAATTTTGCGGTGCTATTGCAAAAAAAAATTGCAAATGGTGCAATGCAAATTTCCCTGCAAATCCAGGCTTCATAGCAGAAGAAAATTGTTTCCTTCACATAATTAACATTCTTGCTTACAATTGCTTATGACTTTTGCTGGCTTTTTGAATAGCCTTGATTTCTACTTGATTGAAGGTTTTTACATTGTTTATTCATGTTTTAATGCACTCTATATGTTTCAACATTACGGACCTGTTTATTAACAGTCTGATTTTACTCTGCTTTATTGCAACAATACGTGGGAGTCAAGTGTGAGCTAATTTACTTTATTAAATCAAACACAAGCGATGATGGGTTCTTTGTGACTCTGGGCACTCTGGCGATATGAGACTCAGAACTGTATTCAAATATAAATAGCATATTCTACACTGGTTTATATTCTGGAAGTGTGTGAGTGGGATGTTAAATCTGAGTCAAGTAAATGCACAATAAACCACAGTTAATGAAACAAACTTTGTGAATTTAGCATGATTCTGTTAAAATCTGGTAACTGAGCAATATTATATTTTTTACATGCTGTTTATTAACAGCTCATAATTTAAGGATTTTGCTTGTTCATTGCCCAGTTTATTACATTGCAAACCTTATAACTGTATGACTGTGTTGTGTGTTCTTAAGACCAGCTTGAAAGTGTCATTGTTTTTTATAATATAATTATTGATTTTTATTACTCTACTTTATTACATGCAATTGTCTAGACCTAACTACATATCAATAGCTATCTAGTATGCTTTGAACTGGTCCAGAATGATCTGTGTCCTTCCTCCAGACAGGATGTCCCAGGAAAATGGCTCAATTTTAACTTATAATTCCAACAGGTTGGACCACTTGGAACCACTTCCCCTTCAATTGTCAGCATTAGGCTTTGAGCAATAGATTTAGCTGTATAGTGTCATGTAGTTACATATTTATTTATGTACATTATTTACATATGTACATATCTTGAATTTGGAAATTTTTACAAATGCCATCACACTTTAGTCTACAATCATTTAATTCCTATTTAAATACCTTCCAAAGGTGTCTAAGAAAACAAAAATTAATTGTAATCATGGCTTTGTTTTTTTATAGTGCTTATACCCAATGGAAGCCTTGTTTTATATCTAATCCTTGCCATAAGTTCTTATAGTATTCTGCATAGGAAGAGTTTTCTTTTTAATGCAATATAGTGTAAAGATGGACATTGACCTCCAGTGGCAAAAACCAATGGCTTTCTGCTAGTAAAGCAGCTGCTAAACTTCACACTTACAGTGGTAATTATCACAAACTGCAAATTCTGTACTTTTATTATATTTTTTTCAGCTCTCAAAAGGAGGACAGATCCAATCAATATAGAACTGAAAACCAAGAAAATAAAGGATTGGATGAATTTATTCATCTATCGTTTTTGTTTCGTCTCCAGTCTCAGAATTTAAAAATAACACCTGACCTAAGCAGATGTTATTCCAAAGACAAGTTTTCTACTTCATCAGCAGAGAGTTAAGAGACACATTTGAATTTGAATAGTTTTCATACAGTTGGTATTATGTATTTAAACATTAAACTTCCAGCTTTCATTAAGCAACTTTCATTTGTGTATGGAATAACATGGCTGTAGAGCACTTAAATACCTAAAAAATGTGCATGATCTCTTTAAAGTGGATGCAAGGCCAAAACAAAAATGTTTTTCTGAGCAAATTCTATTTGTTTTAATATTTGTTCTAATATTCTTCCCTTTTAAGAAGCAGTATTACATTGCTATTGTATATCATGCTTTTGGCAGAGCAGCTATAGGCTGCTGTGCTTGCGGATTGGCCAGCTGAGCACCAGAGGGTTAAATGGCTGAAGCATACAGCGTCTCCAGATACCCCTCAACACAATTCTCTCCCTCGCTCATTTCTATTTAATCAAAAGCAGAAATGTGGATTGGATCAATATCAATGTTTTATCAATATTGATCGAATCCACTGGAAAAAAAACTAAAAAAAGGAACATTGCCCATGGCCCTTTGGGATTCAATACCTAAGCCTGTACTTTCTGCAACAAAAGTCCTATGGAAAATATGGACAGTTTTCAGATCTGGTAAAAAGGTGGTATTTCAACAAATATTTAGTTAGAATATTGCAGTTATTTACTACTGTATTTACTACAGTATTTCAGTTATGGTCTCCAGTGTTTGAAAAGTGTATTTTGGCCAAAATTACGAAACCTAATTTGACTTTTCAAGCAAGAGCTAAAATATATTGATAGGTCAGTGCTAATAAGTCAATAAACATTTAGAATTTGGTTCCATTGCCTTATTATTTTTGTATTTATTATTTGGTGACGCAGCAGGTGTCTCTATCCTTACAGACCATGACAGGTCGCTTATTGGAGCTTTGACGGAAACATGATAATCTACTTGACAGCTCTCATTATGATCCATGAAAAAAGCATATCATTTAAAAAAAAAATACTTTTTAACATAGACCATATTAGGGTCTATGTCACCTTCTTTAATACTAATATTCAAGGTCCACCTCCCATGAAACCTTATTATGTAGAATAATAAGCAACATAATATCATTGAATAGATGGATGACATACAAATACAGGTATAGGATGTATTCCTATGTGACCTGAGGTTTTCTGGCTAAGAAATCGTTCTGTAACTTCCATCACCATACCTTAAGGGGCCCATTTATTAGAGTACATTAAAGGGGCACATTTATTAAGGTACGAAATACAAAAAAATTGTATTTCATCGTACCGTGCGTATTTTCTGCGACATTTTTGTACCCCTAAGTCTGCTAAAAGTAATTTAAACATTAAATATACCCAAATACAATTGTTCTGCCACCAAAATGGATTAAAGCAGCTTAGTTAGAATCAAGTGCAGTGTACTTTATTATTACAGTCTAAAATAAACTGTTAGAGATATCCTTCAAGTGCTTAGGAGCTTTCTGGATAATGGGATTCCATACCTATGTAGATAGACAGAAGAAAATAAAAATTGAGGCTGCAGGCTTTTGTTGAGGAATTCACAAGTACTGAATTATACATCGCTAATGTATGGTAGTGGAATAACCTTTTTAAAAAATAAATACAGCAAATTAGGTATTAGAAAATATATCTTACAATTAATAGTTTTGTGTTTGAAAATATTTTATATAAATATTAACTTTTTAAATAGAAATGTACATATGAAGGTACTTTTCTGTGATTGACTCTTTTTTGAAGTGGTATTACTGTAAGCAAGTGGAAGCAAGTGCTTCTGTAACAAGCAAATGTGATCATGCCAAAGAATACAGTGTTTACAGTAGGAGATCATAATTGACAAAAATGACTGTGTGTTTCATAAAGGTTATAAAGCTCCAAGGATATTTCTACCACTCTCAAGATTTAAGTAGGGAGTACATTAGATCTTAGCATATAGTACATAAAGTTCAATGTCACATGGCATAAGATGCTTTTCTAAATTATGACATGCCTAAGAATAGTTACACTTGTGTGCATTATATGTTTATCTTGTAAAACTTGTAGATAATTAGTTTTCACCTCTGCAGTCTAGAGGTAGATCCTGCAAACTGCAAAACTACAGGAGGTACAAAAAAGCACAGTTTATTGCTGAAAGACATACCTTCCATTGCCCAAGCCATTGCCCAAGCCTGTGAGGCTTTGTATATTTCAAGTGTGGATTTTAAAGATATGTATATGTATATGCATATGAATAGAGATGTAGCGAACATCGCCGAAAATGTTCGCGAACCCGTTCGCGGACTTTCGCCAAAACTCGCGAATATTCACAAACTTTGCGAACCCCATAGACTTCAATGGGAAGGCGAACTTTAAAACCTAGAAAAGCCATTTCTGGCCAGAAAACTGATTTTAAAGTTGTTTAAAGGTTCCACGACCTGGGCAGTGGCATGCAGGAGGGGGATCAAGCAAAAATTTATCTGAAAAATACTTTGTAAAAAAAACACCAAAAAAACGCAAAAAAAAACACAAAAAAAAACGCCAAAAAAAAAACCCGCCAAAAAATAACGCCCAAAAAAAACACGAAAAAACGCGGCGTCAAAAAAAACGCGGCGAACCCAAAGTGGCGAACATCTGCAAAAGTCTGCGAATTTTCGCGAACGCGAACACCCGATGTTCGCGCGAATTAGTTCGCCGGCAAACAGTTCGCTACATCTCTACATATGAACCTTTAACCCTGCTTTTATTCCCAGAGTGCTTGATATCCATTTTTGCATGATGAGCTGCCTTGGTCAATCTTCTTCTTCTGGTTATTTATGGTCTTTGTTTCTGTTTGGCTCATTATATAGTTACCCTTTAATTTCCCAGCAACCATCTCTGACTTCTGCTCACTTTATCCATTCCCATTATTCCCCTTTGTATGTATGTATGTATAACTTTATTTATAAAGCGCCACAAGGGTACGCAGCGCTGTACAGTCTTACAGAATACAAAATTACACACAGGGAGGACAAGTGATATAATAAATAAATACAATAAATACATATATGTATATATATATATATATAAGTGCCATGTGGTATGAGACACAGTAGGAAGGAGGTATCTGCCCCGTAGAGCTTACAATTTGCTTGTGCTGTCCATTCCAAGCATCATAATAACAGTTATATTTCCATATTGTCAGAAGACAATAGGGTGAGGGCCCTGCAGGCAACAGCTTGCAATCTAAGATGTCTTACCCCTTTCTGTGATTTTGTTCTCTTGCCTCTGTTCTTCTTGCCATTGGGATGTTCCCCAATACTTTCTCTATCACTGAGAGATTATTGTATTCCCGTTTGCCACTGAACTTTTATTTGGTTGATTTGTTCCTATGTGTGGCTGCATGCACAGAGATATTCCCTTATAACAAACGTAGACTGGAGTTCTTTTGAAAAAGAAGAGGAAGATATTAGAAGACACAAGATGTGGATCTCTAGGGCAGGCTGAGTTAAGAATACAATATTAGTTTACTAGTATAGAATTACAGCTTTGTATGTTTGAGATAAATAAGCTTTTGGGACAGGCTGCAAATACTGTTAAGAAAAAAAAAGGAATTTTTTTTTTCAAATGTGTTTAAAAATTACAGAATAAGAAAAAGTTCTTTCCATGAAATGTGTAAAATATAAATGGAAAACATAAAGTAAAAATGTTCCCTCTAGATTTTGAAACAATGATTAATTGCAGAGCTAAAGGTCTGTAATCAGAAGTCTGGCAAAGCACAAAGGTAAAAGCTATTGTTAGTGAGGTGTAGATTATAGGGTGAATACGACTCATATAGCACTCAAACGTGACCTTTCTAACATCACAGGAGGACAATTGTTTTCCTAAATCAGGTTTGTTTATGGAGTCTGCTCATTAAAAAAATGCTTAGAACACACTTTCGTCTTGAAATACATCCCTTTATGCATCAGCTGTGGCCATTAATTCTCTAATTATAATCTTCCATAGATCTCACTTGCGATCTAAAATACAAGGTACCATAACATTCCAAATTTAACAAAGCTTCTTTTATTTGCATGCTAAAGCTGGCTTTTGCCGCAGTACACATAGGGTTGCTTTTAGAAAAGGGTGTATTTAAAAACAAGGTGATCCTGTTGGGGTTGGGCCACTAGATTGCCCCTTTGTAGCGATGAGCGAATCTGTCCCATTTTTCCGCAAAATTAAATGCCAAAAAATCCCCCATTGGCAAAACAAGGGAATTCGCAACGAAACCATGCCTGCCGAAAAATTTAGCTCATCACTACCCCCTTGCCAAAAAGGGGTATTTACTCCCCTTGTATCAGATCAGGTATTTGCTTAAATCATTTGTGTAATGGATAAGGCCGAGAGATTCAATCTCTGTATTCACTCTATCTGATCTATGTAACCTTTTTTCTTTGTGAAAACTGCAGTTTGGTTGGGGATAAGAGGACAATTTTATAGCACAGTCAATTTTTTAGCAGATCACAGTTACTCATTTCTGCAAGCCTGGAGGCAATGCCACAATGAACATGAGCAGCCTTGCAGTGTGAAGAACTGCATTTACTTCATTTCCAAGGTGTGGGGGAGCTACCAAGTCAGAGGGTTCTGACCCCACCCATGTTAAAAGTTGGAGTCCATTTTCATGCTGTGTAAACGGAGAAGAACAGCAGAAAAGACATGATCAAATCCAAATTATTGTTACATTTAATTCAGGAAAGTGCAGCTCTTGGTAGCTGATACCTCCATATATGTGCCATAGGGGAAATCGGATGGCCTGTTATATTTTGGTTTTTCAATTTTCAACACATTGATGGATGTCCATTTAGTTTGGTCAGGAATGATCAAACCTTATAAGTTTCCTTATAGTTTCCATTTTCAGATGACCTCCATTTCTTTTTATAAAAATACCAAGCTTTCTACTTCTACTTGGGACATGATTTAAAGGACAAATTCACAATATAATACAATTTATGTGGCCAACTTGTTTCTTATCACCTGAGACATGACAAAATCACTTATACTTTTACCTCTGTTCTTAAACAGTTCCTTTTTGTGCACTCCAAAGTGGTTTGTATGTGCTGGTGTCAAAACAGGAGGATGTACTTTAAAGGGGACTGCTTTCATTAAATTTTTAAACATGCCTAATCATGTGATTGATCGAAATGGCCCCTGGCATACATGTCCAGATGGTTGGGTACTATGGTCGAGTAATGTGTATAAGTGCACAAAATGGTACTGTCCATATACATTGTAGAATAGCACCTTCTACACAGATGCCTTAATTTTGCGGTTATTTGTGCATAAACTAAGATTTACCATGTTGAATTAGACCACTTACAATACCATTGTCTGTTCACAAATGTAATGAAAAAACAGAAGGTGATTTCACCTATATTTCTCTATAAATGAACTCAGGTTTTAAAGAAAAAAATACATTTCTGTTTTCATGTACATCGTGATCTAAAATGTAATAGCTGGCATCTGTGCTGAACTTCTGTTAATGCTTTTCACTATAAACCGTTAATTATCTGTCTGAGTTTTCTATAATATAGCCTGCACCATGTGTTGTTAGAAAAGGGTTTCCTGTTGAAAACTGAACATGGATTTATAGCATTAAAGTCATAAGCTTTTAATGGTTCTGTGCTCCATTATTTACAAGTATTTACACTGATTTCCAGCCTCCAGATTTCTGTATGTTCAGCATATTCTAAATGCATTTCACTGCTCTTTTCACTGGTCCTCCTATCAGCAAGAATGTTAATCACATTATACACATTTGAAATGACTGCATCTTCTATATGATTTTACCTACAGTTCAGTGACACTGAATTATGTGAACTTTTGGTTTAAGCAAGGAAACTCTATCTTCTGATGTAGGGTGAGCTATGCAGAAACTCTCGATTTTATCATAAAATGCTGAAGTCTGTTCCACTGAGCAGTTTTATTTACCCCACACTTTGGAACAGCCTTGTGCATTACTGAATTTTCAACCATGTAACCTGCGTGGCAGTAAAAGTATATTACTGTAACTACACGTATAACACAGCCTTGGAGCGCTACTTCATATCTTAAGTATGCCGTTTTGTTTCTTATACTAAAATAAATGGCTAAAGTTATTTGTTAGAGCAGCTGCCTCAAATCTAAACCATGTTAATTCTGTGCCTTCTCTGGCTGTTTGCCTGGGAGTGTCAAAATGTGAGCTTCTCAGGAAACATTATATTGTCTGAAACAGTACCACATAGAAAAAGTCTTTTGGGGAAAATTGAGATGGAAAGTGGCATCTGGAATCTGAAGCTAACATTTATATAAAACATTATTTCCATTTTGGAATGTTGTCCTCATTTTGACTTTATAATTTGCGGAACTCCTACAGATTTCTGCTGCGGTCTCACTTTGTATTCTATTAAGTTTTCAAAACTCATTTTTGTCCATCAATCTAATGCAGGCTCTTCTATTGTATGGGGGAATTTTGAAAGTAGCAAAAACTCAAAAGGGGAAACGGTTCTGGCTACATCTCATGTCCCACCTGAGACTGGAATTTTAGTCTCAAAGTGATTTATCCCAGAGATTCAGGTGTAGGTCAGCCAACTCCAGGCTATAGTAATTCTACATTAGCTGCCATTATTTAATAAGCAGATTTTTTTCTGCTTTGGTGAAATGCTGCTATGAAAGCATTGTGCACTGTGGGTATTCTTTGTGTGCATGTAATGTTCATAATTGGATTGACACTCATCCAACCACTTACACTGTTGGACAAAAAAAAAGAAAAAGAATTGATCATTTTAAATCACATGCTAATCCATGCATTACAGACGGTGGTATCTCATTAGTATATTCCTATCTGTAAATAACCAGATCCTGGAAAATATTTTTGTTTCCTTATAGGATGTAGAACACAAAAACAAGAAATTGTCATAAATTTGTACCAAAACAAATTATTCTTTGTTTTTTCGGGGGCTCTGCCTGCTGATGAATAATATAGTCAATTTGCTGTAATTACAGAGTTCAAATATTTGTTTCAAAAATGTGTTTTAAATGTAACTATTGGATTTTTCCAAGCAAAATTGCCCTTTCTAGGCAGTTATGACAGACATTCAGGCTATCTGAGAATGTTTCAGCTGATTACTATTTCTATAGCCATTTCTAATATTGATATTTAATTTTGTGTTGGAAACTGATTTAATGCGATGTATAATTAATTTTGCATTTTACCACCTGTCTCTTAAATTCCATCATGTAATGATTATATTTTGGGAGACAATGAAACATTTAAAATGTGATAGATAATAACAGTAAAATTATCCCTTACAACATTAAGGCAAAACGTTAATTGCGCCAGTTTGGCCGTTATTATGAAGTAATTTCATTTTTCAACATTTCTAAATACTTTTTTGTACTAAGACCAAATGCTAAAATTGGCATTATGTATAATTTATATTCTGCTGTCATTTTTGCCTTCCATTATTAAGCAAGAGATCATTAGCTTTATTTGAGAGCTTCAACTTTAGATACTAAAGATTTACATTAATGTTTAGATCTCAGCTAGACTTTAAACAGTGTCTTTTGTAGAAGAAGACCCTAGATATTGGAAACACGTCAGATATTAAATAATTCACCCCCATATAACATGTATGTTTTTGAGTCCTGAGTTAACTTATCCTCTCCTCTGAGATGCTGACTCCTTATGGATCTAATTCTTATCCCACTGGGGGTCATTTATCAACACTGGGCAAATTTGCCCATGGGCAGTAACCCATGGCAACCAATCAAGTAGTTGCGTTCATTGTTTTACCTACAGCTGGCTGCAAAAAAACAATCACTAATTGGTTGCTATGGGTAACTGCCAAATGTTGATAAATGAGCCCAGCTGACTTTTTTATCCATGCTTTAAGGCTGATGCCACACGTGGCGTTTTTACGCTGCGTTTTTTCTCAGCCTAAAAACGCCGCACAAGCCACACAGCCCCTGACTATGGTGTTTTTCAGCCTAGAACTGGTGACGTAGCAAATCCCGTTTCCATGGTGCTAATAGTGCAAAATAGTAAAAAACGCCGCGTATTTCAGCTAGGTCTGGCAGCTACCTTTGTGTATACATAGGAATAGCTTGCTTTGCAAATACTGGCGTATTTCAGCCAACGCTTGAAAAATCCGTGCTAAGGCGTTTTCTAGCGTATTTACGCTTTGTGTGGTTTGCCTCGAGTCTTTTCAAGTTATTTCTATGGATGATGATATCGGGTGTTTTTCAGCCGCTGAGAGAATTACAAAAAACGCAGCGTAAAAACGCCACGTGTGGCATCAGCCTAAACCAGCATGAAAATAGAGAGAACCATTGGTATTGCAAGGCCCTTTCCTGTAGCTGCTTTCTTTCTTAATTGAAAATACAATGGGGCTTATCAATACTGGGCAAATCTGACCTAGTGTAGTTACACATAGCAACCACTCAGCAATAAGTTTTGACCTATGCACTGAAGGTACAACAATTAGTAATGCTTGGAAACAAGGTGTGTGGACAAGTGATAGTTGTGGGCTAATTGATCAATTTTGAGTTTGCGAATTTGAGTTTGTTTTTCTAAATCGAATAAACTTGCATATTGAATGCTTGCTTATTTGACTTCTATAGAAACTCACAAGCTTTCAGATGGCGAAGTTTTACATTTGAGTTTTTGGGTCTTTTGCACTTTATAAATACTGTTTTTGAACAGCAACTCAAACTGCGATTTCTAGAGCTAAAAACTTGAATTGTGAAAAAAAAACATACTCAAACGTTGATAAATCTCCCCTTTAGTGTTCCTAACAAAAATTTGTTCTATAGACAACACATTTTTCATTAGCTAAATGGAATCTGTGTGCAGGAAAGGCCGTTTTGATTGACACAGTTATCCTTGAAAATTGTGGTCTTGAAAATTATAGTCTTTATTAACAAAGCATTCTGACCACTGTGGTCAGAAGTAATAACTGAAACCCATTAGGGCTTATGTACTTCCACCCACCCCCTTCACTTTCCTACAGTAATTTGAGTGTAAAACCACTTTCTTTAAATATACTTGAATCAAAATCTCCTTGCACTTATGTAGTAGCCTTGTGTTCTGAACTGAAGGCTCCTGCGCTTCTTGACACAGGGAAACCCTGGAGTTACCGTCATCTCTGGACCAGGCAGTAGCTCCAGGGTTTCCTCAGTGCCCTGCGTCAATTGGAGAGTTCGGTTGCACAAAAAGACACGCATGCCAAACACTGGAAAGACTCACTGAAACTATACCCAGAATTTTGTGAGAAAGCTGCATTGCTTTGCACTTAGCTTACTGCACATGCCAACGTACATGTGCCCTAGTGTGTGTGTGTACATTTTTAAACAATTATCGTTAGAACAGACATTAGGTTCAATAATATTTTAAAGTGGTACAATGGTATATTTTTGTTGGTTGAAATTATTTGCCAGGCATGGTTTTGCAGCAAAATTCCGCATTTCACCATTGGCAGATTTTGGCTGCGGAGGAAAAAGTTGCAGTCTCGTCAAATACTTCACGGATGCATCAATAATAATTCGCCGTTCGCTAATTTTTCTGCAGTTTTGAGAGTTTTCCAGTGAAACGAAATGGAACAGATTCGCTCATTGTTAGTCACAGGTGTTTTTTTACACATGCACTTAAAAAGTTTGCCCCAGCTATGCAGATTGTGACACATAAGACAACTAGAACCAGCAAACACACTGGTGACATTCAATAGGTATTCAATCTGACTGAAATATTTCCTTCACAAATAATAAAATACTGAGCCTTAATATGATTAGAAGGACATAACCTTGACTTGATATGGATTTCAAACATACTGAATATTTTTATGGCTCTAAAAGAAATTCTGTATTCAATAGTTATTGCATTTTAATCCAAACAAATTGCTTTTTTTGTAATAATTGTCTGTGGGACCTGTTTGTTTGAGTCCAGTAATGATATTATGATAAACAATTTAGATATTCTTATTCAAATCAATAAATACTAAGATGTGGAGAAATAAATTTGTTGTTGCAGAAATGATTTCATCTAAAAGGAGCTGGATGAAACACAATATCATTGTGAAATAAGGCACATTTTAAAAAAGTGAACCTAAACTTGAGTCTTCACAGTGCAGCTGGTCTGCTATATTGTGGTACTGCATCATTTTGGACACTAGTTGAATAAAGTGATTGTCAGTGTGCATAGCATTCAAACAATATAATTGTAGGAGCTTTGTGCCACTTTCACTGTGATCAAACTTATATAGGACATGAGTAGAAAAGCACAATATTTTAGTCATATGGCCTCAGGAAGGGGTCAGACTACTGATGTTCTATTACATTGTGATTAAAGATTTGAACCAGTTAATATGTGAACACATTGCTTCTATGCCAATTTGAGAGAAAAAAGTTCTACCAACATAGGGTTTCCTCCACACATGAGCCTAATGTGTAATTCTGGTGAGACCCAAGTAGAGTCCTGAGTTCCAATAAATGGTTTAAGATTTTAAATCTAAATAGAATTGCAAAGCTAAAAAGGTCTAGTCACCTTTAGCAGCAACCATTTAGCATGGAGCATTTTCTCATCAACAGTTTCAAAGTAAACATTTTTTAATTGCATTGGATCACTGCTCACAGCCAAACTTTGTGTCTTGTATTACATATGGAGCTTGTGTCTAGGATGAAACACTGCATTCCTTTATAGTAGTTTTGGCAAAAATATTTTAAATTTGCACGGAATGGGCTTGGCTTTGAAAAATATGGGCAGCTTGTAGGGAAAAACAGTGTTGAGAATCCCTGCTTTAGGACACCCCCTAGAATATTAACCTTGCCTGCTGGGACAAGAAACATATGACTGTAGGAACTAAATTCTTTAGTATTGAAGCCCTTTTGTGTATTTGATATACAATATTGTATAGCCCTCTGCTCTAGTTCATGGAACTGTATCCAAGTTTCCATTACACCTTCCTGTTGGAAACTGGTGTATGGGCTTAGCATTAGAAACACATCATCTTTAATTCATCTCAGGGAGCTCTCAATAACGAATAGAACTTTTTTTTTTTAATCATTACATTTAAAACTCAAGTTGTGGTTAACAGTGAGGCTGTCCCATAGATCCAAACAATTTCTATATGTTCTATTTATGCAGAAGATATATATTGTGCATTTTACCAAAGCACCGCCCCCATAGGAAGAATGTTGCCATGTATGTATTAATATTAACCCAATACACTGATGGCTTTATTTGTGTGTACTAATGGTAGCTAATAGCATCGAGGTGTCAGGTTTCTTCCAGTTCCTTTGCTTTCTTTTTTTTCAAGCCCATTACAGATGTCTCTGTAGTTTTACACTGTTCATTAGCTTCTCCCTTTTTACAAGTGGGGTGGGATGCTCTTTACATGAACATTTCAGCTTTTTCTGTTGATCTACATTTAAGTGATTGTGGGTCGAAGTGTTCCAGATGCTTTGGCTAATGACATGATAACATCAAAGGCAGCAGCAATAAGACTGCATATTTAAATTGTCTTTATTTCCAAAAGCTTTGCTACTGCTTCAGCGATGTTTTGGCTCTAGAAAACAATTCCCTGACTCTGAACTAAAATTAGGATCCACCTGCAAGATGTTAATGAAATTTAGCACAGCTGCATTGTAAAAACAAGGTCAGGATCCATATATACACGTACAATACCAACATTTAGAGTTAGATCAATTTATAATGCTTGCCTGTAAATAATAAATATGTTCTAAAATAAAAGCAAAACACAGGTTTTGTAAAGTGAGTTTTTATATTAGGAATATTACTCATGTCTTAATTCTAACTCTCTTGTAATTGGCCATTATGTTACATTTCTGTAACAGGAGTGTATGTATTCCTCAAAGGGCTGATATGCCTTTGTGTTTTCCTATTCTCTTTATGAATTTTTCAAATGGAAATATAAAGAGCAGAACTATTATTTATTTTTCTACTTAAATGCGTTATTACTTAAGTTTCATTGGCTTAGCTGGCAGTAACCTTTTACTTAGCAGCCATTGAATAACTGTCTGTCCACAATCCCTTTATCACCAACTACATGTGGCTAATAAAGAGGTTTGTGGTCAGGCAGCCATTCATGTGATGTAATCCAACTGCAAAAAAGTCAGAAAAGGTTGTTTCCAAGGATCTGTGATGTTTTGGATGTAAACACACACATGGACATGGCCCATAATCTGCTTGCAATTCAACCTTACAATTGTATGTGCAAAATATGTAGGGTTCTAGCAGCTGATAAAATGAGTTAAAAAACAGGGGTAATTTACCCAGATCATGGATGGATGTGCAAGAGCACAAAGAGGCCCACCCCATCTGCCCCCTCATGAAACAGTGCTGGCAAATGTAGGCAGCTTTGTACTCAACAGGGAAATAAAGGTCTCTGTTTTGGAGCACCCAGACATGCAACAATGCATCTGCAGTACATGCAGGCAGGGTGCAAAGTGTAAAAGAAACATGGTACCCATTTTTTGCACTTTGCATGATGCCCTGTATGTATTAAGTGAATCCCACAAGCAATGTCCTTCTATTTTTGAGATTAGACTTTTTGGTAAATCCATTTGGCTGATGATTGAATCAATGCCTGCATATGATCTTTGGCTAAAAGGATAACCTCTAATAAATATATACAGGTATGGGATCCCTTTTCCAGAAACCCGTTCAAAAAGCTCTGAATTACAGAAAGCCTGTCTCCCATAGACTCCATTATAATCAAATAATTCAGAATTTTAAAACTGATTTCCTTTTTCTCTGTAGTAATAAAACAGTACCTTGTACTTAATCCCAACTAAGATATAATTAATCTGTATTGGAGCCAAAACAGTTCTGTTGAGTTTAATTAATGTTTTATTGATTTTTTTAGTAGACTTAAGGTATGGAGATCCAAATTACGGAAAGACCCCTTATCCGGAATACCCTTGGTCCTGAGCATTCTGGATAACGGGTCCTATACCTGTATTACATTCGATTGGACAGGTTCACTCAAAGTGTGTGTAGCTCAGATCTTCCCACAATGCTGACTACATTAGGCTTTAATTTTACCAAAGGATTAGTATAGTACTAAGTGCCAGGAGTCAGGGAACTGTTTCCTGTGTGTACTTAGTATAACTCAAAGTTTATAGCCATGCAGTATATATCTGCTTTATTTACGTTGTCCAGCCCTTCTTTATCTCTCTGTAGTTACCAATAACAAAGAGGCGTACACTTTCCGCCAATCAGCAAATATCCCCCTATCTTTCAGTAGCCCCCATAGTACAAAATACATATATTTGATTTCTATATTGACCTGGGAGAAGAGTACTAAGCAATGTTTTGAGAAACAAAAACATGTACAGTATGCTGAATAATGAATGAATATATATATATATATATATATATATATGAAATTCAGGCAGCAGACATACAATGTGGGGCAGATAAAATTTAAGACAGACCAAAGAAATATTTAAAGAAAAAATCTATGTGGTTAAAATAATAAATACATTCTGTTACTATTAAAACACTTTTTCAGCTGAAAATGATCATAACTGCACGAGTTTCCTCTGGGTGCCACATATCTATGAACTTGTTCTATTTTATTTTGTTTTCTGTCTGCCCAATAGCTCCTATTACCTCTTTTAAGTATTTTGGGATGAATCTGACACTCTCTGTTTTCTCAGCTTTAAAACTCTACTCTAGAGGCCTTCTTATTTTTTGTCAATACATTCCTATTAATATAAGATAAACT
Source organism: Xenopus tropicalis (assembly GCF_000004195.4). Taxonomy (NCBI): domain Eukaryota; kingdom Metazoa; phylum Chordata; class Amphibia; order Anura; family Pipidae; genus Xenopus; species Xenopus tropicalis. Next base: position 78,929,033 of record NC_030680.2, on the reverse strand, counting down.
CCGTAACACATTTGAGTGTGGCATTGCATGTTACCGACTAACTGGCTTTTACCCTGGAGGTTTTTTCCAAAACATTACTTCTAAGGAGACTACAAAATGGATGTTCTCTAATTTGTTCCAACTAAAAGGAACAATATAAACAGACAATGGTTGTCTAAAGTGATTGTTTATCTATGGCACACACAAATATGAAATCCCACGATATTTAGAAATGTTAAACTATAATGTCTTAGGAATCTTATAGTATAAACAGAAGTTCCAGAAAATGGGCACTTTAATTCGCTGCCGAATCTCATGGGAAAGAACATCAAGCCAGCTGCACTGTATCAGTTAATGGTGTAACTCAATACTATTTTCATTCTAAGTCTTCACTAATCCCTAGGGTTGACATGTTTTTGGGCTGCATCAGTGTGAAATTGTCTAAAATCCTACTTATAAGGAAGAATTATAGTGAAGACAAACTGTGCTGACGAAAAGGCTGATACAAATACCTCTGATGTGCACAAGATTTACTTCAAGATCTGCCAAACTTATTCTGAAAGCTTCCCTATCTTTTAGCAAACAAATTAAGCAACTGCATTATATTTTTTTTATTGTTGGATATACATTTCCAGATTGTTTGTGCACAGATTCTTGAAGATAACAAGCATTCTAAATCTACTTAGCACTGCTTCCTTTTTCTATCGCTTAATAATGTCATCCATTAACATGCCCTAAATTTCAGCTGTTTTATTATACACATTGTGCTGGGTATCTCTAGAGTTTCTGGATTGTAGGAACAAGATATATGGAAAAATCAATTACTTACCTTCATCATTTAATTTATGAAAATTTGGATTTTCATGGTTATACTAAACTCATTTCCATAAATGTAAAATATTTAACAAAAGATCTGAATTGAAAAAGGATGAATTCAAAAAAGGTTGCAGAAAAAATGCTTAAAATGCTACTTTTTAAATTTGTGAAAAAAACGTGAGTTTTTCATATTGTCGCACAAATGCAAGCATCAAAAACTCCAAAAACCTTTTAAAACCATAAAGCAAAGAAAGATCTTCCAGTTGTAAAAAGGGACATCTGCCATAGACCTCTGCATGATCTCGACAGGTTTTAGCTGCATTCAGATTTGTAACAGTTTTGTCACATAATAAATAGCAAAAAAATCAAGTTTTTCAGCATCAAAACCGGGTTTTTGGCATCAAAAAACCTGAAAGAAAAAGATAGAGCATTAGTAAATGCCCCCTTTACACTTACTTCTTTATGGAAACAGAAATGTGTGTGTAGTAGTTAATTACTGAATACAAAAATTCTTTTTTGTGCTCGCTCAAAATAACAGTGAATACTAATTTAAAGAAACTAACATTAATCAAAATGACTGCTTAAAGCAGCCTAATTATAAATCCGTACCAAGGTAAAGATGAAGACCTGGGTGTTCATACCCCGGGCCTGTCACTCAAGTGAAGAACAGAAAGGTCTGATTTCAATTTCAAAAAGCTCACCGTAGTCCCGTAGTGGTCCGGGTGCTCGGGGCCCCGAACCCGTAGCCAAGGCAGAAATCCAATACTTGTAAAAGGGTGAATCCAAGCGCACCAGACAACAGGATGTTCTCTTAAAATTTAATCTTTATTCATCCATTTAAAACATACCACGCCTAACGCGTTTCGTGCACAGATGCACTAGTAGTTAATTACTGCTGCAAAATTGTGCTTGATACAGGGAAATACTTTTGCTAGTGTAGATACTGTAGATACGGTCTTTTTCAGAAAACTTAAGGGAATTTCATTTTGTAGGAAGTACAAAAATAAAAATGAGCAACAAAAGCACTTCTAAAACTACAAGGAAGGTGGATACTTTATTGGTGCTTTTCCTTCTTTAATTTGCCTTATAGGGAGTATGCCATTTATGACTCTCTTTAACCATAGCTCATGGACATCAGATCAGACCAGACCACTAGGGTAACGTCACTGCCAACTCCTTGCAACAGGACACAGAAGAAGTATGACAGTTAGTTGAGAGACAATGTTGTCTCAAGCAAGATAAAAGCCTATGAGACAAGGGTTTTGACTACAGCAATGCTCTTACTCGTTTTAACTGACCGCAATTTTACAAGTGTCTGCAAATATTACCAATATGTTTTCTGCCTTTGCAGAAAAATGTATAGCAAGAACCTGAATATTTTTTGATCCTAGTATAATATGAGTTGGACATCACTGTGCTTACTGCTGTCTTTGCAGTTTAGAGTTTTAACAGTTAAAAGTTTATTTGAAATACATATTCAGAATTATACTGGTAGTGGTATTTTGATATTGAATATGCAATTTCTGTTGATATTTTTGATCACGTATTTTTGACATACATATGATATATGACATTTTACATTTCTGAGTTAAAAGTGACAAAAAAAATGCTGCTATTATCACAAGGCTAAAAAGACAAGTTGCAGTTTCTCCAATTTTACAGCAAAAGGTCCTGATTTATCACTCAAGGTCCTAGGAATAGAAGAGGATCCAGGCAGAGAACCAAGACTGTGTACACAGAAGGATGAAATTACAATAACAAACAGATTTGCAATCCAACATTTTGATGCAGCAGTGTATGTTCATCAAGGCATGAAGCCAGAGCTGTGTACACCGCAGAATGAAATCACACTAACAATCAGATTCTCTCTGCCAAAGTCAAAACAGCTGATTTCTCTGTTGCGTGAAAGTATAATCCTGAATCAAAACAACTAATTATTTTGGCATATGCTTATACCTTAATTTTCCTCTACATTTATAGATTTTGACTTGGTAAATGTCCGATTAACCCCAAATATCAATACCTTGCAATACCTTTGTCAGGACATACTTTTTTATTTAATTTTAACCAATTTGTGTTAATGCTCAGAAGCTAAGATTCTAATGGCACACTTAATTTATCTCAGTTGCACTCAGTTGTGAAGATGCACTATTATTGATGCATAAGAATTCCTTTATTATTCTAATTTCATTCTACTCTTTCAAACTGGAATTGCAGTAGCTAGGTTTCATTTTACCTTTAATGTGAATTCATCATAATTATTTTAACCAACCCAATGCTATTCGAACTTGTAATTAAGTACAGCCTAGTCAATTATTCTATACAAAGAATACCTTATAATTCCAACTGATCTCTAGCATATATTAATTGTTACAAATAGGCTACAGTGCATAAGAAAATAATCTGAGACTATAAAATCTTTGCCACTGTTTGCCAGGGCTGGGACAGCCATAAATTCCATATCTAGTTACACGTACTCCAAATTTCCACAGAGAAAGGGTGCCGTAAAAGTACAAGAAAACTGTTGAGCAGATGGCAATGATGGAAAGCAAAGTAGAAGAGAAAGTGGAAGATGTAGAGAAAGAGACTTAACAAAACAAAAGAAACCGCCAGTTAGTGTGCACATTTCATGAATCATTCAAGTTTTGTGAATTGCTCAGGACTTAGTGCAAACACTTTCAGGGTTGGGATGGGTGCAGGCAACCTTAAGCATCAAAATGTGCTCAGTTTTGCATCCATTTTAGCTGTAAATGAGGCCCAGGGGAGATGCCATTTCCTTCTAGTTCTATTATCCTGTCTGTAGGGAAGAAGTGAAGAAAAAAAGTAAAACAATAGGAAATGGTTGATTCACTGCCCTACTGCTCATACAATGTGAAAAGCACTCTAAATATATGGCATTTAACAGGTCTGATATAGTGATGAGTGAATCTGTCCTGTTTTGCTTCAGCATATAATTTGTGAAACAACAAGAAAATTCACAAAACAGTGTGGAACATATTTGTTGCAGGACTTTTTTGTCACCTGCGCCCATTTTGACGTGACCGCGCCCATTTTTGATGCGACTGCAGGTAATTTGACACGCCCGTGACTTTTTTTGATGCAAGATGAATTTTTCCGAGGTGAATTTTCACAGAAGTTTTACGAAACAATTCATCAATGGCAAAATGCGAAGATTTGCTGTGAATTCATGCCTGGTGAAAAAATTCACTCATCACTAGTTTGATATGTTAAAATATGAAGCAGGGATACCCAGCCATCTTCCCCTACCCAGATTTAACTTTTTCTCTGCCCTATTTTGTTTTCTTCCTATGCCCTTTCTTTGCTTTACTATCATGCTTCTACAACCAAAAGTGTACTTTTTCATATTCTGACAATGGTGCGCATTAAAAAGGGTTTTGAGAAAAACAGATCTGAAAAGGTGACAATATTTAGCTGCCATAAATAAAAATCCCACACATTGTACAGTTACATTGACCACAAAATCATCAATGTATTTTCATACAGAGCACTAAAGGATACGGAGAGTGGCAGGCAGTTGATAACTTTTGACAGAATTCATGGGTAGCAACTGGCTTTAACATACTTTATGCAAAAGTAATGTGCTTGGCGCACCTATTAATTGCAGGGAAATTGTTCATCACAGTAGTACAGATAGTATGAAAATGCAAAGCCAGGGTGTTATGATAAGTCGGCTTTTTATCTAATGTCAAGTTAGATTCTTGAGTGCATATATTATTTTATGTGTTTGTGCTTATTTTAATGCATTTTCAGATCTGTTGCAAAACACCTTATGGTGTTACAAGTTGCAGTATGCAAAAATTAAGGCTATTCTGCATCAATCAAATGCTACTAGCAAAGACTGTGCATGGGTGCTACATGACATGGCCTGCTGGTAATAAAAATGTACCTGCAACTTGCACCGAATTGTTTTCTATACATAATCCTTCAGAAGTTGCAGGGCACACTGCATTGCTGGGGCCTTCATTTATGCTAAAATTCTAGGAAAAAATACATTATGAAATATTACAAATATGGCTATTTAAAGTAATAGTTTGCACTCGGCACATTGTACCAGGCTAAAAAATAAGTCCTTGTATAACTGTATAATTGTTAATTGCATTATGATTGGATGTTTAGATTTTTAGAATTTTATAGACATTTAGATGGCAGGGCATTTCGATTTCTTTATGGCTAATAATAGGGTTGAACAAATCATCATCTGCAGGTCTAAGCTTTGACTTTTAGTTTTTGTTCACCAAGTAAAAATCAATACAGCCATGGCTTGACTTAAAATGTGGATCAATTTCAACATCAAACATCACAAATGATATACTCAAAGTTGTACAAATTCCTAATTGGTCTGAATAAGTTCACTAATAAAAACACCTGGGATCAAACTTACAGTAAGGATTAGAAGGAACTGAAGATAAGAGTGGAATTTGATAGCCAGAACAGTCAGAATCAAAAGGTGTAGTTTATTTGTATCTGGATTTGAAGTTTTTAAGCTTCATTTATGAACACAAGCACAAGTTTAGATGCAAAACAAAGAAAGGTAATTGCAGAAAGGTATTTACAGAAAGGTGCTTGCATTCATACCTGCTACAACATTTTTTTCATTCAAAATGAGTAAAGAGGTAGGCACGGGATGATGATCTATCCATCTGTGATCCATAATATGAAATCTGAACCTCTAATGGGATAAACTGGGTCTGCACAAACAGATCCATTTGTTTGGTCCTTCGGCCAATAAGTAGATCTTATTAGGTATAATATTAAAGGAGGACAATAATGTGATAACAATATTCCTTTAAAACATAGCTGTAAACCCCTAATTAAGATTATTGTATCGTTGTGCTTTTGGGATATGTATACTAGTATCTGTTTAGACTATTTCAACTTTATCTATACTATATTTTCACTTTGATAAAACCTAATGTTGTTGGCTCAAAAATACTAGTACATACTAGTACAGAATCAAGCAAACATACCTTAAAGGAGAAGGAAAGTCATTTTGGCATTTAACTGCCAATAAATTTGCCACATTAATGCCACCTAGAACACTATATTTATTTGCTTTGTCTGTTTGTTTAAGATAGCAGCTACCATTTTAGCTTGGTCTTCAAAGCTTCCTGCATGGTCTTCAAAGCTTCCTGCATGCAGTCTAGCCGTTACACAGGAATGTGTAATCTGAGCTATAACAGTGGGGGGAGTGAGTTTTATGAATTCTTATGGGAGGGGAGAGCAGGAGAGGGGAGAGAGGAAAGAACTGCACAGACTCTGGCCCCAGGAATTAAGGATTTTTCTGAGAGAGGAAGTCAGATACCCTAAGAACATGTTTACAAAAATGAGAGAAGAAATCCTGTGTTTCTTTTGATAGAGGACTGAGTGCAACTTCTCTGTGAGTGCTTATGGCTGTTTTTACATAGACCTTTCTGATAAAGCTTACTTAGTTTTTACCTTTCCTTCTCCTTTAATTCAGTTTTCACAAGCTACAAAATGAGCCACTTATCACTGTAAGCATAAATAAAGAGGACGTTATCAAAGCTTCTCTTATGTAAATTGTGTTTTACAGCATTTTAACGCAGTTGATCTCAAATTGGTTTTTACCTGGTAATGTACTCCTCTTTGTTTAGGTAGTCTAGCTCTCACAGTCATACAGATACAGCTTGAAGATTGATTTCTAGTAAAATTATATGATAAAAAGTGCTTGGTTCTGGGCTCAACTACACTTTTAAAGAATGAGTCAATGAGTAAAAAAGCCCATGTGCGTTACACTGTCTGTTACGCTTATAAGACAAGCAAGAGATGTCATATTTGCAAGCAGAGATGAGTCAGTGAGTACAGGATCCGATGGTAACTGATGCTTTCTGGCACTAGTTTTCCCACAGTTAAGCATGTGGGAATAAGGCCAAGTTTCCTGGGTAACAAAACAGAAAAACACAACTCTCCACTAATGGACAATGTTATGGTTGCTGGAAAAAAGGCATTGTCGCAATTTAGTCATTTAACCCCTTTATTGGTGTGAACTATCAGGAGTGTTGGTTTATAAATACATAGTGGTACCTAAAATTCATATATTCATTGAAAAATCATGGGCAAAATGGGCATGGATTTGCAGTGAATTTCCTTATTTTGGCATAGGCGAATCGTTTCACAAAAATTTATCGCAAACAAATTTACCTAGCGTCAAAAAAAGCTGTGGTTGCATCAAAATGAGTGCGGTCGCGTCAAAATGAGTGTTGCCTTGTAAAAATAGATGCATCAAAAAAGTCGTGCAACACCCATTTTTTCATTTTGTAAATTTTTTATATGTTTTTTCGTTCATCACTTACAGGTTTTTTGTCTAAGGAATATGGTTTTTTGCCTAAGGAATATGGTGAATTCCCCTTTCATGTTTGTTCCTGCCAAGTTAAAGCAGGATTAAAGAGATTTTTTTAGGGAACTATATACTACTTTATAATCATTTACAATCTTTATTTAATCATTTACAATCTAATGGACAACCCTTTCTTTTAACAGCACACAACACCACTTGTAAAGGATAATATATTTCCAATCTGTGACAGAGAGACAAAGATTGGCTAGCTAGAAGAAGCATAAAACATGAATGTAGAAAATTATTTTATTGAGTACACTTAGGATTGTCTGGCAAATTCAAAAAACATGAGACGTAAAGGGAAAACATATGTCATTTTGTTAATGTCCAAGGAAAATAAAATCATATTCTTTCTCTCCAAGTAATGTTGAAAGACTGACTGGTTTTTATACTAAACATACTCTCTCAAGTTAGAATGTGTCTGTGAATGGGACTACCACTGTCTGGATATTTGAAATAAGTAACACACATACATGTGGCAAGTAATGAAAGAATCTTTCAAAACTGAGCTCAGGGCAAACAAACTGAGACAATAAAACCCATGTATCACAGCAAATGGGAAGCAAAATAGCAGCAAAACAAATCCAAGGACTCATTTATATTCTCACTTCCAGTTATGATCACAAAGGCCTTGTCTCACTAGCATTCCACTTCCTGATGAACCCATTTCAGAACAGCACTCGAGCTTCTGTTTTATGGATCTTAGTTTTTGCTAAATTGCAATTTGACTTCTTAAATTAGTATTACACAGATATGGCTCCAGGGGTAGATCAATTAGAGCCTGCTGGGAGCCAGCTTAAAAAAAAAAATCCACAGATCAATTTTGCACGTTGCAAATTTGTACAAACTCCAAACTCAGAATGCTTTTCATTTCTTGTAGCTTACACCATTACGCTTTATTTTTATTTTATATTCACTTTTAGCAAAGAATCTAAAACTATCTATAGATGATTTTATATATTCTCCACCATATGACAGGCTAGTCATATAATAATGGTAAATATCTCCATAATCCCTTCCCTCCCACAAAGCCTACTCTTGTCAGAAATTCAAGCAGTTAAAACCTTGAGAGATTCACACTGAGAAATATTTGCTTTGCGAATGCTGCCTCCACTGATCTCTGCTGTATAAAATAATCATACCAAGTCACTTTGCTACACTGTGCTTTTTATTTGGATTGCAGGATGTGTTACAAGCTATAGAAATAAAAACGAGGTTCCTGTTCAACCCATTTTAGGAGCCTTAGATTTGTTATGGACAATAGCTTTTTGTTCAGTAGGTTTGCTGCACTTTTGTTTCTGAATAGTGAAACTGAATTTTTATTCACCTCAACTTTTTAGTGGGCAATGTTCTTTTGATCAAGATGATATGAATGCAGAAATCCACTAAATTATGAACTAGACTATTCTCTAGAGGTTAAATGCCATTTCACAGGTAAACTGTAAGTGTAAATAGCACTTTTAAAATACATAGATACATCTCTAAAGGATTCACATCTTCACAGCAATGGCTATGTTGCAAAGGAGTGCTGGGTTAATGAGATGCTTCACTTGATCACCATGGGGACATTCCCCAGCACTGCAGAATCAAATATAGCTTTGAGTCTTCATTTCTATATTTGAAATATCTGTATTTAAACTATTTATCCAATCAACTGATTATGGTCACACCACATTTATGAATGCTTTCATTTATATCTAACTTTTTTTTTGCTTTTTTGCTTTAAAGCTTTGTCATTTCTTTAAAATGATTTGAATGCTCCACATAATGCTACAAACCGAAGACCCAAAAAGAAAGCGTTAAGGAAAAGTGATAACATCTCATTACAGCCAGTAGAAAATAACAGTGAAAGGGAAAACACATACATTATTTTATATACATTTATATAAGTTTATAAGGCACAAATGCATTTTAAAGAGAACTTTCTAGACTGTGCCCTTTCATGGGTAAATAAACAGTGGAAGGGGGTATAGCATTTGAACAGCTGGATTAACGATGATTTAGAAAAAAAAGTAAATAAAAGCCAATTGTCAGATACAAAGAGACATTTTACACCATAGTCTATGGGTATATGGGTATAACATATTGCAGCACCACCACAGGATGCAAGTCTCAAAATAAGTAATAAATAACATATAGAAAGATAGCAGAATTTGAAAAAGTAAAAATATTAGTATAAAAGACATGAATAAAAGTCTAGAGCTGGTCATAAATGGGATGATATTGGCATCTCAATGGGCCACTTCTGAATCAGCAGCTTATTGGCTTGTATTTGGAGACAGAACAAAGTCCTTCCCTACTGAATATGCTATTAGTGGATCACAACCAGGGACCAAATTGGATCTGATTAACTCAATTGACTGATACTTGGCTGACAAGTTCAGGCAAAGGCCCAATGGTTTGGAACTCTACAAGTAAGCTTATTTCCCCTTTCCTCCAGATGCACACCAAAGCACACAAGCACATTTCCAAAGGGCATCATGTGGGGGGTGACCTGGAAATGAGAAATACTAATAGGACTACATTTTATCTAAAACTTTGATAGGTGATGGGGTACCTTAAAATTGTTGATATATAATTATTGATATGACCAAGAATATGCTTGCCATTGACAAATTGAGGGCTGTGTTGCTCCTTGAGCCCATTAGTGTTTCCTGGTTTGTGCTTCTGAATGACATACAAGCTTAGGAACATCCAAGGTGATGTGATATCCACGTTCCACCCTCAGCTCACTGGCAAATGCAGAAAGTACTGTATTCATAAGCAACATAAACAAAACTTTTGCTTCACAAATGTGTGTGCACTTTGCACAATGCCATACAATTTTAGACACTAGGGGGCACATTTACTAATCCACAAATCCGAATCCGTATGGGAAAAATTCGGATTGGAAACGAACATTTTGCGACTTTTTCGTATTTTTTGCGATTTTTTTCGTAGCCGTTACGACTTTTTCGTAGCCGTTATGACTTGTGTGAATTGTCGCGAATATTTCGTAGCCGTTACGATTTGCTCGTATATTGTCGCGACTTTTTCGTATTGAGCGCTCGTAAACGGCGGGCAAACCTTTCAGACTTTGCATGATTTTGGAAGCCTCCCATAGGACTCAATGGCACTCTGCAGCTCCAACCTGGCCCAAGGAAAGTCATGATACTGAAGCTTTAATGAATCCAAAACTTTCGTACTCGGCGCGACGGCTACGAAAAAGTTGCGACAATTTGCACAAGTCGTAATGCTACGAAAAAATTTACAATTTACAAAAAAATCGCAAAATACCGATCATTATGAAAAAAACGCATTTGGACGCTTTTCAGACGTTCGTGGATTAGTAAATGTGCCCCTAGGGTTGATATTAGCAAACTGACATGTTTTTCCTCAGAATTTCAACAATAGTATGGCAGCACACAGAGTTGTGTCTGTGCTCATTAACTTGTATTTTCTTGACAAAGTTAAATGTTTTAGTTGCTACTGAAAGAGGATCAAGAATTTAACTGGCAGATGTCTATTTCAATCATAATAACAATGACAAATCTCTTGGTTATTGAGAAGAAGTAGCTTCATAAGGGCATATCAGGTTTATGAACCTAGTATTAATTTAACGTTAGGATGCTGACATTCTGCAATAACATTTATATTATTTTGAGAAGGAAAACAGGAGGGGTACTGGGGCTTCTGCATTAATGCCCTGTGTGGATAATAGAAGTGGTACAGTTCTGCTATTTTTTTTTTTTTTCAATTTTTACACATAAGGGGGGCAGGTGGAATCCCCCTTCCCCACAGGGACTCCCTATTTGTGTCAAAGACCTCCTAATTCCATCTCTGCTTATTGATAATCCATAGAACATATGGATTTCAGTCTTGGGATATATTCTGACAAAGTAGGTTTATATTGCAATTTAATGAAGATTAAAGTGTCCTTTATTCTGTTTATTAGTATACATTTCTTCAATGTATATCACGTGCTATGGACATTTTTTCTCTTCATATTACCACTTCACTAGGGGTTCCATGGCTGAAAATTCTTAAAAAAAGATATTAAGAGCACCATAAATGTAATAGGGTTTGCGTCAAGAGATAACATACCTGCAAGTCAGTTTCCAGGGTTTCAAGCCTAGGCTTTCACTGCCAGCTTCATTTTTGTCCAAGGTATTAGGGGCTTAATGGAGATCGATAGTCATTGCCTATAGGCTTTCTTGTAAGAGAAATGTTTTCTATTAAAAATGTGCCTCCCTTAGTGATAGGTGAAATAATTCAGCAAGCATGAATTTGCAGCGCATCCAAAAAAAGTCACCCGCGTCAAAAAAAAAAAGTCATGTGGCTTTTTTAATTTTTTTACAATTTTTGCGACAATTTTTTACGTGCAACATTAAAACATTCTAAGTTAATGAATATACACTGGAATGGTTAATTACACACCCTTACCTTTATATGTACCTGATTATTGTATTATGTGTAGGGATTTCTGCAAGTGAACAGTGTCTTCTAAGCAGGAGTGTAACCTTAGGGGACAATTCCATTTTACACAACACAAGAGACAAAAATCTCAGTTTGATGGAGTCAAAATACAGTCTAACATGTAGGTGTAAAGGGATGTGGTTAGAGAGACAGTTATATGTATATATACAGTATACATATATAGTAATGGTACACATGACTGTGTTCAGGCACACATTTTACTCTTGTGACCATGGGTCGTTACATATCCATTAACCTACCTAGTTAGAGAAGCTCCTAACTATGCTACAACTGTTTTTCATAGAAATAAAGGCTAATGGCTTCCAAACAAAGTGCCCAAGAGGTGAGTAATAACATCTGTTTTTTATGATTTTTTTTTTAGCACAAAAAAATAAATGACATCATGAAATTCTAGTGCAGATTTGTGAAAATGTTTGCCACTGGTGAAAACATGTATTTGGATGCAAAACTATACCAGGCAAAGAAGCTTGCTTATTCCTAGCTTGACTCATGACACATCCGTATGTTTAGGACCTATGGATCCTATGTTCACTCCAACTAAACCATACAATTCCAATTTCATATCAGCAGCTGCAGAATTCATTTTGCCAAATATTCTGTCAAAGTGGGAATGTTAATCCCATGACAAGAAAAAAAAATGAAGGGATCAATCTAAAGGAGCTTAAAAAAGTGGAAATAATATCATAAATTCTGCTGTCGTGAATATAATAACTGAAATTATATTTTGTGGAGTATATTTCCTTTTTTTATGTTATAAGACAAACTTACGGCACCTGTATTGATTTGATATACTATGCTTTTTTCAAGAGCAATATAGCTATTTAAGATGACTGGCCACTTATGCAGAAATATACATTTGCTAATGGATAACTAATATTTTATAATGGTTACTGTTTGCCAATTTCCATTCAAATTAAATGCCTTAAAATGATCTTCCTTGATGGTATCCAGCCAGTGTTTAGTAAGCACCAGTTCAGAGTGATTGATATCTTCTGTGTGATTTTACTTTAGGTATTATTCTATCCGTCTATTTATGGACGATGATAAATTTAGCACCTGTGCCGACTGGGCATTCCAATAACAAGTGTTTTCAAAAATCATTGAGAAGTGAGCACATGCCATGTACTGCCTATTAGGAAGCAATTTACAGTCATATCTGTTTTGTATTGCCCAGTATTTTAACAGCTGTAATATTGTGCGTCTGATGTAACCCTGCCATGGTTGAACAAGCAGTGCTATATTATAAGCGTTGCAGAGAAAGGAAATCCAAAACGAACAGCCGCATAAAGTAAAGAGATCTTGGAGAATTACAAATCCAGGAATAAAAACACTGCAGGAGTCTGCTCTCTGGAGATTTGTGAACAGGAGCATAGAGCCTCGGCAAATCTCTACGAGGCTAAAGTAAGGAAATCTGGGATAAAAGATTAGGGATGGGAAATTGGCTGTGACCAACTCTGATTTCAAACCTTGTGGCATGCATAACCAGTCTGATTATGATTTATGTTTTTTTCCCCTTGTGACAGCGCTGAATGCTTTTTTGGGATTAATGTTCACATTCTAATGACACTGTATGTGCTCAGATGATGATACAAGTCAATGGTTGTATCCCACATATAGGAAGAACGCTTTTAAATAAAATATCGGCAGAATTGATGGCTCAGAGGGACTTACTCTGCTCTAATTCCCATTGCCAATTACAATGTTTTAATGTGGAGAGAGACATTCTGCAAACATTGTTAACCTGCAAATGAGGTTGTACTGGAGAGCCCATATATCAGAGTAAACAAAGTAAATCAGTCAACATTTCAAGGTCTGACAAGTTATTAACATCATTAGATATATCTCTAAGCATCACTACTAGATTCAAAATCAGTTTTGAACATCCAGGTACTGTTAAAATACAAAGCAAGGACGATAGACCTGTTAAACAGTACATTTACTTACGTGTGTGAATACATAGATTTCCCTTACATGAGAACAGAAGGCTTTCATTAAATTAATGTAATTTAAATCAAACTGTAATTAAATGACTCTCTGGTGTTTCCTGTTTCTGGGTGGGTGAATAAATAGTTTAATATTTCATTTTCTATATCTATGTAAATGATTGGGTGCCAGTTACTAGCCATGGAGTGATCCCACAGGCCTGGAAAAAAATTAATATCACAATTTTTGAGAGATTAGGCAAAACAGAAAACCACTAGGATGGAAAAAGACTAAGATGAAACCGTATCCCTGGAAATAGGCTTTCATACCCCCCTTCCTGTATAAAGTTCCCTAGAAGCCTTACTGAGATGGGAGATGGAAAGGTTCATCTGCTTGGTCGCTGGGAGTTAGATCTGGAACTCCAGACCAGACTGGGACAACTGGATACAGCTTTATAGTATCCTACTATCACAATGTATTATTCATTTAGGTTAGGGTATTCATTTAGAGACTTGTCACCAAAACATAAAATGCTGTATAATAAAAGATCTTTTCAAATTAAACATAGAACTAAATTGTGTTTAAAAAAAAAAACATATATCTCCTTCCTACCATCTGTGCCACTGGCATAGCAATCACTTCACATACAGCACTTCCCTTCTGCTCCTCATATTCTACCCCTGACACACAGTGAGGCTTATTTATCAAGACAAATTTGCCCGTGGGCAGTAACCTATGGCAACCAATCAGTGATTGACTTTTTTCAGCCAGCTGCAGGTAGAACAATCAATGCAAAAATTTGTTTGGTTGCCATAGGTTACTGCCCATGGACAAGTTTGCCCAGTGCTGATAAATGACCCCCGATGTCTATAATATCATGTGTAGTGTAGATGTAGCGTATTTTTTCCGAATTTCCGCATTTCCCCATTGGTGAATGTTTTGTGAAACTTCATGGTCGCGTTAAAAAGGCACGGGGAGTAAAAAAAAAGTGTTGTCTCGTCAAAATAGACACGTTCACAAAAAGAAAAAACCGCGTTTGTGTCAAAAAAAGGCGCAGTTGCATACAAAAAGACATGATCGATTTGGAATTATTTCATTGGGTGACAGGTTAAGTCTAAAGCAACTGGACTTTCTGAGCTTTCTTGAAAACATTTCACCACTCATCTGAGCGGCTTCTTCAGTTCAGAGACGTTACCCTATAAAACAAAGTTCACTGAACCAAAGGAATACATACTGGTAAATCTAAACGCATGATCTCCTGTTTATCTTCAAGAAAAACTTTACCACCCTGAACTGGAGAAAAGGATTAGGGGATTACTGTACAGATAATGGCCAGGGGAGTTGGCACTGCTCTGAGCTTAAGTGAAATATTTGAACAGTCAAAGTCCTATTACCCCTTCCTTAAGACTGGTACTGTTTTACTTATAGTTGTTTTCTTATAAGGGTTAAATAAATTGCTTTTAACCACGACCTGATTCTGACCCGGACACTTCCATATTTCCTTCTTGTACCCTGCACCTGACAAAACACAAAGCTATTAGATGCTAATGTTATAAAACAGCAATGGTATAACTAGCAGTACAACAATATGCAAGTAATTTTATCGCATAAAAGACTTTTTGATGCTTTACTGCCTGCTTCCATGTTTTTGCACATTCCAGCTATATTCACTGTTTTCAAAGCTGTGCTCTCTAAGTATATTTAAATCCTTCAATTTTGCTTCCCTTTTTCCTGCTCCTTTGAGTATGTTATATGTAAATGTACACGAAACACTTTTATTTGCTGTTTTTTTTACCCCCCTCCAAGTGACCTTTGAACATTATTCTTTATAAAAGGTTTTTTGTAGGTTAATGATGGGAAATATATTTTCTAGCATAGAGTACTGCAAATTAGAACACATGAAAGTTATTATATCCTGTTTAGGCATGTAAATTAGATGTTCCTTTAAAAGGAAATTTGGCCTAAAATGTACTTTTCGAATGCGATAGCTGCAAATGTAAAGAATTCGCATAAGTTACTCAGTAGACTAATATATTTCACAAAAGTCAAATATACACAGTGGGTTGTTGTGACTTGGACTTTGCTGTATGCTGTGTAAACGTACAACAAATTCTGAGATAACTGTACCAATGACAACTTTATTTTATCGGGAGGAATATTATTTTCACCAATAAAGATTGTTGGTATGAATGACATAAGCTATTTCCTGTCTTATAAAATGTTATTAATTTATTGCTAGAACATTGAACATGGCAGATAGTATGCTATTATAAGCGACTTTCTCTGATCTTGGACTCTGCCTCTTAGATATGGGGCTTTAACAGGAATGAAATAGCAAATTATATAGTAATAAAGGTATCAGCTTTTATTGCAGTTTTTTAGCTCTGCCTCTCTCGAGTTTTCATGACCCTGGATTCACAAGTGGCTATTTGCACAGAGCCAGGCTCAGCATGAAAAAAGTGCACTTTGCACGCTGCGCCTGGATATGAAAATGAGCACTATTGTACAAGCAATACAATGGCTCATTTACAATGTCCCCCACAGTGGGCATAGTGCAAATAAATGGGTTATTGATGCCTTTTTATTTTCTTTGCACACTGCCTATGATATTGTAAATGACCCCTAATAATTATCTAGCTTCAAAAATTATCTCAGTTTTGGTTTCTAGTAGTGATGAGCGAATTTTATTGGTAGTTCAGGATTTGCGGCAAATTTCCACATTTCACCATTGATGGATATGGCATAAAAAAACGCGACAAAAAAAAAAATGTCACACGCGTGCTTTTTTACACATGGGACAAATTTGCTCATCACTATTTTCTAGGGCTTATATTAAATTGAACATCATATAGATAGTTTTATTATTATAGGTTTATGACCGAAGGGCAAATGTCCCACATCCCACTCACATGGGGTACATTGGATGATAACCCTATTACAGAAAAAAAGGTTGATCAGCAATTATCTGATTTGTTTTTTTCAACTGGGTTGACAATTTCACCTAACCCATGCAAAACAACAAGAATAATTAACTTGTTAAAAGACCAAATATAAATAAATCTTTTTCCATATTTCTTTTTTATACTTAACAGTTCTCTTTGAAAGCTATCTGGCACAAAATATTATAGACTTTTGGAGTCTTATATTTTGGCAAAGAGTAATGAAATATAACAATTACCACATTGTCAAAGCCTGTGACCTTGGGAGCTTGGAAAACAAGTGAGGATAATGTTTCTTTAAACTCATGCATATAAAGCTCAACTACACTAGCATGTGACTTCCATAGAGAGCAACAGAAACAAAACTGAAATTACAGATATTTTATTGTATCTCAGAAAACTTTTGCAGGTGCAAAAACTTACCCAGAATATCCACCACCTAGGGTGCTATATAAATAAATAATCAAACAAACTGTAAAAAAAAAAATAGTACTTTTTTACTACTTTATTCCACTTTATTTGTCAAGTAAATAGTGATTACACTAAGGGGCACATTTACTAACCCACGAATGGGCCGAATGCGTCCGATTGCGTTTTTTTCGTAATGATCGGTATTTTGCGATTTTCTCGGAAAATTGTCGCGACGTTTTCGTTACCAATACGATTTGCGCGAAAAAATGCGAGTTTTTTGTAGCCATTACGAAAGTTGCGCAAAATCGCGATTTTTACGGAAAAAGGCAAGTTTTAAAGCTACGAAAAAGGCGCAACTTTTCGCGCAAGTTTTAACACTACGAAAAAATCGCCAGATTTTGCGCAACTTTCGGAACGGCTACGAAAAACTCACGTTTTTTCGCGCAAATCGTATTGGTAACGAAAAAGTCGTGATAATTTCCGAAAAGTCGTAAAGTCGCCGAAAAAATCACAAAAAATACGAAAAAGTCGCAAAATGTTCGTTTTCCAATCGGAATTTTTCCAATTCGGATTCGAATTCGTGTCTTAGTAAATCAGCCCCTAAGTTTATTTCTGTCACTGGGAGTTTATTATTGTATTGTAAAGAGCAATATTTACAGAGAAAATTAAAAGTGCTGTTCTGCAACAAGCAGGGAAATATAAATTTATTGATTTCACATAGACACATATATATTTGTGTGTGTATCTTGATATACATGTGCATATATATATATATATATAGTACTTATTTGCTTCTGAAGCAGAGCAAAAGCACCGATACCGATAAAGTCCTTTAGTGTGAAAACTGTGAATAAGGGACTTTCAGGAGTACGCAGCCATTGCTTAAAAAAAAAGTATTCCCCAGAATAAGACTGCCTTATATCCATAATAAAAACTCTAATAACACATTGCTATGGTCTGTTTAACATCATTTACTATTTTATACATTCTACTATATCTATAGGGCAGCAATGCTAATTCAACAATTGAGATTCTTAATGCTCCATCAAGGTTAATGATACTATTACATCAGATGCTGAAAATTAATTCAATAGAAAATACTGGAAACATATTGGGAAAATGGACGGTTACTTGGAACCATTCCCTGTATTGTTCATTTTGTTTTAAGAATTTGCAGATGTGTGAATGCTCTAGTCTGTAACCTCTTTTGGGCAGGGCTTCTTTTGAATCAGGCATTTGTCACAATTCCTACACATGTATTATTCCCAATTGTGCAATACAACGAAATCTGCTGACATACTGCATAAAGAAGCAATAATATCATGTTACAAGCATATCTGTTAAAATAATTTCATAGATAAAGCAAAATAATAGGCTAAAAAAAGTAAATTCAGGATAAAACTAGGCACAAATAGTTATTAGCATTCTGTGGTCTCAAGGGTGGGTGTCACTTGAAACATCTGCTTGACTGCCCATCTGAATATAACATTCTACCAAATGTAGAAGCTCTTAGATGTTCCACCTGTGGCTGTTAGAAAAATATTCCAGCACCCCTGACAGCACTTAACTCTTAATGGAGAGCTTGGGTTATAAGGTTTACAGCACTTCAAAGAAATTGAAGGTTCTAAATATATGATTTTATATTGGCTAGTGATTGGGGGCCAAGACTAAATACCCTACTCTAAAACTGGTCCTAGTGATATATCTCAAATTCACATTTTCTTGCAAAATTTATTTTTAAGGCCTTTCCTGCCAGTTTTAAATAATCATAGCAAAATACATATCAGTTCTCCAGAAATAGCCATTTTTATGTTATGTTTTTCTCAGACCTGTTAGGGAACTGCTTTTTTCTTCCCATTACCCATTTTCTGTCAAATAAGCCACTTCTAAGAATTCCAATCCTAAGAATTAGCCCCTTCTAAGTAACATGAAGATAATCTGTTATAACCTTGTGTTGAGTTGTAGTCTCAGGGCAGAAGTCAGAAGTAGTCCAGCACCTGCAAATAGTTATCTGCAATCAGAATCTGGAGCAGATGGAGCCTGAATAGATCTTGTTGTTATGATACAATGATGATGTCATGCAAAAAAAAGGCTATCGTACCAATATACAGGAAAACAGATATAAAAGTAAGTATAGAAGAAACTGTTGTGTGCAAACAATAAAAACTAAGTCAAACATTCACTTGGCTTTTGTTTTGAAGATTAAACCTTTAAAATAGTGGGATTACTGGGACAGACAGAAAAGAAAATGAAAATAAAAGATGAGCACCCAAATGACACCTGAGTAAATGAGACACCTATGTTGTGATGTTTGGCTTTTTGCAGGTGAAATCGTTTACAAAAAAATCCAGACTATCACTTTCCTCTTTTTCCTTGCTTTGCATTATAATATTGTTTTTTTTACTATTTTGCCTGTAAATAGACAGATACCACAAAGTAGGTTAAGTTTTGTCAGAAACACCTGCTCATTTACTATTGGTTGGTAGACAGAAGTGTTGGCAGTCTTTGCTCTAACCCAGCTCCTTTATTATAAAACTGATAAAAAAAATAAAAATGGTATTATATGCAAAGTGGCTTGTTTTGCTCTATAATAGCAGATATTTGGACTTGTATGGAATTGATCCAACTGGATGATGGAACGATCATTGATCCATTCATTATGTTAGATCAGCCACAAGAACAACTGTTCTCAGCTATCAAATCTGTTAAAAGCAATGGGCAATAATAATATTTGTTTTTATTTTTTAAGTCCAGTCAGTCAATATTAAAATTGTTGATGATTATACATTCAGGTCATCAGTTAGTTTAAAATATTGTTAGAGCTGCATTTTTACACACTTTTTAGAATCCTTGTGGAAAAACATTCCCATTTATTCCTGCCTTCTTACAGCTAATACTGCGTATACATATGCAAATACACAAACAGCCTTTGATCTTAGTACCCCTCGCCCAACTGAAATTATAGGATATGGATCATATATATAGCTGGGGTAGGGATGGAAAAAACTTTTTAACCTTTAACCTTACGCAACTTCCCCCCAGTATCTGAGGGTAGAGTCAGAAGGTAAATGGAATGGAATGGAAATGGAAAGTCCATCTGCCATTTTTTCCTACTACTCTGTTGGACCCTAAGGACCAAGTACAATTTGAAAAGTAATGCATTAAATTGTGCTCATAACCAAACAATTAGCAATTATTTATGAATTTGGGATAAATTTAATAGTTAAAACTGGTTTTCTTTTTTTGTCATCTGCAGTTTTTTGTTATCCCTAACTATGTATTCATTATGAATTTTTTTTATCATAATCATGTTAACATTAAAAAGGGTACCTGCCCCCCAATTTGTTGCATTAAAAAATAATTTTCATTCTAAGCAACATATTAATAAGTTTAATATATATTCATTAAACATTTTAAATAATATTAATGCTATTTGTAAACATATTTGCAAAAGCAATATCTGTATGTCTACTTTCCCCTTTTAGCTCTGACAAAAACATGTTACAGAAGATTAACAGACCAGGAGGAGAACTGACTTTTTTTTACTCTGTTTTAATAGTGAGCCCTAGATGAAAGAATGTGATTACAATTGCAACTACATTTACAAATAACTAAAACCAGTTGATTTTTGTATACTGGAAAAGTGTTTAGAATTTTCTTTGATTATGAAGAAAATACTTTGTGGGTGGAGTTCCCCTTTAATAAATATGCTAGATTAAAGTTTACAAGGCATTTCATTTATATATATAAAAAAATAAATGTCTGACATTTTATGATACATATCTAGGAGAACAAAGTACATATCTAGATTCAGCTTAAAGTGACCTTGACCCAATTAGATGAGAGTGACCCATTCACTCCTGTTTGACACCATGCATCAAAGTTCTGCCCCAGTAAATAGATTTCATTAATGATTTTTATTTGACCCCAACAGATATGGGCAAATTAATTCAATTTATCTTGATTTCTTAAGAATTACTGCAATTTTTCTATTTTTCTATTCCTCTACATTTCATTTTCAGTGTAAAGAGAATCTGTGCACACTGTGTATCATGTGGGGACGAATCTAGCCACAACAATGCATAGTTGCACTGATTTAGTTATCTACATTTTGTGGCCTCTCCATTTAATACAAAGGAAGCACCATCAAATCATGCAGAATTTGTTGCATTTTCTGATGCATGAAAAGCCATAATTAAGCTGATACAACTGTCTCCAATAGAACATTATGGACAGCAAAATACTAGAAAAATTCCTGGGGGTGGGGTAGATTCATCCTAGATAGCATTAAAGATATTACTATATAGCAGTGGTTCTCAACCTTCCTAATGCTGCAACCCTTTAATACAGTTCCTCATGTTGTGGTGACCCACAACCATAGTGGAGCATTGTCTCTGTTCCTAAGACCATCGGAAATATGTGTTTTCTGATGGTCTTAGGCAACCACTGTGAAAGGGTCATTTGAACCCCAAAGGGGTCCCAACCCGCAGGTTGAGAGCCGCTGCTATATAGAATAATTTCAAACCCCAGCAGAGTAACTGGATTTCCGCATATAACAGCCACCTTAGAATTTGGATCTGGCCCTTAGCTACTTGGGTGCTGCTTAGGACATACTGCACAAAAATCCAGTAATTCCATCTAGAGCGAGCGAGGAAGCCAAATGTAAAACATCAGTAAGACAGAACAAGTGCTAGATGGACAGGGCCAAAACCAGATAAATGACAGCAAAATGTGAGCCAACTCATGAAAAGGAGCAGACCAGGTTCAAAACTAGGAGATCAACACAAGGGAGAGACAGGAGGCAGGAAACATAATACAGGAGTATAATTCAGGAAATGGGAATCAGAGTACCCAGGGGCAAGCAGACATGACCTAAAACCGGCAATGAATAAGGAAGCTGATCAGAATCAGATAAAAGCTGCAGCAGACCTACCTTAAGACCGATGCCAAAGCCCTGAGCGAGACACATAATTGTGTACAGAGCAGAAATATCGCAGACCATATTGTAAATGTGACTCCTTGGTTCAAATCCAGACAAGATATACTTTTGCAGCTGTTAATTCATAATGAACCATGATAAATACCCATAAGTTTGATGAGCAAATTGTGGGGGTGGGGTGGAGGAACCCCTGCTGTGTGCTGAACAGTACCATTGCTACCTCATTCTTTTATGAGTCTCTTATGACACTATATTTTGGAATATCCAATAAATGTAAACATGAAATCTTTGAACCTTTACAGTCATTGTACCCTTATGGAGGAATTAAGTTGCCACAATAAGTAGGGTAAGCTAGTTTATATCATGCCTAAGGATCCTTATTTTGTGCAATTGATTTATATGGTGTTCTTGGCAGGACATCCAAGGAAACCAGTGCCACTTTAAACTGAGGAGGTGCAACTGCTACTTAATCTTCCATAGGCACATTATTGCAGAAGTCATATAACAGTATTATGATAGTGATCATGAAGACAAGAGACAGGCATTGTTTAGCTTGGCACTGAGACAGTTATTGCATTCCAACACAACTTGTTCTGAAAAGAAAAGTGATCCACCAAGCATCAAAATAACAAGGTATTTATGCCTGAAATCCTTGGACTATGTGGAATAAAGTATGGTAGCATTTGTCTCAAAAATCTGCTCATTTGAACTATATTTATTTTCTACCTATTTAAAAGCAGCAATTGTCAAGATTTATGGAATAAAATACTGCAATAGTAAAGGCAAGATTCCATGAATATCGAGGAAGGGGAAGAACAGGGAGAAGGGTAAGGAGTGCAAGATTATTAAAGACATATGAAAATGAATATAATACTAATCAAATAGGATACTATAAGGTAGAATGCCATTGAAAACAAATACTTATTGTAAAACATAAACCACACAACACCACTTAAACATGCTAAATGACTGACAAAATGGAAAGCAATGTTTTAATACTTTCCCTTTAATGCAACCAGGAGCCTTTGGGAATAATTTAAGGGCCTTGCTGAAATGGTAACCTTATCTGCAAATAATTTGCATACATTACTAACATTATCTCCACATTCTACAGATGTACAGTTTGGATATCTATGCACATAGCACAAGACTTCTATTCCAATTTTTTTTTTCTTGGTACGTTGAGGTAAATGTTATTAGATGGTCCAGATTTTAATTGCTACTGCATGAGATATGCAGTAAAGCCTTTTCAAGTGCATTCTGCATTTTAAAAAATCATTACAGACTGCTCATTACTTCACCAGCTGCTAAGATTGATCAAGAACAAGTTATGAATCTACTTCCCATGGTGACACGTGTTCAGGTCAGAGGATTATGTGCTAGATATGGATCTAGGAATTTAGATCCCTTAGGGGCCCTCAGCCTTGCCAACAACGTTTGTATAAATATAATTATAATTAAAGACCTTGATTGCTGGGCATTTGCTTCAAGAAAGCAGCTCCTCAATGTGAAGCTGCAAGCAAAATCTGACATTTCTGTCTTGACTAAAATATCCCTTATATGTGAGTTTTGATCAGGAAAATGTCCTTTATGAATAAAATGGGATTTATCTGTCTCGCTTTCATTTTGTCATTTTTATCTTTTAAGCATTTGAAGCATATGTCTAAGGACAAATTATAAAATATTCTTGCTCATTTCCGGCATAAAATCTAGATTTTTGGGAATGCCTTATAACCTTGTTGCCTAATTAATAATGGACTCGTGGTAACAGGTGGAACTTACAGACTAGGAAATGAGGCAACTTAGAAAATTAAATAGGACATAGCATGATAGACAGACAGTGACAAAGAAAATGGGGTCAGTCTCTTCCCATTAGTATCCCAATTAATATGCTCAAGTAAATACATTCTGATCCTTTTGGTGACATGTTTTAGGATCCAAGCTCTTAACATTAAAATAGAGATGAGCAAGACAGTGTGAGAAGTTGAGATTTGCTGTAGAACAACATGGCTCTAGGGGAATGTTTCACAAACTGCTTGTCAGCCATTTTACCCATACTTGCTGTTAGAATGAAATCACTTTGGGGCTGTAACCTGTTCCTTTTTATATATATCTGTTTCCCGTTGTCTTTGACATGTTCAGACAAGCATTTTAGCGACTTTACATTTTTCTGTCCGTTTCTTTTCTATAAAAGATAATGTTAGCATAAATGTATATTACAGAGAATGTGGACATGTTTGTTGCTTCGTATACATCTCTGTTCAAAACAAAGTCAAACACAACTGATACTGAGGAAAGAAATCACATCTATAGTAGGTTTACACATTCTTTGAAAATTTAGCTTTAAATGAATATTTATGTGCTCTGATAGCCCTCATATATAAATATTATGGATTCATTATAACAGCATAAATGGAGTTAGACTTGTTTCATGGTAACCCAAGGAAATGTCAGATGACCGCACTGTGAGTGGTCTTTGGTATAATGCACAAAAAAAGGTGCTCATTATTCTGTGGATTAACTGGTAGGGACAACTTGGGCTTATTTGCAAGGACTGAGCTAATATATACCTACCTAGGCAGTAACCCATAGAAACCACTCAGCACCAGCTTTGTTCAGTCAGTTGCATGTAGAACAAGGAAGACAAACTTCCAATTCATATTAATTAAAGCTTGTGGTACACAGCAAGGCGGTAGTTAGCACAGCTTTATTTGGATAATGGGTTCAATTTGCAATCAATGAACTGCATATGGGGAGTTATCCTCATGCCTGCATGTCCTATCTCATAGAGTACAAAATATACAGGTAGGCTATTTGGTTGCTAATGAATTAACCCCTAGTAATGTGTGTGTGTTAGAGAACTGACATAGTTAACCCCACTGGAGCAGAAACAGATGGGAGTGATTAAACATTTTCTGCAAAGTGCTGCCGAAACTGGAAGCATTATAGAAGTTGGAATAATAATTATATCAGGTTTAACCTAGTAACTGCTGTCAATAGAATCATGAACCAGAGTGCAAGTTCAATACAGTTTACCTTACTGGGTTCTGTGGGGATCTGGTGTAATTCTGTAGTAAAAGGGTTAAATTGCTGTTCACAAAGCTACAATACAATATTTTTTAGAGGAGTGTCCCTTTAATAGGCTTGGAGAATTGGATTGGCATTTATAAAGCATAACAGTTATCAAATTGTAAAATAAAACTGACGAGGTGTTCTCATAAAACTGCAATTATATAATCCCTAGCTAAAGCACATGAGCTTTTGCTTCTTTACCAGTCTATGTGTCCTCTTCTTGACATTGCTCTCTCAAAATAAAACAGACAGTTAAGCAAGACGCAACATTCAGATGTAACAATTAAAAGTCGCTGCCCAAGCTTTTCTCCTTTCATATTGGGCAATAACTGTGTCGTTTAAGTGCTAGAATGCGTTAACCAAGTCTGTTTGGCAATTACCTAATGCTAATTATTCGTTAGCTCAAACAAACAGTTTTTCCCCCCAAGTTTTCATGTTCCTGTGACCTCTAATCAAGCACGGGCGGATTTCCATTGAACAATGGATGTAATTTGTTTACATTGTTATTTGAGATAATTACAAAGCAAGCACCATGTAAATAACTGGTTCCTTATTTTTAAACAAAACAGAAGCCGAGAAAAAAAAAGTCAATCAGTAGCTCTCTGTTGTTCAGCACAATATTAGCTAATTTACAGTAGTGCAATATTAGCATAGCTAAGAATGTCTGGGAAATAAAATGTCTGAATACAGACTGATGACTTCATAGGATGGCAAGATTTGGGATGACCATTTTCTAGTCATAGAAAAATCAGTTTTAATTAATGTAAGTGCCAGCGCGGCATATAATTACTGAGCATGAGAGCTTGCATGCAAATATTAAAATGCTGATTGATCAAATCCTTCCTCTTGCTCATTAATGCACTGGGGCTAAGTACTTCTGGCATATACATAGGACATACAGTTACTGTGCCTGCAGGCCAATTTGTATTATACCATGGTTAGCAAAATCATTCAGATGTCTTTTATGCATCTCAAAATGTGCAAACGTTACATTTACTCTTTTGTTCACATCAACCATCAATACATCCGTTTAAAAAGATACCATTAAAAGTAAAGACTTTCAGATGGCATTTTTCTCAAAAAATAGCTATAAATATATAGAATACCTTGTATAAGTACAGTCAAAGTTAAATGAGCTAACTGAATCTCAACCTTCTCAATGCAGAATATTTGCCACTCAAACATATAACAGGGAAAATGAACGCTTTTGTTTCACCCTTAACATGTTACAGTAACAATATAAAGGATAAAGCATACCAGAAATGTATCCTTCAATTATTACTATTAATGCATATGGCTGTTCTGCATCTTCCCATGGGCAGCATCTGTATGCATCTAGTGAAGGCCTCCACTTAACTTCTTGTTCAATCAGGTCCTCATCCACATCTGGAGTCCACCTCCATATCGTGTAATGTGCTTTGTAACTACCATGCACCTCAGGGCAGATATATAACTTTATTATTGTACATGTCTAATACATTGGTATACCATATGATAATAGGCCAGATTATATAAAATAATTATGCCACACAAAGTCTGTTTATCCTTTTGGCAGTCCTAGACCACAGGATCTTTGGCCACATGAAGCCAATGGCCTTCTAGTCGGCCAGCCATGACCTGGAATCGAGCTGACATACATCATAGACTAACATAATTGCTCTCTAACTATGAGTGAGACAGTGCAGAGTGGCAGTTGCACCAATGGATTGCAGCAACCAGGTCAACAATGGGCACAAAGATCTTCTAAGTCCCACAAAAATGTTTCTGGTTTTATTCCTGTGGAACTGAGACCTCATGTTTTGTACTATGCAAACAACAAGATGAACAAGAAGAACAATTATCTACCTAAGTAGGCCATGTAAAATGTATTTCCTTCTACTTTGTATAAAATGTAACCTTGAGCAGTGCAGTCAGTATCAAGACTGATATTATTATTATTTATTATTTATAATAATAATAGACATAGCTGATGTTAATGAACAAAATCCCTTTTTTGTTATTCAGGGTTTGAGTCTCCTTGCAGGCCTTAAGCTGTTTTGAAAATATAAAAACAAAATTACAAAAAGACAATGATGTGGTTGCATTTTATGAATACATGTCCTCCTCCACTTTGCTGTTAACTTACATTGTTGTTCCCACACAGCCAGCAATGTGCAGCAGGTCATATATTTAAGTAATAGCCTTGTGGGTATAGTTACATGTGCATAATTAATTAGGAAAGACACATAGACATGGCAATAAAGAAAAAACACCACCTTTAGAAGCCTCTACATCATACAATAAGAATCAATAACAGCTCAGTATTAAAATTTAAGCAGTTTCATTCATCTAAATTAAATTCAATTACTAGAGCCAATATAATATTGCTCCTTTTCATCATATATTGCTGAAAAAAAGACCTGTTTCTAAAATTGTAAAATGCATGCAGTAACAAACTGAGATTAAAAACAGGCTGGTATTTAAGTCTGCAGGCCGAGATCTCGCTACCAAACTCGACCCACAGGCCTTTGAGTACAATAACCCCTCTGGCACCTGCCAGAACTGCCAAATTACTAGTTCAAGTCTGCACGCTTATAATTGCTGTTCTAGTATAATAATTCTCTGTTAAACAAACCAGCCATGTTTTAAAGCTCTGCAGTTCCTAAAGTGGAAAAATGTGCACATGCTGCTAATGATATCACAAAATGTTACCAAAGTAAATGTAAACCGAATTAGGATCTTAAATATATTGTTGGGCTAAACTAGCAATCATGTACCTTAGAAAAGGCTGCAGTGTGCTATAGTGGCACCTGTATAACTAGAGTTGCCCACACACAGAGCAAGATGCCCAGCCAATTCAGTCACTTTCTGTGCTTGAAGACAAATATCTGGTGCAATCTCATTCATGTGAATCAGAGCCAGTTACTCATGATAGAAAATTAGCAACAAGCTATAGAAGGGGCTGTACTA
The DNA here is from genome assembly GCF_000004195.4 of Xenopus tropicalis. Lineage (NCBI taxonomy): Eukaryota > Metazoa > Chordata > Amphibia > Anura > Pipidae > Xenopus > Xenopus tropicalis. The sequence goes on along the minus strand of NC_030680.2, from coordinate 78,901,153 downwards.
TACTTATGATTTCTGTGCAATGTGATTATTTGGCTCCTGGGGATTAGTGTAATTCACCAAGCAAGTGTATTAACATTATACAGACACAATGTTATTATTACACATGTACGCAGCTAACTTTAATCCAAGATATTTATGACCTGCTTGAAAGTAATCATTTCCTGTAATAAATTACTCATTGATAAGTACACATTATATATCATAATATGATAACATTTAAAACTAATATAATCCTTGTTAAAAGGTATTTATATGTGGCCAATGATTCCATGGGGCATCTCACCTCCCTACTCCCCATTTACAACAGTAGCATGTAATCATGAGACGAACAGAGCAAGGTACAGAGGTGGCTAAATAAAGTTCTACTTTAAGCCCTGCAAAGGTTGTGTTTACCTATAATGCCCATTATGCAGCCCTGGTGCCTTGAGTCCATGTGGTTTCAGAATGCTATACAAAAATACAAATAACTATACCATACTATATAATATATACTATACTCCTATACAACAATTTTTACCTGTGAGCTACATTCAAATGTAAAAAGAGTAAGCATAACCATAAGCATGAAAAATGTACCTGGTGTGCCAAATAAAGGCTATGATTGGCTATTTGGTAGCTGCTATGTGGACTGGCAGCCTACAGAAGGCTCTGTTTGGCAGTTTACCTGTTTTTTTTGCAACCAAAGTTTTAATTATTACATTATTTTGTATTATATTACATGAACTCTAATCTGTGATCCATTAAATATTTAGGGGAAACACGTGAGAAAGCTTGCTTGATGCCCATCACTGATTAACACAATCCTGTGCCTCACGATGAAGGAAGCATATCCTGTAACGTTGGATACCCATCATGGAAGCACCTGAATTTGGTTTGCATAAAATAAGTATACACAGATGCTATATGGAGAATCTGTGTTTATTAAAACATATTTAATGAAACATAATTAATAATGCAATTTTAAAAAATATACACACAACCAACACAAGACAAATCCTCTTTAAATGTATTACTTAGTTGTAGGAATTTTGTGTAGAATAATTTTCATTTTGGAACACTGCAGCATTTCAGTAAATCTAGCAGATGTGTCACTGAGCGTCAGAAAAAATTGAATGGCTAAGCTAAAAAGCTGCTGTCGGAATGCACCATTTATAGGATTATAAATTACAGGAAGTTATATGAAAATCACTGGTGCATTATAAATAAACAATGCTATTAAGGACAGATGTTTATATTCCTACAGGAAAGCGCTATTCTAAGCAAATAAAGGTCGTGAACAATGGTTGTCAATAAATATTCTAGGAACACTGAATCTTCCCTGCCTTCTGATTAAAAAAAATAATAATAATAATAATAGCAAAAATGTTAGAGGCATGTTACCTATAAATAAGTCACAGAACACAGCCTTCTGCTCCTTGAATCTGATTTACAAACATAGGTGCCAAATAAGTACAGTTGCCAATAGCAAAGAATCAGCAATTCATTTGAACAGTTGATTTCTATTGGCAGCTGCATTTATAGAAGTTAGCACCTATCAATAAGCCCTTGTGTTTCATACTGCCTACATGCGGAGTTCACCTTTAGTAACATGCAAAGAAAGGAAACTATAATGTAGATAAATCAAAGCACACTTTAGTCCTCATTCAAGACCCACTTGTGTCAGAAGTTTTGCTGCACTCTGCCCCACATGCTGGACTAAATCTAGTGCAAGGTGCAGAACACATTGCTAGGCAGTCTTGTCCTTACTGTCGGCTATAGAGCAGGTAGTAGGTACAAGGCTCCTTTGTAGCATGCAGCTGCCAGCATTGCAAAGTCTGTGCCCATCAGTGCTTCCATTCAGATGCAATAGTTATGGTATGGGTAAAGGCTGGGAAGAGGATGCCTACACCTTTCCCCCCACCCCTGATAAATACAGAGCTGCCAAAGGCTCTGTATTCATGCAGAAAGCACAGGTCCTAGTCTTCCATTCTGAAGCACAATGATCTGCATCTGTGGGTACTTATCCAAAGGTAGGGTGCACACTGTGAAAAACATGGCACCTTGCACCTCTTATCTGCACTTTGCTCCCTGCCACTTCAATGATGAGTGACCCCTACCATGTACTAGTCCCCCATGTGGTTTATTCCTCTATTTATTTATTTTTAAACTAGTATTAAAGTATTACATATTATTACAAACTTAGCCTCTTTCACTGCAGTTTTTAATTAGAAACTCCCTTACGATTCCCTAATGTAACTATAATACATCAATGTCTAACCTGTCACCAGCTGTTGCCAAACTATAAGCCTCTGGCTATCAGAGCATGCTGGGAGATGCAGTTCAGTAAAAGTTGAAGCTGTAAAGTAATGTGTATGAACGGCAGTATGTAGTACAATAATCATAAAAAAGGGGAAAATCATTGAAGTTCTTGAAGATGTATAAAACATGTATCAGATGCCTCATATATTTAAGGCCACAGTAGCATCATAAAATAAACATTACTTGAGTAGTACAACAATTAATTAATCATTAACGCAGCAGCTTGATATTGAACACAAAGTACACATAAAAAAGCCCTTCAGGGACACGCCTGATAACTAGTTCAGAGCCACAATAGTTCCCTATTAAACGGTCTGTCACACCTAGGGAAACAGAACAAGACAAATTTTCCCAACTTCCTTAGAAAATTTAAAATTCCAATTAGGTGAAACATTTACTTGGTTTTTGTTAAAAAAAAAAAAAAACTGGTATGGGGTCAGGGGGAGATTGTTAAACTGAGTTCCTGTGTAATTCTAAACTTATTTGATGCCCATTGATAAATTTCCATTATCCATGTATCTAATGCACACACTGTTTGTAACTACTTCACACAATGCAGCAGAGATTATAATGCAGGTGATTAATTTATCTGCAGATCCAGAAGTTCTCAAACAGCTAATCATGAAAGGGATAAGATAAAGGCTTAGGTTAGCATTAAACATTAAAGATATTATTTCAATTTACCTATACTTCTCTCAATTATTTTAGGGCTTCGCTTGGGTACATCAAAAGCGCCTACACGCTTTGCTATTATCAATTCACATTGATCCTCTAACTAACCAGCTATTAGCATAAAACTAGGGAACTTTTTAAGAATAAATAGGTAATTTTTAAAAATCCAGAGAGACTATTTCAATCATTACAATATTAGTGAAAAGCCTCCTGTTGACTCCTTAGATGAATTTTACTTGATAATAGGCAACCCACTTTGTTCATTATAGAGTCATATCTAAAGGACTAAAGGAAGCCTTTGTGATAATGAATTATGGGAATCCGCTGGTAAAGACTTCTTACTGTACCTGAAACAACTGACTATAGACTTAACTCACTCACCATATTCAAGTCATAGTTGGAGCCATTACAAGAAAAGTGAAACAGACAGTACTTTTTTACTATTATATTTCAGTATGAGATTTTTCGTTCCTTCATATTAATGGACCCCGTCACCATATATTACTGCTCCTCTACAGCAAATGTACTGCTGAAGAAGTTCTCTGTGATAGACCATTAAGACTTCTTCTCCACCCTGAGGTACTATATAATGTTATTATGATTGCTCTTTGCTCTTTGCAGACTCCAGCAGAAGAGTAGTTGGTTATAGCCTTGATGTGATTTGCCTATACTTATTATTTTAGGGCTTTGCTTGGGTACATCAAAAGTGCTATTATCAATTCACATTGATCCTCTAACTAACCAGCTATTAGCATATAACTAGAGAACTTTTCAAGAATTAATAAGTAATTTTTAAAAATCCAGAGAGACTATTTCAATCATTACAATATTACTAAAAAAAACCTCCTGTTGACTTCTCAGATGGTTTTTACTTAATAATAGGCAACCCACTTTGTTCATTAAAGACTCATATCTAAAGGAAGCCTTTGTGCTAATGAATAATGGGAATCTGCTGGTCATGATTTCTAACCTGAAAATAAACTTTTTACTGTTACATCTCAGTATGAGAGTTTCCTTTCCTTCCTATGAATGGACCCCGTTGCATATGACTGCTCCTCTGCAGCACAATGTACTGCTGGAGAAGTTCTCTGTGACCATTAATGACTGCTTTTTGCTCCAGCAGACTGATGAGGAGTGGTTGGTTACAGCCTTAATGTGAGTTTGTTTTTGTCACCTACTAGTACACAGATTTCTGCATATAAATATGACAAGAAGTAGTATCATATGTTTTTGGATGGCAATGTGGTAGTGATTAGCTTTCATTGAAAGTATTTACGGGACATGGAAATTCTGGGGGAATTGCTGGTTTGTGGGTAAAAATGTGGCAATTTGCCCAGCCCTCCTGCTTTTTTGCACGTTGCAGGAGGCAGAGTGACTATAAATAAAGTGTTGATGGACACATTTAGTTGGACCACCAAGAAATCTGAAAACGTTTTAGCTTTTTGCAAAGCATTTTCAATTTTTCGCACCAGGAATAATGCAACCAGTTAGTCTTTGCTTCCAATTTTCAACCTGATTCCGTTAAGGCCCTACCCCATACCCTGCACCACAGTTTGTGAACCACTGCTTTAAATCACATAACACTGAGCTGGTTTTGAAAAGATAACAGGAAGGATTTGTTGTGTAAAACAAGGTATGTGTGAAGCACTTACATTTTAAGAATGAATACTACCAACTTTTAATATCATTTTATCCACTGAGGGGCACTGTTTTTTCTGAATCTATGGATATAATTTAATATTACCCATGATCATCAAAAATGTATTGATGCAGAATATCAGTATATATATATATCTGTATATAAGTCTGGCCATTTCAATTTCCACTTTTAGGCAAAACAGGGAGTAATTGACAAAGTTTCCCTTGTTTTTTCAGGTATCTGTTGGATGTGGAGAGCATATGAAACATAAAAATGACTCCTCCTTTCTAAGTTGTGATACAGGCTGCCTCATCCTTTTGTTCTTTCATTGTGATGAAACTGATGAACATGATGAAACTGATGAACATGTTGGCCCTTTAGAAATAAGTATTAGGATTATTTGATCCTTATTACCCATGGGCATTTACTAAAGCTGGCCATACACGTGGCGATCTGACGATGTTTTGTGCGACCATCGGTAACACGAAACATCGTCAGATCCGCCACACACCATTCAGGGCTGAATCGGCAGGTAAGGAGGTAGAAACAATAGGATTTCTACCTCCTTCTGCCGATTCAGCGCTGAAGGGAGATTTTGGTCAGGCGCCTTCTATGGTGCCCGATCAAAATTTTCAAACTGGTCCGATCGGCGAGTCGGCCGATATCAGCAGCTTCCTGCGATATCGGTCGACTCGCCGACATACCATACACGCACCGAATATCGTACGAAACGAGGTTTCGTACGATATTATCGGTGCGTGTATGGCCACCTTTAGAAATGTATTTATCAAATGGTGAGGTCTAACTTTCACCCATTAATAACTAAGCTTCTAATAATCCCATAGGAATAAAAAGTTTTTGGTGTATTTATAAAGGTGTGTAGTTTATTTTATGACAAACCAACTCTAAGGGGGAGATTTACAAATCCACGAACGGACCGAATGCGTCCAAATGCATTTTTTCGTAATGATCAGTATTTTTGCGACTTTTTCGTCAGCGCTGCAACTTTTTCGTATATTTTCCGCTACTTTTTCATCGCCGCTGCGACAAAATCGGATTGGTTTTTCCGCTGTTTACTATCGCTCAATACGCAAAAATCGCGACAGCGACGAAAAAGTCGCTCAAAATACGAAAAATCGATACAGTGACGAAAAAGTCGCAAAATTTTCGTTTCCAATACGATTTTTTCCCTATCGGGATTCGGATTCGTGGTTTAGTAAATCTGCCCCTAAATATTTTATACAACCTCTGGCCTAGTAAAACCTATTAGAGTCAATGGAATGAATCTGGGTAGCATTTCTTTAAAATGATGTAAATGATTTAACACTCCTTTATAAATATGTCAGGTTATTCTGACACATCCACCTGTGCAGTCTATTGATCTATCAATGGTGCTTTGAAGATATTATGATAAACTGCAACATTAGGATAACTTGGGAGCAATCCCTGGTAAATAATAACTTGACCCATAGTTTTTTATAAATGATATTGGTAATTATTACATTAATAAGAAATTAACAAAAAAATCTTGCCATAAACAAATTAAATATCTGAGGTAGATTTTAAAGCAAATAAAATTAGACAATTTCTTTGACTTTGCAGTCATAAAGCAGATAGACACACAGGCTAAAAGCAAAAGCACTACTTTACAAACATCCCCGCAATGCTAAAAACATATAATCCAGTGTTTAAATGCTTGGGTTTATGATATTAAACTGCAATAATGGTAAATTCCCAAAAGAACTGCAGCATAATCCCTTGTTGAGATAAAGCAGAAGTGTTTTGCATTATACTAAGTTTTATTATACCATGGAGTCAACTTTCCAAATAATAAAAAAATGCACAAAAAGTTTGTGAATATTTTACAAACAAACATTTAAAAGGTATTTGTACTGTAGCCTTGTGTTAAAAAATGTTGTGGTACTGTATCTAGAATGCTCGGTACCTGGAGTTTTCCGGATAAGGGTTCCAATACCTGTATTATTAAAGGGTAAATGAGACAGGCAGATGAAGGGCAATGGTACACTGACATTGGTATTATAGTAGTAAGGGCATTAACATTATGTGTGCTGGAGCTCAAAGTGCACCAAATTTGACCTAATTAGATAGAATGTTTACTTGTGTAACAATAACTTTTGAAAATAAAATATTTTAGAACTATCATTGAATTCACTATGGATTGACCATACACAGTATTTTCTGTATTCCAGATCTATTGCTGTTTTAGTGTAATGTCTCTTTAACTAACATTGTAGAGCAGAGAGTTATAAAGAACATTTTTATGTCAGTTCTGCATAATCACATCAAGCTAAAATTGCGTATGCAGAGAAAAACACTGCATGGGTGAATTTTGCAATGCGTATATGATGTGGGCACTGTCAAAGCAGAAGTAAAATATGCATTGTTAAATTGTCTATATGTATTCAAATCCAAGCCTGCATACTGAACAAATCACCTGATACATATTCGATAGTGTAGCGTCCAGACATCAAGCTGTTGAAAGATAGTGGAAAAGATATGTTTCTCTACAATTTATGGCTGCCTTTGCAGAAATAAGCATTTAAACAAATCAACTTTCCCCAAAGCCCCCATTAAATATTTTAATGTGAATCACCAAATGAGAACACATATGGCTGTTTAAGCTGGAGTATTATCAGTTACTTACTCAGCCATACGGTCAATTGTGACTGCAAGAAAAAATCACTTAAAAGGACTTCATACTGACTAATTATGGAATACAAAAACAATAACTGCTTTTGACAGCATGACTTGCTAAATAAAGTCAATTATATAGTGATAAAAAATTAAAACCATTCTCATTTTAGAACTGCATATGTTTTTTGCCTCGCTGAAAACTGACTCAACTGAATCCGAATACAACCCTCTTTACGTTGATATAATCCTCACATTTTAATATTATAAGTCATATACCTACAGTTAATATTAGAAATGTTCCATGACTGTGTACAAACAAGTGCTTTTATATGGTTCATGGCACTTAAAGAAACTTCTAATATTCTTATATTTAACCATAGGATGTACAGTCTTAAATCCTAAAAGAGAACTAGCCTAACTAAAGAAATAGGGCAGAAATGTTGTACATTATGTTTTGGGCTCCTGTACCAGCCCAAGGCAACCGCAGCCCTTTAGCAGGGAAGGTCTGTACCTCCAAATATGCCCCCAGTAGCTCCCCATCTTCTTTTCTGTTGATTCACTGCACATGCTCTGTGCTGCTGTCACTTACCTGAGCTTAGGGATAGACTCACAATATACTGTATATAAAAAATAAAAATGTATAATATAAAGCTGATTAGTAAATAATACTGATTATTAATACTTGGCAGCTCTGAAACCAGTAGCATCAGCTTCTATGACAGGCCAGCCTCATCTTTTGCTTGATAATTTGCAACACCCCCAAAACTGCTCAGAGCGCGTGAGTGAGCATGTAACACAGACCCCAAGATGGGGAGCTCTTGTGACAAGTTTAAAGTCCTGGAACACCACTGCTACAGAAATGCTGTAACTTTAGGCTGGTGCAGTAAGTACAGTATATGGCATATTTAGCCATATTAATTTTGGGGTTAGTTTTCCTTTAAACTAAAAGCTGTACAGGTGGGTTATGTGAAGTAGTGTCTTAAGGGGGTGCTAGTAGCTAGAAGTAGATAGAAGACAGTCAGCTTTGTGAATTGTTTTAGTACACACTTCATTGTTTGGGCTACTTACCCAAAGTCTGGATGTGTACACTAAAGCTGGCCATACATGCACCAATAATATCGGACGAAACCTCGTTTCTCACGATATTCGGTGCGTGTATGGCAAGTCGGCGAGGCGACCGATATCGCAGGAGGCTGCTAATATCGGTCGACTCGCCGATCGGCCAGGTTAAAAGATTTTGATCGGGCGCCTGAGCAAAATCTGCCGTCAGGGCTGAATTGGCAGAAGGAGGTAGAAATCCTATTGTTTCTACCTCCTTATCTGCCGTTTCAGCCCTGAACGTTAGTGGCGGATTTAACGATCTTTTGTGCGACCGATGGTCGCACGAAAGATCACAAATCGCCACTTGTGTGGCCACCTTAAGGGGGAAGCACAGGTGGGGCAGTTACTGGAATGCAGGCAGCCAAGATTAGTACATGGAACTGGAACCTGAACACAAGGTCGGTACAGGAAGCCCACTGAATGCAGCATTCCTTCAGTAGGTAGACAGATTATAAGCACTACCACCAATGAATAGAAAAGCAGATTAATATTAGCAGGAATAAATTCAATTAGTTCAAAGTAAATTAGAACAAAAACAGCAAACTAAATATTCAATGCCCTGACCATTGATATCTGATGTAGCTAATTCTTGTGAGAAGCTAGTTGGTGTACACCTGGACAGCTGTGGTCCAGTTGCTTGTATTTGAGGAGAGACTTCCACCAGGATGTCCCAGATTCATTCTATGCTATTGGTGCACTAAACTGTTAGTGCTATAACCTAGTTTGTCCACCCTCCGTGGCTGCCCTAGGTCTATAGATATTGTGTTTGCAACAACTAAGAGTCTTTGTTATACATACAAGCACGGCAAGTTGGCAGCACTGCACAGCATTTTAAGATGTAAGAAAGTAGTAGGTTTGGTTGCAGAGTTACATGCATCTCTAACTTAACAATAGTGTTACTCTTCAGTAATTATGTAGGAGGGATACTTGCCCTTTATTTTTAATAATCTCTTAATCTGCTTTATTTTGGGGTTGCCTAGGGTCCATTTTGAAAGCTATTAAGGGTACAGCATTTGAAGGTGTACAGTAACACTTCACTCTCTGTAATGATGTAAAACAACTACTTAGTGTTTTTTCAACATGCTTTTTATTGTGAGCCAAGAAGCTTTAGTTAGTTGTACATTTACTCTATCAGGTACTTGAGGTAAAATAAGGACATACAGATCTACGATGTCAAGCCAGCTGATGCTGAAGTACACAAAATGTATAGATCATGTATAAGTCTGTGCTCAGATTGCAGACTGGGTGGCTAGCAGTAGCCCCATTTATTTTCAATACCTTTTGAAAAGAACAGGCATCAAAAATAAGCAGGCGCCTCTCTGCATAATAAGAAATAAAATGTTTAAAAAGGGAAAAATAAGCCAATGCAAAATGTCTTGTGAAAAACATTACTGAGCTGGAAAACAGCAAAAAAAAAAAAAAACAAATAAAAAGCAAGTAAAGTGAAAAGCAATGAAGCAAGTTGAGGCGCCACTGATTTCAACCTATGACTTATTTATCTGATAAAGAAACATATTGATTATTTTGCAACACTTTTATTTTTAAGCAATATGTGTTCTATATGCTTTCAGACACCGAGTCTTAGCTTGAACAATCAATAAGTACCAGAGTTGCATTTTCATAGTGTATCAAAGCTTTTCCCTCTGACATAGAAAAGACATTACACAAAAGAGACAATCAAAGATTGACAAAATATAATTTATTATTAGCACATAATGCACAGTGTTTTCAGACTGGACGGCTTTGCAAAATGTACAACTGACTGCAATAAAACAGAACCAAACATCTCCCAGCAATTATTCTGATGTTTGTAAAATGATTACAAGAAAAGTACTCAACATCCTTTTTCGGGAGACATGCACAACTTTCATTAGCACAAACTGTTACATTTACAGACAAATTGCAGAAAAACGTTATTGAAATAGAGCTTTTTCAGAAAAAAAATCTTCTAATACAATCATTTCTGATCTTTTTCATCACATGCCCCTGCAGTGCAACAGTGCAATAATAAACAGTGAATAATGTCGCCCTGATGGACCAAACAGCAGCAAAGGCAGATCAATCAGAAAAAAATGACATATTCACCTATGATTCTGCAAATGGGCACTGTAAGGGGTAGAGCATAGAGTAAGGGGATGTAAAATTCAGCCTCAAATTAAGCCAGTTGTATTAAAAAGTCTCCCCTTTTTATATTGAAAAAAAGTGTCTAAATACCCACAAAGAAAAGCCATATCTCCCTCATCCTCATAAGGGCACACTTAAATGCCACATAGCAAGTTTATAAGTCAACTCTCTCTCTCACTCCTCACCTCAGTGGCACTGCCAACATAGAAGCAACTTTTTTTTGTTCTCAGCTGGAAAAACCATACACTGCTTCTGTTGTTTTAACAACCTATAATAGAGACGTAAGGTCCCTTTAAATGGTTTATTCCACCTGGAATTTTCTGTAAAGCTTCTTTGTTCAGCATGCAAACTATATAATCAAGTGAGGCAGCCATTTCCAGGCTTGTTTATAGAAGCTAACAACTCGGGCTCTTCGCAGAGCAAGAACAAAGCAAGAAGAAAGAACTTCCTTGCCTTGCTGAAAAATGACATGTATCTGGGTTCAGTTACATATAAAAACATTTGCATTTATTGCTGTTAAGGGTTTAAGGCAACAATTTGCTCATTTATATAAGGATAACATGATGCTGCTTCCACTTTAAAACCCAGACTGTTTCCTGGATTTTTCAAGAGATAATTCTGCATATTTCCTTAACTATTTTTGAGTTAGATTCATTGCCCTGTTTTTTTTGTTCAAATATATACAAACAATAGTTATGTTGACCACACAGAATGAGACATAAAACTCTCATAAACAATGTTTTTCCTCTCGATCTATGGCTTACCCTAGTTTAGTATTCTAACATGTAACCTGAGCTGAGATAAACACTTAATCCAGATGTTATAGTGCATAAATGAAACAGTACGACTTATCTGAACATAAACCAATAAAATTAACATTTACAACGATATATATATATATGTATGTTTGAAAAATGTTCAGTCGATAAATGTGGGGTAATGTTTTCTACATGAAAGAATATTTAAAATATTCCCCAAGATATATATTACAAAAAGCATGTCTTTAAAATTGAAATGCTGAATTAAGTAACTGGTCCCTATACCAAAATGTTCATACAGCAGAGGAAAGGATCAAATAGCAGATTGATACTACAAACTTTTGTATGAGTGTGTTATTTGGCATGCTCCTTTTCTTTGTTATGTTTATGTGTGCACAATTGTTTGGGTGGTGAAGCAAGACAATAAGGAAATGGTAATTTAGTAATAGCTTCCATTCAAGGATTTAGACATATAGTAAAAGTCTATTTATGCTGGTTAAGTCCTTGGTCAAGTCTTGAGGGCTTTATATGTGCCACACAGAATGCCCAATTAGATAAACTAATCCTACACAGAGCAGTTGCACAAGGCTTGAGGTCTATGCTATGTAGACAGGAGCTCTCATTAGTACACCTTTAGCTGATTTATTAAATCGATTTACTGACATGATAATGGATGTTAATACTAACAACTGTGCCAAGGTATTACCTGGAACGAATCAGATTGTGATGTTCTAATCTAATGTTTTTTTGCAGCATTTTTTGGAAAGAGAAAATGGAGTCCCACCCGCCCTCCCATTGTTACACTTTGTGTTAGTTGTCACAACTGTGGCCTGTGTAATGGGATACAGGTTAAGTTGACCCAAGAAGGTGAGTATTTTGGGGTTATGGTGAATCCAGAAGCTAAAGGAGGATGGCCTGTTGTCACAGCCAAGCAGCGGGTCCCTGGCAATGGAGATAAATTTTGTTGGCAGTGCCGAGTTTAGCAAGTCCCACTTGTTCAATGGGACATTGTTTTTGACATTCCCTCTCTAAGAGTGATGGGTCTCTAGGAGGTGTTACATCATATATATATATATTGATACCTTGGTTGAAGCATGCAATCCTGCATACCCACCATGCTGGAGGGCACGAGAGGCTGGTGGCCGGTACGGTTGTCATGCACTTAATTTGGTCCATTGGCAGGGAATTTAGAGCTCGAAGTATTACTGTTTAGTATTGGTTAATATACTTGTTAACACTGTTATTATTTACTTGTTATTTATATTTATGATTATGTATTTTATTGCTTATGTCATGTAATAAAGCTGTGGCCAATATAATTTCCAACGAAGGACAAGCTGTAAGTGGTGATTATTTCTAGGCCAGTAGTTTGAGGCAAAAGAAGGGCAGGTATTTGGCCCTGCCGAAATCATGATTGGGAAAAGGCATATAACCACAAAAATAATCCGGAAAAGCAGTTCCGGCCCTATAAAGTGTACAGCAACAGCTGGGAAGGAGCAGCTTTGTGGGAGTGTTTGTTGGTGGCATGGAAGTACAGTATTTGAGGTAAAATGCAAAGGACAACCAGAGTTAACATATTAACCACAGGACATGAAACCTAAACAACATTAATTTAGACATTAAGATGTCTAAGGTAGAGTTTCCACAAAGTGGTAATAATCTCTACAGCAAATAGAGTAAGTAAATATGTCAGTTTCTTACAAACGTCTTTTTGACACATTTATTAACAATTTTCACTGGACAACGTGAGTAATGAATTTTATAAAAAAATGTTATTTTTGCTAAAAGTAAGATCCAGACATTTTATTCCTAGAATTCATTTTTAATCAACTGGCTAAAATAAGAAAACCAAGTGAAACTTCTCTTTTTTTGTGAGTGAAGTCTAATTATGCGTAGTTTACTTTACTGCCGTGAATCTGTGGAACCAAGTATTTGAGAAACTGAATACTGATCCTTCACAAAGGCACAATTGTAAATTATGCAAGTGTTACTCTTGCTGAAGTTTAAACTGTGAAATCCCTTTATACTTGACGTTCACACGTACCAAAGAACTACAGAGGTAGGGCATAGAACGTTAGAACATTTGTAACACAGGAAAAGTAAAACATGCCTAAATATCAATGTTGTTCTTGGAAATAACGAGAATTGAGTTAAACCAGCTTTGTCCTTGCCCTGTTTATTATTTCACTGAATTGGAAACCTTTTAGGATTTTGTATCCATTTCATTATCTCCAAAAGCATGAATAGTAATGGAATTTACATAAAAATCCTGCTGCAGAGAAGGGAATCCGTGCACAGTCAGCTGCCCCTCTTAATCCAATCTTCCCCAATGCAGTTGGCATGGTAGTTGCCAAACTTAAACAGCGGGGATCTTCTTTATTAAGAAAACGATGAATCTGAGCTTTAAAATGAACAGAAGTCTTTTCTTTTATACAAGATGCTTACTCTTGCTGGGATTACATGAGAAATCTAGCAGGAGGTGTTATTAAATAGTCTCAAAAATTAGCTGAAAACCCCAATTATCTTAGTTTAGTTCTGAAAAGACACAAAAGGCTTAAAGAAATGAATATTTGAATCTTCATTATTGAATATCAGTGGGGCACCAGAGCGTCCTGAATATAAAATTTACCCTTCCAGGATAAGGTTGTGAATGACAAAGATGAGCTATCTTTTTTATCACTTTGCCATGTCCGTGGGTTTTGTAAAATGTTTTTCACATATCCTACATCTGACAATACAAGGTAAGATTAATTATGTAAATCTCAATGATACTTATCCCCCTGGAGGAAGTGCATGCCTTAAGGATTTTGTATAAATACATCTTGACAGCTTGACTACCCTAGTGAAGATCTGTTGTTGCAGATAAGCTTAGGATTTCAAAAGACTGTTTTGCCTACCTCTAACACTTGAACTTCTGAGTGATGATAAAGTACAAAAAAAGGCTAGAATTTAAACAAGTTGGAAGTGTGGACACTATCAATCATATTTTTAGTTCTGGATTTTTTTTCTACTTGATCCTCAAAACTGAAATCTGAAGTGCATCTAACATTTACAAATTGCCTGCCGTATCCTTTCGTTGGAGGATTTTAAGCAGAAATTGTTATGAAATATATACATAATAAAATATATAAATAATTATTTTTTTTTAAAAATAATTTCCTAAAAATATTTCCTGTTTTAATATTAAAACAGCACCTTGATTTTTTAGTAGACATAAGGTATGAAGATTCAAATTACAGAAAGTTCCCTCATCCAGAAGACCCCAGATCCCAAGCATTCTGGATAGTGATGAGCAAATCTGTGCCGTTTCGATTTGGTGGAAAATTCGTGAATGACAAGAAGATTTGTGAAGCAGCGAAGAATCCGCGAAACACCTTTGTCACTCGACTTTTTTGTCGGGACGCTTTTTTTTGTCACCTATGTCTTTTTTTTTGTCGCCTGTGTCTTTTTTTACGCAACTGTGCCCAATTTGACAAAATCGCAACTTTTTTTGATGCGCAACAGAATTTTCTTAGAAGTTTTTCAAAACCATTTGACAATGGCAAAATGTGGAAATTTGCTGCAAATCCATAACTGCCGAAAAAAATTTGCTTGTCACTAATTCTGGATAAGCAGTCACATACCTGTACTATCATTGTTATCATTATTAATATCATATTATGGTTGAAGTGATCTATTGCATCTCTATAGGAAAATGAAAATGAAATAAATGTAATCTGCTGCTACAATATGTCCTTTGTAGTCTTGACCTACATGTAACATTTCCTTTTTTCATGCATTTTCCACAGTTTTAAATAATAGCTGGAAAATTCAGGGGTCGTTAACACTACCAAGCCAGGAAAGCATATTATTTCCCAGCTACACACACTGCATGCATTCATGCATTTTTCCTGTGGATATAATTGAAGTCACGATTTAGGACAGTGGTTAAACTTTGGATGGAATATTTCTTAAGAGATTTACAGAGAAAATATCATTTTTGAGACTGGATAGCAGGATGAAACATTGCCGTATCTCACGGTGACTTCATTAAGCTCGAAGCCTTTGAAAAATATCATAAATGTTGGACATAGCACATGAAAGTTTCAGCCTCCTGCAACTGCCAGAGCCGGTTCAAGTTAACATCGCCTGTGTGAATAGTACAACAGAGAATAAATGATGAAATGCCAATGAGTTCTTGGGACTAGCTGCACACTATGGCACCCTAAGTAGAAGCAATAAAAAAACTAGTAATCACCATCAGTTTCCTCTTACTAACTGCAACAGTCTGCATATAAAGTAGCCCAAGGCCTAAAATTATTTTTCTAGCAATAATCATGGGCCATAGGCCGCACACAGTGCTTTCTACTGGCTAAGCTTAATCTGTTAACATAATAAAAAGACCTGAACTTCAAAAATATATGAGATTCAAAACGCAATATGATAGAAAATAATGCAGCACAATTAATGCTTGTTTATAGAATTAATGGTATAACAAAAGGGGATAATTATGTAACTCCAGTCTCGCTGTAAGTTTGGCATGCTATAAGTGGGTGTAAAACAAAGCTCATAGCATTATACCATTGAAGGGAAAGAAAGGCAACATTGCAGACCAAAGTTCTTGCTATTTAAAAAGAATTTCAAGTATGCATCATGAATTCCCAAATCACTGAACAATCGATGTTTACTTTCTCAGCAAGCTATTAATAGTAAGAATCTCATATGAGTATCCATAACTAATGATAGTGTTTATAGTCTACAGCCCATAAAGACACAACATAATTAATACACATGATTTAATATTGTTTTTTTATTGTGTTGCACTCAGACATGGGAACAGTGAGTGCCCATGGCACAGGAAGAGGAGTACACAATGTGTGTTTTAACCACATTTCTAAACAGGGATTACTTTTACACATATATATATGAGAGAGAGACAGAGAGAGAGAGAGAGAGAGAGAGAGAGAGAGGGAGAAGAGAAGTATTTATTCTAAATGTGGACATGCCACTTCCATTGCCAAAAGGGAAGTGAAAGCTCATTTATAAACCTCAGTATCCCCATAACCAAATAATAACAGGAATTAAAAGAATTCTTGCTTGGTTTTAGAAAGCATCAGCATTTGAGCTAAATATACCTCTTTTTCTAGCAGTAGTGTCCATGTTCTGGGTTAACCCATTATAAGCCAGGCTGACTGGCATAGAACAGGAGCTACTTCACACTGCTTGTGCATGTACAACCTAGTGTATTCCTACTACAAATGTCACTTCAATAAATAGGTGCTTGGGTGTCCTTTACCTTAACTAATCAATATGGTTAATTGAACAGCAATAATGAAACATTTTTGAATAACTACTGATAACTGCCAAATACGTACTATAATAAGTATAATAAGTACTTAAAAATAAAATATCACTGAGGTAGAACAAGAAGCCCATGTGGAATCCAGGGCCACACTACTGGAACTGTTTTGCTTAGCCAATATTGGATGTTTTGAGTTATTTGGGGGTCACTAGCCAATGCTGCTTTGCCTTAACCATAATCTACTGTAAGTCTTCACTTATTTCTTCTCTATTTGAGGTATAGTAATTCATTTATTATTCTTTAAATTTGCTCTTTGTAGTTAGTTTAGTTTTTTTCTGTAAGGATTTTTGCTATCTACTTATTTTTCCTTAATAAATGAGGGGTGTTTTTTTCTTTTTTTTTTAAAGAAAAAAAAGGCTTTAAAGTTATTTTTTATCTTCTAGCTCCTGTGGCATTCCAGAGGTTTAATATTGAGAAATCATCTCTAGGGTGAAGCATCTGGCATAGGGTGCCCCCCCTAAGTTGTTAGGCCACTGCACTAAGCCCAGTGGAGTGTTTGCTGGCACCATGTCTAACAAGGATACAGGGCTCTTAATAATTAAGATCACAGAAAGCCTTTTTATTTTGTATTAAGCGCACCGTGCTTCTGCAGCAGCAGAAAACAGCAGAATATTTGGCTAGGATGGGGTCATCATTCCATCCCTTCAGATCTCAGAGCATTTAACTGGCAGCGCTGGGACAGTGAGATCCTAGGGCTCCCTAATTAACCCCTGAACCTTTCTCCTTTCAAAGATCTTTGAACACTGCAGGGGCTTGCAGAGAAAAGTTTCATTCAAAAAAATTAAAGCAGATTGCAAAAGAGCCAAGGGGAGCACTCTCTAATGACTTTATAAGGCTATTACTTTCCCTTTAAATAAGATATAAGCTGTAACACAGGATTTAACTGATTGCAGCTAGTTCAGAGGCCAGTGAGGATTACTAGATAAAAATTGTATGCACAGGATGTATTGACTATTATACCTAAATTCAAGATAGGATTTATTGTGGCAGATTGCTAGCATATAAGGATAATCAGTATTATGCAAAAGCACTTTATTTTCAGAGGATTATCAATCCACTTACTTTTTTTTTTTTTGAAAAGCAAATGCCTACACAGCTCTGCTACAGGGCCTGAAACCTAATGCTTACAGTCACATCAAATTACAAGCTGCTCATGCGCAAAGATGTACACTTTAACATTTACAGATGTGTAAGGAGGGATCTACATACTCAACTTTGACAAAAATGTTCTACATGATACTGCATGTGTAAATTTCTATTCCCTTTCTGAACGGGCTATAATATTACCTAACTTCTTACGGAAAACAGTGTCATAAACAGAACTATTTTTTAGCCAGCTCACATCAGCAAATGTAAATGAAATAGTTCCTTCCCAGGCTGCATAAAGGCACATGAAGCACATTTTGTGCTCTTAGTATGGTTATAGGAAGGAAACAGTCCTATGTGGTGCCTGAAACAATGTGCAGATTATGTACATTTCTGCAAACTTTTCAAAATATCTTGCTGTTATTTAGCAGATGAATCATTTTCAAGTTCTTGTTTCACTGTTGTTTCGCAATAAAACATTCTAAATTACTATACTGTGGGCCCGATTCACTAAAGTCCGAAATAAGGAGTGCTATTTATAGCATGCGTTAAAAATCTTATCACTTCTTATTTTTCGCTCGATTCACTAAAAGGACACTTGTCATAATTAAGAAGCGATGTTCTTGGCGTTATTTATCTTACAATGACATATTTTAATGAAAAAAACTATGCAATAAGCGTTATAGGGGCCGATTCACTAAAGGTCAATAACGCTTATCGCATAGTTTTTTTCATTAAAAAGCACGCGATAATTAAGTACCGATTCATCAAAGTCATTTCGCATGTTTTAATCCGCATATCGCATGCACAAAAAAAACGCATCGCGTTAATTAGCGAATAGAAATAGTACTAACGCATGATTCACAAACACATATGAAGCGTTAAACGTGCAAAATATCGTGTTAATCTGTGTGAATATTAACCCTACTTGGGGCAGGCGGTACTTAAAGAAAATTGCGGTTCGTGAGCTATTGGCAACACAACATGGAGTTTGCAGTTGTATTTTTTCAAGTACAGGTATCGGACCCCTTATCCGGAAACCCGTTATCCAGAAAGCTCCGAATTAAGGAATGCCCGTCTCCCATAGACTCCATTTTAATCAAATAATTCAGAATTTTAAAACTGATTTCCTTTTTCTATGTAGAAATAAAACAGAACCTTGTAATTGATTCCAACTAAGATATAATTAATCCTTATTGGAGGCAAAACAATCCTTTTGGGTTTAATTAATGTTTTATTGATTTTTTAGTAGACTTAAGGTATTGAGATCCAAATTACGGAAAGACTACTTATCCGGAATACCCTTGGTCCCGAGCATTCTGGATAATGGGTCCCATACCTGTATATGTTGGCCCTAGAGTGATGTATCCTCCAGTTTTCAGGGAAATGGTGGTTTTCAGAAAGTAATGGTTACGTGCGTAATATATTGCTTGAAAATATGTCATCGTAAGATAAATAACGCCAAGAACATCGCTTCTTAATTATGACAAGTGTCCTTTTAGTGAATCGAGTGAAAAATAAGAAGTGATAAGATTTTTAACGCATGCTATAAATAGCACTCCTTATATACTAAGTCCCATTAGGACTGTACTCAGTAGAAAATTAAATTAAGTCTATATTATTGTTGCATTATCTGACTATTACTATCTGAAAAGGTACCATTCCATATTGTTTCCATATTGTCAGTCAGGGATTACTTGCCCAACTTGCCCAACACTTCTCAGCAATCCCCATCTGTGTCCCCCATAAGCAGTACATATCTTGGGAGGTGGGAGCAAATAATAAAGGGCATTTTGACCGCCATGGGAAGCAGCAGTCAACAGCCTATTTAAACGTACATGAGCCAGTTATGATTAATATCTCTCTTCACTATAGCAAAATGCAAATATGAGTGGAAACGTTCTGTACACACAATAGGCTATTCTGCCATGTTTTTACTTTCTATTAAAAGAACAATAAAGGGAAGACAGGCATTACCTAAGAAAAGGTTATTTTCCCAATATACTGTAGAACACTTGGAAATAATAAATAATACGGGATTTTATAAACAACATGTCATTGCACTGTATCCTGCTTCTTTTAAACAACACAAGGGAACAAAGGAGTGTCGCTTTATTTGTACTGGGATATACATTTTTCCAAGCATAAAATTGACATGGATTAAATATAAATAGATCTTTCAAAACAAGTGGGAAAACAGTCAGAGGAGGTAAGCCAACCTGTCCTGACAACAGATTGAAGGGTTTTGTATTTAATTTGTTATCATCAATTAGGTTGCTTACTGGGATTTTTCTGGAAAGCAGCTCGTAGCAAGGATTAATTCTTCTGCTTTGGAAATACACAGTGGGTCACTCAGATAAGGCATGGCCTTAGGACTAGTTAAGGGTCAGAGTAAGCAAGCAGAGGCTTCAATGGTCTTTTGCAGGTAATTCTTCAACTTATCTTTTAGGGTCATCTGAAAGTGAGATTCACATCTTAAAGCCCTCACGACATATTGCTCTAATTATCTGAAATGTGTCTGCCATGTGAAATCCATCGGATGGATCTTTCCAGGAAAGATATTGAAAGGTGCATTTAAATTCTATACAAGTACACTGCAGATACGCAGTATGAGGAGAGTCTTCTCTGACTAATGTTAGGTGTTCAAATATTTTTTAGACTCTCGCTAGCCAGTCTTACCTAGAGCACAGGCTAAAGGAAAAGTCTAGACTGGATATTTTAATATAAAATAGCATAATGATGAACATTAATGGATCATTTATGCTTAACTAATAAAGTGATTTATGGGTGCTACAAGGCACTCTAAATGAAGTGTTAATTACTGGGTCAGTCAGATTCTTATCATATGGGTGGTTATTGTAAACTCCCCTGGCTCCTGTTAATAGTGGCAATAGTGCATAGGGCATTTTGGAGCATTTAATTATCCTAGTGATTTCTAGCTCCATGGGTGAGTGATAAAACACACAAAATAATTGACCATTTACTTAGAAACACAAAGAAATTGTCTTGTGTGCTACAGTTCTAAAAGTATAGGCAGCACAGTGATGCAATGGTTAGACCTGTTGCCTTGCATCTCTGGGGTCCTAGCTTCAATTCCAGCCAGGGCACTTTTCACAAAGAGTTTGTATGGTCTACCTTGTGTCTATATGGATTTCCTCCAACACCCCCAAACCATACAGACAGGATAATAACAGGTTCCTGATAAAACTGATTATAGTGTTCATGAATGAATGAGATTGGACTATAAGATCCAGTGGGGGAAATATGCAACTATATAATATGTGATAATAATAATATTCTAATTTGTCTTACTGCATGAAGGGATGACTTAGATGGGATATGATTATTATGTACAAATACACGAGAATGCTTTAAAAAGTTTGCCTTATGAACTTTTCTTCCACATGACCTTGCAATTCACTGGTGGAGATGCACTGACTGAGAAGGAAAGGTGATTTGACCATCAGCACAGAAAGGAGTCCTTTAGTTTAAGGGCAGTCAATCTTAGCTCATTCAGGGAGCAACTGTAATTTTAGGGTTAGGAGGTATTGTCTACCCTGTGAGAATGAATTAACAGCTGCCCTGCTGGGAGGTTTGTTTTCCAACTTTAATAATCAATCTGTAGAGTGTTGAAAAAAAAAGTTTAAATGTACAATTTTTTTTCCAGTCTATGTTACTTTATTACCAACAACCCCTTAAGGAAACAATTACCATTATATCTAGATAGGCACTTAATGCCTTTCCTGTAACATTATGCATTCCAACGACATTATTTCTTTGCAGCAATGTAAAATGCAAGTACTGGAGTGCCAAGGGCTACAAAATCCCAGCCATTAGTGCCACATACACAGAGCCCTGGCGTCTAGCCCTTGACCTGTGACTTGTACTGGAATGAGCTCTGTGGTAGCAAGAAGCAAATTCCACTGAGGCAATATTCAAAGTGCACTTGGATTTCTTTTTTTTTTTTTTTGCACCTTCCCCTCTCTTTGTAATTGATCCCAAATATGTATTGTTTTTATTTATCAAAGGCATGTTGAACTGTTGCACATGTTTAAACTGTGTTGAGGCTTGAAAAAGCACATTAAAAGAAAAACTGCAAGTGTCCTGAACAATAAATACAAAATCTTACAGAAATCTTACAGAAAATGTTTCTCCATTACATACAATGAAATGGGATGTACGTTGTATTAAGGGATCCATGAATTCATTTTCTTGTTTCTGGTCCATAAACAGACATGAAATGTGATGCCTGATGGAACTGGCAAGAAAGCACCACACAGACATTGAGAATATTATACATATGTTGCCTGCTGTCTAACTGGACGTCTGGTTCCTTCACTGTTTACACAATGTGTTGTCATCTGGGAGACCTTTGTAAACAATAAGCATATGTAAAAGGAGAGGAACTAAAATTCGTTTAGCCCAAACAGACACATTGGTCTGGTATACATTAAAATGAACAATTATTTCAGAAATATATTATTATATTTATTTTTAATGTTTATTTCTCTTTACTAAAATCTGTTGCTCTTACCTCTCCCTGATAGTTGTCAGTGTAATGGAATATTTCATTGTGGGAACTTGTATGTAGAAAAAAGAACACCGCAGTTGTATTATTCAGCCAAGAAACTTCAAATCACCATGCAGCAGTAATGACAGACTGATCTCAAGTCTCAAAAAAATGTTAATAGTGTTACTGTTGTCATATTATCATAATGGAGTACAGAACAAACAGCCATAATGTACCCAACAAAAGTAATATCGGATTAACCTTGTGCTGTAACTACTTGTCCCTGACACGCTAAAATAAAAAGGCTCTTCAGCGAGTCCAATTGTGTTGTAAGAAAATTAGAAGAAAAAAAAAGGATCAAGTATGATGTTCTAAAATGTACAATTATCAGCTGACAATTTTGAAGTCAGTAGGAATTGTGCGTACGTTTTTTTCTGCAAGAAGCAGTATATTTGTTCTCACTTGTGGTCACATGCACCCTACCATATCACATGGTAATTATTTTTTTGAAAACATGTCCTAATGAATATAAAATGTACTCAGTTCCCTTTCACTTGTTTGACATGCTGTCAGAACAATGAAAAAGCTGGAATGAGTACTGGCCTTGAATACAAAATGGCAGGTTACCAGTCTTGCTGTGCAGTAAATGGGGGTTAAAGAGCTCGCAATGCAAAGCAAGTCCCACACTAAGGGCCTAAGCCAGTCTCTCAGTAATTTGCTATAGAAGGGAAAGAAGGGTAGGGGACCCAAGAGGATGTGATCCTTTAGGTGCATAAAAATAGGAAGGTTTATGTTTATTTGGTTTAAATTTCTCTGGCTCATGCTTAGGACTGGGATATAGGACATTAACTAAAAGAAAGCATGGCACAGACCTCAATATTTGGCCAGACAGACTTTTTTTCAGCTTTTTTACAGTCACATGCACAAGTGTCACAGTCACATGCAAGTGCAAAGTGCACACAAACTTTAGTGCACAGTGATACTACTGTATTCAGAATGGTGGGTGATGGTATATACAGCTACCACCAATATGCCCCTTGTTCTGATGAAATAAATGCTAGTGAATGTATTGGTGCAAAGTAGCCCTAAAATTATTGAAATTAGCAATGAAGAATAGTTGTAGCATAGTGGAAAGGAGCTTCGCTAGAAGGTAAGGCAATGCATATGCTATTGCAGAGCAAAAACTCCTTAACTGCAGTGCGATTTCATCTTCCCATTGACTCCAATGCATTTGGTGTGGTTTTGAAAAAAATGTTCCAGTTGCGCAACATTTTCAGCAAAGCAAAACACTGCAAGTTCCCTCATCACTATTAAAAAATGTATGAGGTGGCAAAAAGTTTGTGCTATCTCCTGTGGTTATTTTTTCTAATGCTAAAGAGTTTGAGTCTGACTACAATAAATGCAAGGGACTGTCTTGTACTTGCACCCTTATGGAGATGGCACATGCGGTTGTTTTAGGAGCATTAAGCATCATGTTTTTAGGTAGCCGCAAAGAATATGTTGGCTAAAAACTTCAAGAGCCTAACACAGCCCCATGTAGCATTACCCTTACAGGGAAAATATACCTCGTTTTTTGACATGAACATGAATTTTTTCACCAGGCATGGATTTGCAGTGAATTTCCACATTTCGTCATTGGCGCGCGGAATCTTTTTCATCACGTGGCAAATTGGGCGCAGTCACGTAAAATAAGGGCACGGTCACGGCAAAAAACATGTGCGACAAAAAAAATAGACGCGGGGTGACAAAAAAATAGCACAACAAATCTGTTTTGCAAATTTTTCGCTGTTTCGCAAATTTTCTTGCTGTTTGGCAAATTTTATGGTGAAGCGAAACGGGACAGATTTGCTCATCACTAAGAAACACTAATAAATATATATTGTTTGTATCATGCAACCCCTCTCTCTCCTTATTCTATTCTTGGACTTGAAGTCCCTCTGCTATCCATAGTGGGTGGTGCTCAGGTGCTCTGGAAAGCACAGGGACTTCAATTCCATTCATCCATCACTTTCACTATGGAACAAGTTGAGGAAGGAGTTGCATGGAACTTTGAGACTATGAGGGGGAAATGGTTCACACATGTATTATTCCTTTCAATCTGTGGAATCAGTTTTGACTGAGTAAAAATACATTTATATTTATTTCTGGAAACTTAAAAAGTGTGTGTAGGCACATCTAAGCCCAACTAAATGAGCTTATGTGATAAAGGGAGTATATTTTCCCTTTAAGGCTCGGCGAGTCGTGTGTGTTTTTCCAATAAGGACAATTGCATTCATGTGGTTACTCTAAAAATAAAGGGAAAGTTCATGTTAATGGGGTGAGAATATTTTAAAAATAACATATGGCACAAGTTAGAAATCACTGTCTATTAAAGATTCTTTCAGCTTTATTCATCTATTTTTAGCTATAATTATCTGAAAAAAACAAGTATTGATAATGTCTATGTAAGGCAGGGGCATAAATTATAAATAGTTACTAGGCATAATAGGAAACTTTTGCAAATGTCCTTTTTTATAATGAATAACATATTTTCTTTTGCACCACAGCTGCCCTCAAAATACATATATTTTCTCCTAATTCAAGTACATGTGTTATGCATTAAGTACTTATCTGAGCACTCATTTCTCAGAGGAATACTTTTAAACCCTTCATGGCTATTGGTGGCACAGGTTATTTTATGACCCCTGATAGGTTAAAGTCAGAGTGGTGATTATTGACAGTATGTGGGTGTATTCATTTTTTATTTAACATTGTTTAACACTGCAGCAACCAAATATCTTTTACTGTTTATTTCAATGGGGTATTTCAATACACAGAAGGTTGATCTCAAGTTATTGTCACTTATAAGGAGTATATTTTCTGCTGTGAGTAATGGACATTCAGTTCTGAAATTCCTCACTATGGGTGGGTACTGCTTTGCCGAAAAAGTCATGAAAATTATCGAAAGGACAAAAATTCTCCAAACAGGGGTGTTGTACAACGTTTTTGTTGTGTGTGACTATTCTTGACACAACCTCATCTGATGTGGCCGCACCAATTTTGCTGTGATCATGCCCATTTTGATGTGACCCCAACTTGTTTCACTGAAGTTTTGTGAAACAATTCTCCATTGGCGAAATGTGGAAATTTGCTGCAAATCCATTCCTGGCGAAAAAGCGATGAGCAAAACTGCCTGAAATTTTTGCCAAAACGCAAACGAGTCAGTGGGTTGTTTTTTCTTTTCTTTTTCCCTTCCCAATGCATTGTAAATGGGTGATTTATCTCACACCAAATGCATTGAAGTCAATGGATGTTATTTCTAATGCCAATGACTTTGGAGTCAATGAACATTTTTTCCTCAAGTTTTTTCTCATGGCAGATGAGTCAATGGGCTTCTTTCTTTCATTTTTTTTACAGCACAAAAAAAACACAGCATCTAAATAAGGAATCTTGGTGATGGGCAATGATGAGCGTATGTCATACAGGTATGATCATCAAACAGAATGCAACACATGACTGCTTTTAATGGTAGATATATATGACAAACAAACAAATGAGAGCAACGTATACATGCAAGGAAAGGGGAAGTCTTTACTTGCATGTGTTTCAAGTGATGCAACATTAAGTGGCTGTAGGTGCAACATACAAATGTACCCCTGCATCTGTAAGTAGGTTTTATGTACAGGGCTCCCTTGAGCAGGGGCAGGCTGTGTGATGCCTGTTGCACCTCATGCACCAAAAAGGACCAACTGGCAAATTAGTTAACAGCATCAATACAGATGAGTGCAAGCACATTGTCTGGCATTTTACAGGCCACAATTCACTGAATCTAAACAGTACCAGTACATGTGCCCTCGGGAGGTAGTTGTCACTTGAAAACTTTCACCAGTATGTGTTTGGGTGACTAATTACTGCAAAGGAATCCATGACACATAACCAGTAAGGCTCTCCATTGCTTTGATAAGATGATCAAAATGCTAAACATGCAATGGGATTATGTAATACAAGGCACTAAATTTGCCCAGGAGCAGTAACCCATAGCAACAAATCAGCAGGCAGCATTTTCTGGTCATCTGTTTAAAAGCAAACAACTTATTGGTTGCTATGGGTTATTCCTCCTGAACAAACATTGTGCCTTTTATTACATATAGGGGTAAGTGTTTAGATTTGGTTATGTTAATCTGTGACAAGAATTGTCCTGACCATATATGAAGAGACAATTAGTAATCTAGATACAGAGGGATAGAAAAGTAATTAAAACATTCATGAGCTATGGAATTTCTGTATTCCCATCTTGTTTCCTCTGGGAGCTCAGTTTCCTCCCACAAGACAAACTTGGAGATTAAATGGCATCTGTTGGAATTAACTATAATGTGTTGTGCCTAAATATTAATTGTATGTGTCAATGCCACTAATGGGTGCTCCTTTATCAAGAAAGAATAGTAATAATTTGTGTGAAAATGTTTCAAGAATCTGCAGGCTGCTTTCACTGCAAAGGAAAAGGAGACAGAAGACCGCTAAGCAATATTAGGATGTGTCGCCTTGTGAAGATGCATTTATGTTGCCTGAAATAGCCCCTACTACCTGGTCTCTGTACACCTAGCAAGATTTACTGTTATCCCCTTTGTGTCCATAAATACAGACATGTGAAAACTTGCTCTCAGTGTGGGGTCCCCTGAAACAATAAGTGTATTTTCATTTTGCTTTTGGAAGGGTTGTTGAATGCACTGCATGGTGCCTCTGAGTGTTTCATGATCAGAAGCTGACTAAAATGTACTACTTTGGCAGCCTTGCACCTCCTAGGAGAAATTCCAGTGTTCTGAGCTGATTTTTGTTTTGTAGACACAGCATACCTAAATATGAAACATTATTCATTTTTTACAGCTGGAACTACAACAGAGAGCTGCCACATGATATATGTCACATCTGTGCATTGGAAGGATCCTATATGCAGACAAACTTGTTTTTCTTACCTGTGTTAATTTTTTTTCCTATATAAATTGCTGGAAGAATAACCACAGAGGAAATCATTTTTCATTGCAAAGTACTTGCAAAGTAACAAAAATAAAAATAAAGAAAAATTCCGGTCTAACTTGAATGTGCTTCAGGATTAGTACTTGTTAGTGCTCTGGGTTTATCTTTGATGTATCTGTAAGGAATATATATATGATCTAATGCTAGCTACAGTGTCTCCTGTTTATAGACTAGTAAATAATCTTGACAATTTGTTTAACCTACCCAAATATATTGCACTGGTGTGCGTGAGCATGGGAAGCAGCTTGTTCAGTGACCTAACTGTGTGAGAAATGTTGTCTAGCGATGCTGTCAAATAACAGGGGCTAATAGATCCAAACATAACAACTGCAGAATTTGTTGGTCATAACTGAGAGAATCAAGTCAAAACACTTAAGCATTAAAAATACAAAAAACAAGTTTAAGAGAATTTTTATGATGAACATTCCCAAAACCAACATGTTTAAAATTGACTCCTTTTTTTGCAACGGCTGCTAATTATTGAATTGCAATTTCAGTTGTTACATGTATTTGCAGTTATATAGAAGCTCCACTGATTTCCAAGTTGTTTGTTGATTGCCAGGCTTGTGGCAGGTCACAGGTATGGAAGTTATTATACCCACAATCCCCCATATGTAATAAATGGCACAAATTTGCACAGGAGCCATAACCCATAGCAATCAATAAGATGTTTGCTTTTAAACAGGTGACCAGTAAATTGTACCTGCTGACGGGTTGCTATGTATTACTTCTCCTGGGCAAACTTAGTGCCTTTTATTACATAGCTCTCATTTAGTAGGGTATAGCCTGGCAATTTGTACAGTGCATGGAGCTCTTAGCCCTTGGCCCCACTGGGAACATTTTTTGATCAAAGGCCAGCTTATATTGTGTAACTATATATTCTGTGACATGAAAATGTCCTTTCATTCTCACTGCAGCCACTAAGAGCAGGTAACTCTAGATCCATCAGAATTAGTTGAGCTGCAATACGTTATTGCCAAGTTCTTTGGCCAGGAATTTCAATGCTGTAAATCATTATAGTTTAACACATATATAAACACACCCTGTTATCTTGTAGCTTACTATTTTCTAAAATTACTATCAGCTGAACCAGTGCCAAAAAAATCGCTCTTTCACAGTTTATTGCATACACTGTTCACTGGTGCAAGATAAGAGATGCACAGTCTCCTTTCCATTTGTGAATGAGTCGCTAAATACTTGTCATATTTAATAAACGCAAAGGAAAACTGTTTATGTTAACCCTCTTTTTCCTATTAATGACATTCCAACTTAGAATTCTGCTTAGCATTAGCTGTGGACATGATATTCAGGTTCTGCTGGTTTTCAGAGGCTTCTGGGAATTCTTGCTTATCAAGTGCTCATATTAAAGACACCCATATATTGGAGATAACTGTGTATGAGGCCCACTCTTATGCAATGATGGAAACCTCCATGTCTATAAAATAACTCTCACATCCCATTTGCAGTTGCCTCATGAATAGAGTGCTGTGTGCATAGATACACTGTAAACATGAGAGGTGAGGGTGGGGTGGCACATAGGCCTATGGCAGGCTTGAAGGACAAGGCTGCCTTGTGCCCACAAGGGCAGTGCAGCAAGACCATGGCTGCAAGTTCATGTTGAATAAGCACTAAGGAACACAATTTTGCAGCCTTTTGTGCTTTTACTCTAGCGTCCGGGGTTATGGCAATTGGCCCCTATAGCCTTTCTGTGATGCACACACATTGTCATGTTCTATTATGCTAGATATATGCACTCATATACTCATACTCATTTCCAACTCATGACTCATAACAACCAATCTGTGTCACTTTTTTATTATAATTGTACTTGATTACCATTAAATCTTGCTGATGTTTTGTTCCACATGTCGATGAAAAGTATCCTGATTTTTCATGCTACATAAACAAAAATGCAGCAAGCCTTGCTTGTCCTTCAAAGCGCTCTTGTTTGCTCCAATCCTAATGCTGCTCATTATGCATACAGCGCCTGAACTTATAATAAAATAAAATACAGTATCTCCCAGGAAACTGTTCAGCCTACCATTTGAAAATGTTCAGTGTGATTTCACAATGTCCTATTTAAGCAGACTTTATTGTTAAATGTACTTGTCATTTCCTAGTCACTGGGTTATCACTGACGTTTTCAGAGCAGTCACAAAAGGTCTTGTATATCCTTTCTTTGCCTGCGGTGCAAAGGTAGTACAAATGCCCTTGCTGCTTATGGGGTCAGCTATGCTAAAACTATTACTGAAAAAGGAGCTGTAATGTATACGGCCTAAATTTTTCAGAAGGAATTTGACCAGAGATGTTATCATTACAAGATCAACTGTCTATCTCTGACATCCTGCTTCTTACATTACTATAGCGATTTAGCTTGAAATAATTCAGCATCACAGGTTAACACTGTGTTTGTGAAACAGCCATTAATAGAAGATTAACAGCAAGTCCCTTTAATGACAAGTATCTTCTTCCTCTGCCTGCCCCTAAGCCATTCCATTGGGCTTTTCACATGTTTGACAGGGACAGACAGCTTTTTTCCTTGACTGCCTCGGCACTGTGGAATACATCTTACTTAGATCTGTTATGTTAAGCCAGTTTTGTTCAAACAAATTGTTTTTGCAAACCTTGTCAACTAATTTAGTTTTAGAACAAGGGGCAAATGAAAGTGTAAAGGATGAGCGGGTCCTTATTTCCACCTATTTTCTGGAGAGTAAACAATTTAAGATTGATTGCGTGCCTGATAATAGCACATGGGTGCTTTAGACTTGGAGATTATTACACAAGTGAAAACAAATCTATTTACCAAAAGGTGGCTTTTCATTCCTGTCTAAGGAGAGGAAAATATATGGAAACTCAGAGATAAACAAAGAGAATGCATAGAATGCATTCATATAAGGCTTTGTTTAACTGTGAGATTGTCTAGTCAAATTCCTGCTCACTCACAGGCAAAATATGTGAATATTACTGTAATGCATCGTTTTAAACATGTGAAAAGGGATGTTCATGTAAACTGAAGATATCCGGCTTATGAGTGGGAGACCACACAGTACTGTATTGAATATTAACCTAAGAATGTCCATTTCACCAGCTTGCATGTGAATTGGTTAGCAAGACTTTCACAAGTCAGTAAGACTGCTAATGATGCTTGTTAAAAACATGGAGCCCAACTGGAAAAATATCAGGTCATTCTCCCTAGAAAAGTTACTAAGTGGCAATCTACACCTATACTTAAAAAATGCAAGTGCAGTGTGCAAAGTGCAATATCAGGTGTAAGCCAGCATTCTTTTTACCCACAATTCAATCATTTACCCTGTAATTTCAGCATCATTGTTTCCA
Organism: Xenopus tropicalis; assembly: GCF_000004195.4. Classification (NCBI taxonomy): domain Eukaryota; kingdom Metazoa; phylum Chordata; class Amphibia; order Anura; family Pipidae; genus Xenopus; species Xenopus tropicalis. The sequence continues at coordinate 78,870,620 of NC_030680.2, read as the reverse complement.
CCAGGAAGAGTTGCACATGGCGCAATTGCATCTAATGCTCCAAAATGCACCTATCTTTGCTTGCACTTCAGCACAAATCAGACAGTAATTTTTAGAGTTTAACATAGAAAAATTCCCCCACTTTCTATTCATTCCTATGGGATTTGTAGAAGTGTATGAATCAATGGGCGAATGTTAGAATTTGATAAATCCCCTTAGTGTCTGTGTGTGATTCTTTAGATACAAGTACACTGCATCTATTGACACAATCAGCTGTGGGACCCCTGGAGCTACTGCCACCTTCGAAGTGATAGTAGCTCCAGGGTTCCCTAGCATTAACAGACACACTTGTGCTTTATTCGAAATAGGAGAGGGGACATACACAGTGTTGCAGTACACAATTATGCAGATGTGTAAGAAGCATTAATGAATGATTTCAATTCAATCTTATTTAATGAATACAGCCCTTTTTGTGTGACCGCATCTGCAGTTTGTAATTGTTGTTTACAAGCACAGGTACAGTGTGCAATTTCAGGCACAAGTTGCCATTTTTTTTTTTTCAAACATCATTGTGTCACTGGAGTTGGTAGGAACATTCCCCATCATTAAAAAATGTATTTGTGCTTTAATTCAGAACAATGGGTGGGCCCTACACAGCAGTAGAGATTCATTTTTGAACCTTTAATGAATGGTGTCAATACGTTAACTGACTGCTGTTGCAGCCCTGGTTTGTAAATGGGCTCTTCTATTGTTTAAATTAAAAGGAAAGTTTTTATAATTTAATCTAGTACCACAGAATGATTTTCTGTTACCCTTACTCCTGCTTTTCTTAACTTGATTTACCATGGATGGTTATAGTGATTGGTGCCTCCCCACTAATTATGGCTTGCCAATGTCCCCCGCCCCCAATCTATATACATCAGGAGAAGTGGAGGAAATATAAAAGCTAGCCATTCATGCTGTTTATTCATGACAATAATAGAAACATTGCACATTTATTTTAAAAAGTCGAGTAATGTTTTCCTTAAATTATTCCTGAACTGTTTAGTAGTGGTTTGCACAATGCTCCATGCATAGTCATCAAAAACATACAAATTTTATTGTGCGCAAATGTCAGAGCACAGAGAAATCACTATCCTGTGAAGACTGCCTGAATCTCTAACGTGTCATTACTTCAAACATCATTTGGAGCAAAATGCAAAACATTCTGTCCATTCTGTCTTGGTTACTGTATTCCAGAAGATTTTCAGCTATAACTGAGATCCTCAATTTCAGTCCCTGGTGGTTTCCATTGCAAGGAAGAAGGGTAAATTTATTTATACAGTGATTGATTTGGACAATAAAAATTTGGATTGATTCTCACCTCGACTGACTGGAATCCATGGGAACATTTAACTTTTATGCTAACCTAATCTGTTTTTGTTGTGATAAACCGACCTACCACATGTCAATGACCTACAAGTCAGTGACCCTTAGATCCAAACTATGCCTTATGCTATTTGAACTAAATAAAGTAACACCCCCATCCAAAATTCTCATTTATCTCATTTATTTTTCTTTCTCCCTATCTCTTTACACATGCACTTTACTAAATGAGGGAAAAGCAGGTTTCTTAAAGTAATAACCTACACAACAATATTAAAGCTTTTGATGGGGACAGCTTCAATATGGCAGCCTAGGACCACTTAGGGCTCTGGCACACAAGGAGATTTGTCGCCAACGATTTTTAAAAGAGCGATTTGGCGACAAGACGAGCGACAAGACGCCAATGCTAAATCAATGGAAATCGCCAGTGTCAAAACATATGAGGCTACTTCAAATCGCCTGCTGTTTCAAATCGCACACAGACCCTTTTCTGAGCGACTTGAGTAAACATGAGGGGGGTTAACTGTTGAGTGTACCATGGGTAGCAGATCGCCTGGAGCTCAACTCGCATGAAATCTCTTCGTGGGTATTGTCGTGGCGACTTGTCGCCAAAGCACCAGGGGGAAAAAACGCAGGCGACAAATCTCCTCGTGTGCCAGAGCCCTTAACCTACCTAAACCTACCTAAAGCTTTTGCTACCAGAATTCTTTTCAACTACCCTTGAACCTGCTCCCTTAGAGACAATAAAAAGGAATACGAGTTTTAAAGATAAGGAAGGACACAGCTTTTAATTAACAAACAAACAAACATGAATATAAATACCATAATACTTACAAGAAATAATAATGGGTTTAATTTCAACTAGACATAAGACTGAACCATCCCCCACAGAAATGCTTGCCACAGTTACCCAGCACACACCACCTGCAGACTGCTTGCCATACCAGCTACCCAACCCAATAGGTCAGATGATCAAGTAAAAACAGATATCCAACAGATATGCAACACTTTCCCCCAGACAAATAAACTGTAATTTACTGGTATTTGTGATATCAGCATCATGGACGCATCATTCACATTGTGCAGCTGATATTAAGTACGTCACTTACTGGATATACAGTAGGATCAGCCACCTGGATCAGAGGATGTCTGTGTTTACCAATGTTTAGTTAAAATAATACAGGCAGTAAAACCAAGAACTATAGTGGAGGTTGGGAAAACAGTATAAAGAAATGTTTGTTTATAGACATAACTACATCTCTTGCATTGAAGACCTTCGCATGGAAGTAAAAAGGCATAATTAATAAAATTAACCCTAAACTTAGATTTTCACACAGAAACATATCTGGAAAAAAGATTTAGATGAAATATACCTTATGGTTAACATTCAACTAACCAGACTTTGATAAAAAAAAAATAAATCACTAAATAACCAAAAACCATTATAGTTTAAGATGTAGAGGTTTATTAATGCTTCACCTGCAAGTGCTGGAGCACTAATGTTTCATTAAGGTATGTAACAATGTGGATTTAGAGGGATGGCTGAGGTGAAGCAGCTGAGGAGTCCCCTTGTCATGCACAAGCTAGGGGTGTGCTAAGCCAGGCCAGATTGCACAGAGAAATCTTCTTTCACAGAGCAATCTTCTTCCTTCTTCATGCAGTAGAGTGAAAAGCCAAACCTTTAGCAGGCCAGACCTCTTCTTTCACCTACCCCTACTATGGGCCCTTATTTCCCACTGCTGCTTGTTAGTGCTGCTCCAGAGCATGCCCCCTACCCACCTAACTCCTGCAATGTCACCTTGCGCAAAAGAGAGATCAAACACATGATGATGATGTTGCCTAAGGAACCTGGCCAGCTTGGCCCAGCTCTGTGTGTTGAAGAAAGAAAAAGCATAAGAAGATGAACACTCTGTGGTACTCGCTCCTAAATACCCCAGGCTGGTGCAATTTTTGGCAAACAGGAGCACTGGCCCTTATCTTTACAAATCATGCCTGTAGGGGTTTGTTTAGTAAAATAGCCATTATGGATTTAAACAGAATGCTTCTGTAACAAGCTCAGATTGTCAGTTTTTAAATAGCACTGTACAGTACACTTGCAAAGATCTGTCAAACCAGTAGAACAGGAAATAAGGGTCTTAAGTGCATTAGCATTAACTGTAATGAGCTTAGATTTTGCTGTCACTGACCTGTGTGTAAACATTTCTTTATGTTCCATTCCTATAAACAAATGCCTAACTAAAAACTTTGGTCAACAAAAGCAAGGGGTTTGGAGGTATTATAATTGATTTAAACAATGTGTTTATTTGCAGTAAGACTAATTGTGTAACATTATCTAGTTAAAGATTACATTTCCTGACATTAGCTCCTAATAGTCAGAGGTCCTTCTCTGTGCCTGCTGATTTGGGGTTTGGTTCCATCTCTTTATGGTCTGAAACTTTGTAAAAGAGGAGTGGTGACTCAGGACAATGGCATATTAAAGCAGTCATTTGAAAAGTTTGCTAAGTCTGTCATTATGGGTGATAGCCCAAAATAAAATGGTTTGTACAAATGGGTGGGGATATAGATATTCAATTAAGGAAGGAGTTTCAAGCTGATAGTAATTATCAATAAATAGTTGGAAATTCTGGTTTCCGCGACTGGCTATTACAGAGACAGGAGTAAGGAAATGACTGCTAAAAATGTGGCTTTCTGCCGAAGCAAGTGAATGTTGCTATAGCAATTGAGATGGAATGTGCAAGAAGTGATATCATTAAGCCTAACCCTTTTAGTGGCTTTGACAGCATCTACAGTGACAAAGTTAAAGTTATCTGTGTCATTAAAGTTAAAGCAAATTCTCTTTGCAGATGTAGTTGTTCTTTTTTTTGTGATACTTTGCTTTAGGTTCATAATTGTAATGTTGCCTCAATAATTACATATGTGGCAGTGACCTTTCTTCATTACTGCCTACGGTTTGATAAGAAAAAGTGATGTCTTTGCAGAATAACTGAATTTTATTTGTTTGTTATTTACATTACAATAAATCTTTAGCTGTCATGTCTGAGTTTACAATTCAATTATTTCTAGAACTTGATGCCCTCTTCAGGAGCTGGTGATTAAAAAAATATTTGATTTTGTGAGTACATGCAAAACTGTAATAGACTTTTGTATCTAGAGAGTGGAGATTTCTGTTCTATTTAATGCCGGCACATTGCACCCTGTTCCGCTTTGGCGTGTATGTAAATTAACTGTGACAATTATTGGGATTTCTTTTAGCAGAATAATAATAAAGTAGACAACTAAACAGAGTTCTTCAAGTTTTCACATTCTAATACCAACACTTAACTCGTTTTGGGCTACATCCAATATGGATTTTGTGACAGGTGAAAAAGAAACAATTCCATTGTGACATTGGCCTGCAATTTGTTAATGGTTTGCAAATGAATTACTTACTCACCTTTATTTCTCCCTGAGAGTCAGATGAGGTGTTAATTTTTAAAGATTTGTTATACAGGTGTCAATGAGCCAACTTCCAGAAAGATATTACAAAGCTAACAGTGTAAAGAACATCCTTTGATGTATTTTATCATATTAGTTAGCACAGAAAGTAGATCTGTAAATTATAGCAAACAGTAATTTTCGTTATGACTCTTCAATAGAAGCCCAGGCAATCTGATATTGCATTTTAGCAACCAGCATCCATGCTGCTACTTAAAGTAGCCCAAGATCATGGTTACTCAAGTAACCTGGACTCAGTGTACCCTTCTGCCTCTAGACCTCTAGAACTGAACCCAGCAGGTTTATCAGCTTGGAATGAAGAGTGTCCACAAGAGCAGTCACAGAAACCAGTTCACAGAGCAATAGTGACAAGAAATATGCTCAAGATTGGTGAGAATACATGTCAAGGTCAGATGTTATATTGATCAGTAATGTCAACCACGACACGGGTCAAAAACAAGAAATCAGATCTACGAGACAGACTGATATACACACACACACACACACAGAAATAGACTATGCAAAGACAGAAAAATACACAAAAAGACACAGATCTAAATCAGATCCCAGGCAAATCAGAGAAGGGACCAAAAACCAGATGAGGAACCAGGACCACAATGAGGAATTCATTAATAAACTGGTAACACAGGTATACACAGTACAAAGCTGGCCAAACATGGGCTGATATAAACTGCTGACTCAGTCCTCCCAAAAATCTGCCAGATATCAATTGGGCAGGTTTGATTTTCCCATTGGGGTGAGGGTAGCATCAAATCCTAAATGGTGTCCTCTCTCGATGGCCTGCTACCTACAATATGATATTGGTCGGAAGGCCAAATTATCAGATCCGTCTGATATTGCCCAGCTCAAAGTGGGCAATATATAAACTTTCCAAACATGTGGATATATAGGTGTATGGCCAGCTTTAGCCTTATAGCATGCAATAGAGTATTTCAGACATGGTCATACGCTGCCACAATGAATATATGATTAATATCTTGCTGGGGACTGGCCAAATATTTACCAAACAAATTTAAAAATCCTGTCATATGAGGACCACATCAAGCTGTTCATATAGGCACACAAGATACTTATTAATGGTAAGGTAAACAATAAGCCCATACACCAAAATCCCTCACTTATCTGCAGGCTGACACTATGCCGTGTGCACTTGCCCTAAGTGCCAGCACTACAAAACTGTATGCTCTCAGCTTTATTTAGTTTTCCTATGTCTATGGTTCAAAATAGGATGAGAAATATAGTGCAGTTGATACAGTAAAAATGAACAACTCTATTCTCAAAACAACTAACACAAATTACAAACCTAATATTTGTTTTGTTTATTTCAAATAATTGCTAAAATAAAACAAAACTATCTCAGTCTGCAACAGAATATTATCCACCCCTTTTGGTCTATAAAGTTTGGATGAAAAGTTTGTACAGGTATGGGATCCCTTTTCCGGAGCTTGTTATCCAAAAAAACTACGGAAAGCCCGTTACCCATAGACTCCATTTTAATGAAATAATTCAGAATTTTAAAACTGATTTCCTTTTTCTCTGTAGTAATAAAACAGTACCTTGTAATTGAGCTCAACTAAGATATAATTACTCCTTATTGGAGGAAAAACAATCCTATTGGGTTTAATTACTGTTTTATTGATTTTTTAGTAGACCTAAGGTATGGAGATCCAAATTACAGAAAAAACTCGTATCCAGAATACCCTTGGTTCCGAGCATTCTGGATAACAGGTCCTTTACCTGTACCGATATATATATATATACATTCATAGTTACAGAAAAAAATAGCATTTGTCTTGTGTCAAATGATTGCTGATTTATAAAAATGTACCTGTGTCTGTAATCACTGCAAATTAAATCCAATATGTTCTGCTGTAGAAATCACCTTCTTGATATGCACCTTATCTAGTGAGCAATAGTATCTGCAGGTAAATACATTAATATCTGAGAATCAACTGTAGACTTACCAATCAATGAATGACTCCTGACCTCAATATATTTACCTTGAGACAGGATCCCAATAAGTTGATTGTACCACAACCTTTGTATTACCTTAGACTGTTGTCAGCTGGCAAGGGCTTGGAGTAATAATACAGCAGCAATAGAGTAGTGCAGGAATTGCATGTCTTAATAGTCAATTATTGCACATATTATTGTATATTTACTGTTATTAAGTAACAGATGACATATCAAAGCAGTAGGAAGCAAAGTCCCTAATAGAATTTGCAATATATGAACCATGTCTAGTAAACCGTTTCAGCCAATCACATGTTTTGGCAAATACATTACTTTTGGCACACTTATGCACGTGGCATAGAAAATGCCACTAGCAAGAGACTATTGTAGCTTTTTACACAACCTGCTGTGGGAACCCAGGAATTACCATTGCATCTTGGAGTGGAAGTAACTACAGAGTTCTAAGTATCAAAATCACATCTGTGTGCTACTGTATGTGTTTGGGCATGTCAATACATGCACTTAATTCCACCATTTAGTGTGTGGCACTTGCAGTCATAATTGAGGCTTTATTACTATTATTGCATTACTCATAAAATATATGATAACTGTGATTATCAACAAAATATTTTAAATTTAGTCCACATTACAGAAGTGCCTCAACTCTCAAATCCTTCGTAAAGGATTCAGACAAATACCATACGCTAATTCGGTTTTGGAAGGGTTGAAAATTTTGGAAACATTTTCAGCTTCTGTGTTTACGTGACAAAAAGTCACACGATTTTTAGGATTTGGATTCGGTTTGGCCAGGACCATGGATTAGGCCAAATCTGAATCCTGCTGAAAAAGGCTGAATCTTGGCCGAATCACAAACCAAATCCTGGATTCAGTGAATAAAAAATAAGTAGCCTCCTATGGAAGTCTTTATTTTTTGGCCTTCTTCGTTTCAACAGGAGAAACTCTGAGCTTATATAAGTTTGTCAAACCAGTTATAGGGTCTCTTATTTAAGTTTCAATTAACAGTGTCCCTGAAGGACATTTGTTAATTGTGCCTTTGCTATTAAAACCTATAGCTACTGTGCACAACTGCTTCAACTATCTGAACTAGAGGGACCTGGACTATGCAGTGTGACCATATGTGCTGTCGGCTGCTTGCTTGGGAGTTTCTCTCTCTCTCTTTTTACTGTTAATGACATATGATACGACTATTGGCATATGCATGAAGGGCAAGCTGGGGTGATATTTTATCGCACATACATATAATGACCTTACTTCAGTTTCACAAGTATATTCAGTCACTTTAATCATTGTGAAATTCCTTGAAATGACTCTATAAATACTGCTGGCACAACAAGTACAGCTTGTTTTGAAATTTGCAAAACTGGCTATCCACGTCAGTAGCATCCCTCACCATAACTATTGTAGCATGTAAATAATAACCTTGGGCTGATCAAAGGAAACGGAAACAGAGCAAATAATTGTCCGCTGTGGCCAAAGCTTATTGACACTTTACACACCTGCAAAAAAAAAGGAATTCATAAGAGAACAATGCATAAACAAACAGGACCAACAAAAAGCAGGAGTCATGAGGATGAATAGCATTGGAGAGAGCCAATAGTCAGGCAAAAGGGAGAGCATCTCAAGAGAATTCAGCGAATATAAGAGGAAACCCTAGATTAGGGAACCTGAGTACCAAACAAAAGAAAGCTATTGGATTCCTCCAACAAGCAAAAGCAACAGCAGGAAAGCTTGGAGGAAACTGTTTGTAAGTAGATGCCAGAAAGTCCTACAAAAGTTACATTTAAAAAAAAAAAACATAATACTACCTGTACCTGCAATTAAAGAGGAAACCTTTTTTCTAAAAATGGTGGTGGAATAAGATTGTATAAAATAATTCATACGGTCAGTCTGCATGGGGAAAATAAATGAAATACAAATTACATAGAAATACATTTCACGTATAACCTATATGTGAAAATTAGGTTAAAAAAGTACAAATAAAAAAATATAAATATGGTTTGAAAAAAAAAATGTAAATATGTAAAAAATGCTGATGCACACCAGGAAAATTTCATCAAAAAAAGATACTTATTTTATTTAGATCTATATCTATATATATATATATATATATATATATATATATATAGACTGTTCAAAGCTGATTGGTTGCTATGTGTGAATGTATTTGTACAATTCAAAAGCTGATTGGTTGCTATGTGTGAATGGATTTGTACAATTTAAGGCATAGCAATGAATCCTCCTTCTAGAGCCAAATTATAGCAACAGCTCTGTAGTTGCCAAAAAACACTGATTTTAATAGTGGAAATTATTTTGAAAACAAAATCAGAGAGAAGATGTCCTAAAGGAAATGCTTGTGTACAACCTGCAATATCAAGAGGCATATATATCATCAATATATCTTCAGGTTTAGATTAATCAAGTTCTTTAACTTGCTCATGACTCCTTAGAGGGTCAATTTCCATCATCCATTTTTTATTTCTGCCAGAGCTGTCTCCAACATCTATATAATTTAGAACTTATTCAATCTAATGTTTTTTAAAAAGATCCTAGTCTAACACGCTTCCAGTCACATGACTTACTGAAATATGTGCATTATAAGAAATACATTATTGAAAAGTAATATCATTGGTCATCATGTGTTAATGAACTATTCAAAAGCTCTTGGTCTTTAGCCTTGTGCCTATATAGCCATAGATCTCCTCTAAGCCTATATTTTATGATACATTATTTCCTGGGTGAATTAACTTAGGTGTATTAATTAAATGTTAGATGTGTTCATAGTTGAACCTTTTAAATGTAATAAAAGACAAATGTCATAAGCAGGCTTTAAAGATTTATATCTGCCATTTTTCCGGTTAATCAGAACTGCTTGATAGTTAAGAATAATATATACCACGGTTTCTAATAAGGTATGACCAGTGCTCTTCTATCTGCAAGCTAATGGATTCAGTGCTCGGGAAAAACTAATTAGAATTGATCTCCTTGGCTTTTACATGTTTTTATCAGGCAGATTTCCTGAAATAGCGAACAAATAGAGGACATTTAAGCAACAACCATGCCCCACCCACATGATAGCCATAATGATACAGATCAAGCTTGCTTGATATTTACAAATGGGTGATGTGTTTCATGCCCAAGACATGAGGGCACATGTATGTTGGCAAATGCAGTGAGCAAAGTGCAATCTCAAGCACAATTGCCATTTTATTCCTACAGAATTCCAGTGTCATTACGGTTACAAAGGGACGATGCATTTCATCACAAATCTGACACAATTGTGCAGAAGTCTGGTGTAATGTCTAATGTTCATTGTGCAAATGTCTGCATCCAATTCTTTAGGTGCAAATGTGCTGCATCAGGAGGTGGTGGATGCTACAGGATTCCCTTATGGCAGTAGGCTCAGCAGTTCTTGATTTTGAACGGAAGGCAGGAAAAAATAAACTCATTGGAACTATAATGAAGTGCAAGGAATGCAGGAACCTTTAATGAAAGTCCGGGCCCCGAAACTGCACTTGAAGACGTACAACAGCACTATGATTTTTTTTATTACTTTGTCTCTGCTAGGAAATCGGGCCCTGCATTTCAAAAATATTACTTATACATAACAACACAAAATATATATGCACATAGAAAACAGCCCAATAGCTATGGATAACCAGTATAATTTATTTAAAGGAGAAGGAAAGGCTAATAAAGAGTTAATCTCAAGCTGCAGGCATAGCTTCAGTTCTCTCAATAGTGCCCTTAAGTCTCCCCATATTTCTCCCGTTCAGATGATCAGAAGCCTCATAGGAAAAAAACGCTGAGCTCTGTAAAGAAAGTTCCCATAATGCCTCGTTCCTGCACCAAGACCAAGACCGGTGTACATGCTCAGTTTGTAAGACTATGAGGAAGCTTCCTGCTGATTGGCTCAGATCCACATTCCTAAGGGGGGAGGGGGGAGTTCTTAGCATTCTTGAGGGAGGGGGGAGCAGGAGAGGGGAGAGAGCTGCGTGTCCCTGGCATAGGAAAACAATTCCTGTTTCTTTTGACAGAGAAGTCAGTGCAGCATTTCTGTGAGTGCTCTTAACGTCTGGTAATCCCACAATGTAATGTGGGGGGGGGGGCAGAGAAATGAGTCAGTTCTGTTCCTTCTCTATATATAATTGTAGTGTTTATTTTTATCATGTTATTAACTCAGTCTAGTACATTTTCTTTTTTTGGTTGTCTATGAATACTATAATAACCTTTCATTTATGGAGGCATCTACTTTACTCCATGCCCTCATGGATAAGCCCACTTCTGTTCCTACTGCCAATTCAACCTTATACCATTTTATTTTCACCATAAAGGGAACTTTTAGTATAATGTAATGTTTATGTGTAATGTAATGTAATACTTATGAGGGCAATGGAAAACACAACATACAAATGTCTACAAGAACAATATGAATTAAGTCTATATGCTTGCAAACCAAGAGATCATGTGAAACTGATCTTCTTCTGTGACTTATAATATTGAAAATCTTAGCCCTTTGCTTTAAAGATACTAACACAAATGTGTTGATTGTCTATGCCTAATACACAGAACACAGTAATTCATACAAACAATCTTTTCCATACATCATGTGGCTCTAAATGCCAAATGTGACTTTTGCTCTTAAAGATTATAGAGACAAAGCCCTGGATAGTCACCACTAATGTCCTAATGGGTTTATTACAATTAGTTAAGGGCACAACAAAGTGTTTTACAAGCATATAGACTGTAATTCATATTGTTCTTGTTGACTTTTATAGGTGATGTGACTGAGAGAATACAGCTGGCTGCACTTATAAGCAAGCAGCACAACAGGCATTCCCCTAATGTCTTTTGCTCAATGTGATCAATTTTCTTCTATGTTTTGGCTGGAGTCACACTTGATTTTACACCCGTTAACTGCTTCTGTTACAAATATTTAAAGGCTGTTGTTTCTGTTTGAGGTGGTCATGTAATTGGCATATTTCCAATTAAATCCAGCCTAATGTCAGTAAGTGCCCCTGATGACAATTTGTACCATGCCCCACCAAAAACACATTTTCATACATAATAACTCAGCATTTAAACACTGTTGAAGATGTTGCCCAGTGGGATTGCTACATTATAAAATACATATAAGGCTTTTTTTGTAGGCTTTTACTAAATATATAGGGAACATTTAAACTCTACAACAGTGATACAACAGTGATACCCAACCAGTGGCGTGTGACCAACATGTTGCTCCCCAACCCCTTGGATATTGCTCTCAGTGCCCCCAAACCAGGTAGTTATTTTTAAAATCCTGACTTGGTGGCAAGTTTTGGTTGAATAAAAACAAGATTTACTTCCAAATAAAGCCTCATGTAAGCTGATAGTGTGCATAGAGGCTACCTAATAGCCCTTATTTGGCACCTCCATGAACTTTTATGATGCGTGTGTTGCTCTCCAATTTTTTTTACATTTGACTGTTGTAAGAAAGGTTGGGGATCCCTGCTCTACAATTTTAGGCTTTGTATAAAACAATCCAAGGCTGCACACAGTAATGACAGTGGAGTAGGTGGGGGGGGCAGTTGCACCTGTGAATCATGGAGATCAATGAACCAGTTGCGTCCTGACTGGTGAATAATTTTAATATGTGCCTATAAACAAGTTAACTAATGTAACTGGTTAAAGTACTGTCCTGTATTAAAAATTGAGTTGAAAGATGGAAATGCATTTTCCCTCTTTATAGACCCCTGTTAAGGCCTTATCTTGAGTATGTACTGCACTTCGAGAAGCACTGGGCCACGACCTTCTTTCTCTTCCTTTATCCTCCTTAGTTAGGGTTGGCACAAGCACAGTACACATTTTTTCATATAACTTCTGCACAGCATATGTACTCTACAGAATCACCAAAATGGATGCTTGGAGAAAAAAAAAGATGTTGGTGAGACACTTTTGTAAGCAGTACCACTGGCTTGTGCTTGTGACTGTAATCACTGGGGGTGCCTAAAAACTTGGAACCCCTTGTGAGTTTACTGTCTCTTCTCCTTTTTAGGTTTTATATTTTTATGTCAAAAACAGGTCTAGTTTACAGAAAACTATATACCTGTATATGCTATGTACTGTGCATATGGTTTCTGTATTTCTACAAAACTTTTCTTTCTGTTTAACTTAATTTAGGCTTATTCTGTGTAATAAATCACAGCAACCTAGTTGTAGAGAAAAGTGATCCATGACTTTTGGGACCTATGCTTTGTTATAAAGATAGCAAGAAGCAGGATGGTACTGTGTTTGATCTGTAGATATGCTAGATCCAATCTTGCAGGTGTTCCTCAATAGTGTACTTAATTGTCAACAAAATTTAGATTTCCTTTAATAGTCTTCTGACTATATTATTCTGAAAATGTTATAGGTATTTGGGCTAACAGTATTATGATGTTTCAGTCTGAAAGACTGATGATACTTTTTAAATTCAAAGCATATCATCATTATGTATGTTCATTATGTACTTGCATGGTTTACTCAGAACTGCCCAGAGATACCTCTAAAGACCGATGCAAGTTGTGCTTTTCAGTGTCAAGCTGCATATGTAACAGTCTGATTGAATTTTCCTTAGAATTTATACATTTCATAAAACAATTTTTGCCTGCAGCTTTTGGTTTTGTTTCTGTTCTTGTTTTTTTCCCACAATTTAAATAGTATAAATTCCAGTTCAAAGATATCAAATTCAGCGCTACTACAAAAAAATATTACATTGACCTCAGAGTATGAGAACCATCATAGAAATGATATTACTTTTCCAACTAAGACTAAGAAATTAGAAGGGAAAAACATCCTAAATTCGATTATAAATAAGTTTCTACCAAAAAAGTTAACCCAGGCATTAGTTTAGGGCTATTTGACTGAAGGCTCACAATTCCTCAATGATGTATATTGGGTGATAGCCCTAACATATTGTAAAAAGTTTGACAGTACTGTCTTGGATGATAGTGGAACTATATATAACAGATCTTCCATATATATATATCTTATTTCTTCTTATCCAGGCAAACAATAGTGTTTTTAGATAAGCAACTGAAAGGCTCCCGCAATCATAAATCTGCATCTAAGGTATTAAGAAGAAGTTGGTCCTTCTTGCTGCAATGATAGCCTCAACACCTCAGGAAAGACTTTCCAGTAGATACCGGAACATTGTTAGTGTCATATCTTTTCATTCAGAGAGCATTAGTGAGGTTATGTACTTACTGTATGTTAGGTGATAAGGCTTTGTTGGCAGTTGGCATTCCAACTTATGCCCATTGTGTCCTCTTGAGTTAAGGTCACTATTGTGTACAAGACACATAATTCCTCTCCCACCTCTGCAAACAAATTTGTACCAACTTAGCGTTGCATATGTTATTATGGTAAAACTGTAAAAGGCCTTTCCCAAACTGTTGTCACAGGTAGGAGGTGCAACATTTTTAAGCATTAAAGGAAAAGGAAAGTCATTTTGGCATTTTACTGCCAATAGATTTGCCACATTAGTGCCACGTAGAACCATATATTTATTCTGCAGAAACCATTACTATACCTGAGTAAACAACTTTAGAAGCTTTCTCAGTTTGCTTAAGATAGCAGCTGCCATTTTAAGTAGCTTCCTGCCTGCAGTCTAGCTGTTATAGCTGAGATCACACATTCCTAAGGGAGGGAGTTCTTAGCATTCTTGTGGGAGGGGGAGCAGGAGAGGGGAGAGGGGAGAGAGGAGAGAACTGTGCAGACTCTGGCCACGGGAATTAAGGACGTTTCTGAAAGAGGAAGTCAGACACTGGAACATTATGTTTACAAAAAAAGAGACAAGTAATCCTGTGTGGACCCAGTGCAGCATTACTGTAAGTGTTTTTGGTTTTATTTGCCTTTCTGATAAAGCTTACTTAGTTTTTACCTTTCCTTTTCCTTTAATCTTTGCTTTTACTGAAACCATGAAAAATCAGCCCATTTTTTCTATCCCAAAATGTGTAGTTAGTAATATATTTAGGAAAGCAGACTATATCTGGCATCTTCCAAACCCAGACTGCCAGGTAGAGAAACAAGATTTATCACTCCAGTGAATGCATATTCAATCCTGTTCTTGTCCAATGCTAGTCACCTTTACAACTTCTAATTTACTTGGCATACTTATGGTGCTGTTAAGTTTGTGTGCAGCTGCTTGCCTGTATAAATCTATCTTGTTAAGCTCCGGGTAAATAGTTATTTTGCTGCCAGAGACAATTTGGTTGTCGGCGCTGAGTGTGAGATTTCTATGTACTGTAGCACTTGATGGTCAACAGTCCCTTTTGTAACGTTTTTTTCACTTTGCAGGGCAAAATATTGATGAACTTAATTGGTTAGTTTGAATCCTGTTGCGGTGCTACACTGAAAAGTTACTGAGATCCTCAATACATTTAAATGCCAGTATTTGTTGCTGTAGATTATCAGAAAAGGCATGGCTTAAATAATAAATACTACGTATCAGAATGTGTTTCCAGATACTTTTGCCCGTATAGAATCTTTCTTTCACAAGGAAAAGACGTGAAACGTGAAGATTTTAATGAAGTTTTCATAAAATAAAGCATAGGAACAGTTTTTGGAATGAAACGATTTCTGTATATCCCACTAGTACTGCTGCATCAACAAGTAGTTTTGGAATGTAGTCAGCTGACACTAAAGTCTAACTTAAAAGCTTGCTTGAAATGGCATCTAACCAGTCGCAAACTCCTCTTTGAATTTGGTAGTTACATACAAAGTGGAAACTGTAGTACGTTTTCATTAAATGGCTCCACGTTTGTTTTAAATGTCAGCAACATTAGTTATTTGCTAGATAAAAG
The DNA here is from genome assembly GCF_000004195.4 of Xenopus tropicalis. Lineage (NCBI taxonomy): Eukaryota > Metazoa > Chordata > Amphibia > Anura > Pipidae > Xenopus > Xenopus tropicalis. The sequence continues at coordinate 78,854,988 of NC_030680.2, read as the reverse complement.
TAAATATTAGTCAGCACAGGAAAAAGTAGTAAAAATCCACTTTAGTTATGTACTACGAGAGTGAGGGTGTTTGTAAGGAGGAAAACAACCAGGCCATTTTGAAAAAAAATTAATAATTAAAAAATTAAGACCAATTGCAAATTGTCTGAATCTTACTCTCTATACAACTAAAAGCAACCCCTTTAATTAAGGCTCAATATTATTACCAGACCCTAATACCACTGTAATAGAACATATTTTACTGGCTATTTGCTCATCTCATATTTCATTAGATTTTTGAATAAAGAAACTTCATTAAACCCATACTTGGAAATGCCAACTCGTATATGAATGCATACCTTTAGCATGAAAGAATATTTCAGTAAGGGAATGCAGTGCTTTATTCAGTAGTATTGTATGAATGCAAAAGGAGCACAGGCAAATATAATGGTGCACACATTAATGATCAAAGCTGGTAATGAAACATTAGATACAGAGAAAATTTTGAAGTGTTGAAATTTTCTGCGCACACCTTATACCCCCATGAGGTTAGCTGATGTGAAGAACAATGTCCTGTAATTTTAGCACACAGTAAAATAAAAGGAAAAGCAAGGCACCCAACACTATGCTTTACTTGAAGAAACAGTAACATATATGAAACAGGTGCTTATCATACCTACAAACCTGTATTATCTCAGCTAGAGATGGGTTGCTTGTGTTACACTCCCTTCTTAGTTATGGCCTCATAACTTAAGAATTTACTGTATCATGAAACAGAAAATGGATAACCAAAATTAATCAATTTTGCAATGCAACAATTAGTCTACCACCAATTCTTTACTACCCATCTTACAAATCTACCAATCTTGGTCCATTTTTTGTTTTGTAAGAAATTTCACTGTAACTAAGGAGACTTCTCTAAACAACAAGAGACTTATTTTTTGGTTAAAAATCCCTGTTAATTCAGCTGTTACAGCCTAATATTTGCAATCCAGAACTAAAAGCCTAACCCCAAACAGAAAGCAGAAATATATATATATATATATATATATATATATATATATATATTTCTGATATACTTGTTAATGAAGCTTAATAAGTCACCATAGGGCTTCACCAAAGTACAAACAGTTGTTGTAAGTTTTCAAGTTGTTTTACTTATTAGGCAAAATTTTTCCCTGGATTTTAACATAATTGTGCCCTTAAATATTCATTTAGTAAAGTGTGTGCAAAAAGGAACTACTTGTGCCTACATTATAAGGGCAGACATGGGTGAAATCATGTGCAATTTTACTGGCGCAATAGTGGCTTCCTATAGGCGTAATATGCAATGGACCCCTGTAGTTAATGTCTATTCAAGGCAGGTTTTAGGCACGAGGCAATTGTTTTCAAAGGGTTCCAGCAGAAGAAAAAGTGACTGGAGGTCCTCGTGCAGGAAAAGCACTACTTCAGTGAAAAAAGTCTATATAAGCACTAAGCATTTCTATATGCAAAACTAAAGGTTAACTGGCCATAGCTTTCCTTCTGCTTCCAAAGTAGTTCTGCTGCTTATGCTAAAATTATGGACCACCCATGCTGGAGCCATAGTAGCTCAGCTTAAAGGACATGTAAAGCCTACATTTGCCTAGAGTGTATATCAGTTGAGCACGTCTCCCCCACCCAAATTGCTTAATTTGTACTGCATATATCCCCTCAGTTTGCCAGCACCAATACATTTCCTAAAGCAAATAGCAGCTTTCACCTGGTGGCCATTTTTCCTCTGATACATAATCAGATACATTTAAATCTGCAAACAGCATAAACACACACAGACCCTTATTCAGCATACATTTCATCAAGAATACAGGCTCACACAGCCATAACTGTCTCTGATAAAAGTTCTGCTTTGTTTGAGCTGAGCTCAGGAGAGGAGGTTAGAAGAAAAAAATTGAAGCAGGCAGCTAGAGCTGAGTTTCCATGGGAACCAGCAATGCCATCTCTTTACTGGCTGCTAGACTGGAGGCGTGTTTAGTAATCTGAGCTTAGAGCAACTGAGCATGCCCACAAGCCAGGAATCAAAGCAAATTCCCGAGGGGCGGGGGGCGTGGGTTACAGGAGGAGAAGGAAATCTAAGTGATTAAGGGGATGTTGCAGCCTTACTATTAACCTCTGGACAACAAGAGTGGCAGGTATTGAAAGATTTCAAAGAGGTTGTTCACTGATTAATTTTTTGTGTGTGGGGTTTACATGTCCTTTAAGACTCTGACCAATCACATACACTTGATATTTCTAATTAATGACAAAGTGTCAGTTCCTTCTCAGTTTAGTGATACTTTGGCATAATCAAGGGCTCTAGAACAGAATAATAATTCCTATTTCCCCAAGAATATATTTTTTCCTATAGGCAGGTGGATAAATCTTTAAACAGAAGAGCAGTTTTGCAAACTGCACATTGCTAAGTCAATTTTAGGACCGGAATGTACTTTAAGTTTTCTTTGTTTCTCTTTGAACTAATGTGCTTGGTGGCTTGCTTCCATAAAGATAAAAGTATATGAAATTAATAGCATTTGCTTTAATACTTCTTTGTATTTACTGCCTAATGATACATTCCACCCTCACCCAAATGGTAAGTAAATGCCATTTTGTTATTTTATGGCTCAGAATACAAAAGAAGACAGAAAGAATATGTGTAGTGTTCCACTCTTAATGACTTGAGAAATCTGATGACTGTAGGGTTTATTCAGTAATAATTGTTAGGCAATCAGCTATTTTTGAATACTCTACACGCTTTAGCTGCAGTGAAGTATGCAGAGAAATGTCATCACAACCAAATTACCATTTCATTGGAACAGTTTGGCACTAATGTGTTTGTGCTTTTAGGTGTTGACAGGCAGTAGGAAAATATAGCGGAGATGCACTGCATGTTTCACATTTCCACAGTTTCCAAAAGTATGCCTCGCTAGAAACACACAAACATTGCAGGGACAGACATACAAAATATATGCATACACTAGTGGAGCAGACAAAAATTTGACACACCGCTGGATTTTATGTGGCAGGGTTACAATAAACACAATAATTGCAATACACATGACTGTGATCTATCATCAGAATTTGGAATTCACTAAGTTTGGCAGATTTTATAGTATGGAATTCAATACTGTTTCAAGTAAATACAAGCTACAGGATTTTTAATGTTATACCAAGAAACTGTCTTGAGACTGTACAGGATATGCAGTAAGATGAGAAAAGTCTCTACAGTGCAAAAAAAAAATCCAATCCCTGTGTTAGCATAATAACGCTTATTCACTTGGACATACATGGCACACACTACACAGGAGACAGAAAGTGCGTAACACACTTTTTTCAGTTACTAAACAAAATAAAAGTTTTCTTTATTCAAGTAGCATAGCAGAGGGTGGGAGAACTGTCTATAAACACCGGGTAGCCTAATAAAACAAATATAGAATTTAGGGGAACACTGCAAATTGACCTTAACAGTAAAGGACAAGGAAACAGTCAGAGCATTGCATTACTCAACCCTATGCAGTATGTGTATTGTAACACTGTAAGAATGCATTATATTAGGGCTAATGTAGTAGATTCAAGGTATTGTTTCAGTTCCTCACTGTAGCTAAAACAGTCTAACGGTGTCCATACACGGGCAAATTCTAGCTGCCAATATTGGATTCAGCAGATTATCTGCCCGTGTATGGGCACTAACCATGGGCCTGCCCGACTGACATCTGGCCTGAAATCAGGCAGATCTCAATGGGGCAGTTTTGATTTTTCATCAGATGAGGGACCGCATTGGCTCACTGATACGGTACCCAAACTGACGGGCACCTATACCTGCCGTTCTAATATAATCGTTTGGCCCCAGGGCCAAATGAAAAATTTAGCCCGATATCGCCTACCCATAGGTGGGGATATCAGGAGAAGATCCGCTCACTTGGCCAGTGTATGGCCACCTGTATGGCCACCTTTAGTTAACTGGAAGCAGGCCAATCTTTGGATTCTGGCAAATGTCAGAGGGGCTGCTGTAACATGCCATAGGCAGTAACTATTTATTGGTCTGGGGAGGGGCAGTTTGGGGCTCTGTGTAATTAAAATGCCAGGGCCTATTTTAAAACCCACTCCGAACCTGGCTGGAAAGTTCCCATCAAATCCAGTTTGGTTCTTTAACATTTATGCTCCATCACACAGTAGCTACGGTTTACTAAGATACCATATGCAATGGGAGGGACAAGCAATTCTACCAGTGCAGCTTTTGATGAACTGCAATTCACAAAATATCTTTGTCTGTTTAAATTACGTTGCTATCGTAGAGGTTGTAATGCTGATGCAACATCAGTGCTGAATATATTTATAGTTAGTTCAGACATTATCATTTAAAAGGATGCAAATTAGTTATATATTGAAAATATCTGTGTAGAGAATGGACATATAGTACTAGATGTTTTTGTGCATCCTGGTGGATGCAATGCACATGGGTGTGGATTACAGAAGGGCCATGCATCCACATTATTCCACTGAAGAAAGCTTAGGATAAGGCTGTGTATTAGACAGACGTTGATGGATATTTAATTTTCCAAAAACAACATTTATGTAAGTATTATGTAACATTTATGTAAGTTTATTTCTGACATTCTGCTAATTAATCCTTTATCCTGGTATTGTCACCTGAATATACCTTTTAAAATGAAAATGGGGAGCCCCACTACAAGAGGCTATTTAACTTTGTGAAGGCTCAAAGTTCATGGTGAAGAAGTAATCTGATCCTCAGTAATATCTAAGGGGATTATGTTAACTGAACTGCATAGGGCCCTATGGGGCTTTAGGAGGTCATATGGAGAGATTACGGACAATTAAATTTGATCTATTAGCCCTGCTAGTATGGTGTTTGCTCCATGTATTGAAGTGCACTGATACTAGTTTGCCTCTGACAAGAGAGATTGAACTGTAGCCTAGTTCTGTACTTATTTATCAGGTAGGATAAACTTGGCACAGAATGAATCTTTAATACTTATTAAATATAATAAAGATACTACATAGGGTTGCAATCATCTTTTTTATGCTTATAAGAAGCAATCATCTTGGAGGAAAAGAGGCTCTGCTGTCACACATACCTTTTCCCCAAGAAGTATAATAGAACATTTTTACCTCAGTTACATTTTTCTAAAACGATAATATTTTATAATTAGGGGCAGAACAATTCTCAGTGGGACTGAAGCAGATGCACTTGGGCCAGGGTTTTAAAAGGGTTCCCTATTAGCCTAAGGGTAGTGGAACTTTTGTGATGGATGAGGTGCACGGGTGGGGGCACTAGATTTTCTTACTTTTAAGCTCCCCAAGGAATAGTTCTGCCACTTTTAATAATACAGAAAAGTTGATGAAAACTCCCACCTATTGCCATATGGTCTTGATTGTCCTGGCCTTTTAGAGTACAGAAGAAAGTGGAATTAAGAATGGATGGCTATAAAGAAAAACTGAAGACATAGAAAGAAGTGTAACATTATGGTGTCAGAAAGGCCATGCCTTAAAATGTTTTTTTAAAAATGTGTTGAAAAAATAAAACAACACTAAGCCAATTGTAAAAAAACTCATGCAGCCACTACACCACGGCACAACGATAGTTAAATGTTCATCAAACTTGTGAACAGTCAACTGGAAAACTATTAGTAAAGACGTATCATAGATAAGGATGAACAGCACAGGATTTGTTCATGTACCGGGTGCGTAAAAAAGAAGCAAGAAGCCAACATGGACATTATACCCTCCAGTACAGATGTCTACTGACTGCAACTTTATGCACAAATATATTTCACAGCTGTTATTAAATGATATTGGTCTGCAATACTTGAAGCCCCTTTCTGGTTTGGGTTTCACTTGGCCAGCGCATCTAGCTTTTATCATGTTTACTGATTTTTAGAGCCTATTAATACCATAAATCATACTTACCATGGGCAATTGAGCACATGGAATTTTGATCAACTCTTTTCTCTAAGGAAGACCCATGGCAATCAAATACAATTCTTCGCCGGCAGACATTTCTCATTTATTTTACGTTAGCGTTTCTCTGTGATACCTGCCTACCATTGGTGTCTTTTACAGACAGAGTATTTCCCTTTTCAAACATCTGGAAATCACTGCAGATATGACAGCTAACAACAAGAGCGAACAAAACAACAGTATTTTGCAGTTTATCCTGTCTAATGATAGTTACATTTTCCTTGAAAATGTCAATCCCAGTATATTCGAGTAATATATTTCTTTTGTTGTTTTCCATTTACTTTACTTGTTGTTTTCCATTCACATTCTGGGGCAGTCTTTGTAGCTATATATCTCCCCTTGTGCAATTACCATATAATGACAGGCTAATTATTGTGTGTGGCTAAATGTCTCCCACAGTCATATGCTGCAGGGCACATTGCACACACTGAAACTTGCCTGCTCAGGCTACCAATTATTGTATGCTGAAAGATTCCCCACTCATGAGTGGGTGCTGTGGCTGACACTCAGTTAGGACCTGCATGTTGCAGATGGATGTGTGGAGTGATTGGAACCCATATTCTTGGTAAAACAAGGCAAAGCTGTGGTTGAGGGAGTGTATATTCTGGATAGTCTGTGCTGAGACCACAGGTTACTCCTATCCTTGAACATTAACTCTGGCATAGAGCTTTATAAATTAAATCAGCCAAGGGCAATCAGCAGGTAGAAACATCATGGCTCTTGATAGGGTTGCAAGTAAATTAAGTTAAATGCAAAGAAAGGTCAATATTCACTTTGTTAGTCCCTCTCTTTCTGGAAACAACTGTGAAATCCAAGTAAACTATGTAGAGGTGCTCTGTATTAGCTCAGGTGCAAAAAATGAGCTATTGTACCTTACATAGAAAAATAACAACACAGGCACTCTCTATTAAATACTTGTTATTGCAAAATTTCTTACATCCAGCAAACCTTTTGGGGACCAGGCCCCTTCATAAAGTGCTTTTACAAAGTGTGTGCAGGAAAAACTAATTTAAAGGGGAGGGTACCCTTAATCCCAACCTCTGTGAGTCATACAGTGACATCATAATGACTAAGCCACTTGTTTATACACATATACATTATTTTAAGATACCAATATCAAAGGACACATGGTACCTTAATTAAAAACTGAAAAATGATCAGTCTGTAGTTGCTGATAAGTCTTTTAAATTGGTCCATTAAGTTCTGTGAAAAAAGGTAGAATCACATTAGCAACCTGAGACAAAAATCACATTCCCATTATTACAAGGTAAGGCATAAACATATTTTTTCAGTAATTAATAGAAACAAGTCCTTGTCCGGTCCCATTGGAGCCAGTGTATCCAATCTCTTTCCTTAGGACTTCTTGCTTTAAAAATATTTTATCAAAATCTCCTCCCCGTGTTGGGACCCTTACTACTTGAAGTAGCAGCCACCTTAATTGTTTGCTATTGTGTCCATACAGCTTTAAGTGCCAACTGACAGGGATAACATTTTTCATTTTTTCAAGGTCACAGTCATCAATTAATCTTTTATGTTTACCGATCCGTGTACTCACCTGCCCAACATACTCTTTGCCATAGGAGCATTTTAACATAAATATAACTCCTGTAGAGGTACATGTAGCAACATATTTTAACTTAATACTGTACCCTTTCAATGGATGATTAAATTATTTACCTTTAAATGCAATGAAGGGTCTTGCAGGAATATTTGCAAAGCTAAGTCTAGCTTTGCCCTAAATATCAAAGGCTATTTATTACAGTCTGGGTTCAAGGCAGGTAGAACTTAATGTATCCACTCACATAGGAGGCAGGCTTTCTAAGTGTACCAGAGGGTGTTACATTAGTGTGACTTCCCTCGGCTTTTATCACTCATAAAGTGAGTGAGTAATTACTCATTGTATCACTTGCCTTACAGCCTAAAATTCTATTTCATTCCAAAGAAGTGGCAAATAAAAGTCAAATTATGTGTAATAAATGTAACATGTACAATTTATGCCCAAGAGTGACATTTGCCAATCCAAAATCTGAGTCATTTGAAATGTGGGAAAAGTAAACCAACTTCTCATAGTCATGTTGTCCCCTGTAACCCAGACCATGCTAAACCAATCATCTCTAGGTAAAGTATAACTCAGGAACTCATTTATTTTTTTAGTAGGGAGAATGGGGCAGCAGAGTCTGCAGCTGCTGCAGACTGTTTTGGAAAGCAGAATTGTCAGTCAGCAGTCTTCTTTATGAAGTTAGGTTCCATGGGGTTAAGGAGCAGACCAATGATTAATAGCTCTGATTCTCAGCTTGTTTCTTTAGCAGATTTTTTCATTCCGGAAGTCGATTCTAATTTTCCCTGTGCCTTTTGACAGTAGGCTGGTTGATTTACAGCTGGGTCTGTATATAAAATGTAAGTGATAAAGGGAAATTGACACCAAGGGGCAATATATATAAATAGTACATGCTGTCTGTAATTGTCTGTTAAGATGATTTGTTTGATGCACTGGCCCTGAATGCCTTAAAGGAGAACTAAAGCTTAACTAAAGGAGTGGAGCAGAAATGCTGCACCTTATGTTTTGAGCTCCTGTACCAGTCCAAGGCACCCACAGCCCTTTAGCAGGGAAAATCTGTGCCTCCAAAGATGCCCCAGTAGCTCCCATCTTCTTTTCTGCTCATTCCCTGCACATGCTCTGTGCTACTGTCAGTCACTGAACTTTGGGACTGACGCACAATATACTGTATAGAAAGAATATAAAGTTCACAATACAATGCTGATTAGTGATTAATACCAATAATTACTACGTGGCAGCTCTGAAACTGCTGCAAATAGCAAAAGAATATAATAATCACCCCTGTAGCATCAGCTTATATGACAATCAACCTAATTTTCTGCTTGATAATTTGCTACAACCCCTAGCTCCTCAACAGCTGCCCAGAGCAAATGTGAGTGTCACAGACACTTCCAACAGAATCCAGTATGGTGACCCCCTGTGACAACTTTAAAATATGGCATTTTTAGCCATATTCATTTTTAGGATTTAGTTCTCCTTTAAGACGATTTGTAGTTATAATGTAGCTGTGAATATTGACAGGCTCCTGCCCCCCCACTAACCACCCTCTGTTATCTCATTTTAATTGGTTTTGCTCTGGCATCACAAGTTGTATGTGTTTTCCTATTCAGAGTTGTCTTTAGCTGTTGATATCTTACCCTCAAGCTTCCATGTTTGAGTTTAGCCCCAGTAAAACTAGTGAATTAGTAAATTCAATAAACATTGTCACTGTGGTAATTTCTTTATATGCAAAATAACCAAAACATTAAGCAACTCTGCAGTGTTTGCATACACAGCCATTTACCTAAACCCACAGGCCACCTGTCCATGTTAAAAAGATACTGACACCAGTAATGAAAAGTTTTTTTTTACATAACATCATAACATCATGCTATTTATAATTTTGTCTTTGTATTTGCCTGATGCTTTTACATTACCAATCTGATCCCCCATGTTCCTCTATGAGGGGGCTGCCATATTTGTGCAGCAGGATTCCATTAGCATTAGAAGCTATAACTGACAGGGTGAGAAGGGACAGTAATTATTACTTGAAGTTTAGGAACTTCAAGTAATAATTACTTACAAAAGCAGAACTATCAGCGAAAAATGATCAACATAACCTACAGGCAACTTTTTATGTACATTCATAATTTTAAAAAGTATTTTTTCGTGTCAGTATCACTTTAACATTCAAATTTCCACGACAGGACCTTAAATGCTATAACAGAATTTTTTAATGTGTTTATTTTATTATAACCAAGGCATGTGGGTATGCAGTCTCTTCCAGTCTGGTCTGCAATGTGCTCAAAAGTTTACTGACAGCAGAGTCCTCCAGGAGCTGGTATTTATATTCTCTCTAATCATTAGAGGACATGGTTCAATGGTTCATCATTGAAAGGGCAGTGAGACTGTGGAATGCCCTGCCGGGTTATGTTATGATGGCAGATTCTATTAATGCCTTTAAGAGTGGATTGGATGATTTCTTCAGGAATCATAATATAAAAGGGTATGGTGTTCTCAAGAACTACAGTTCATTTAGTATAGATTTGTGTATATATATTTTTATATATGTGTATCAATAGGTCTGTATGTATATATGCACCGGGGGTCAATGGAGGGGTTGGACATTATGCAACCATGGTCACAAATTAGGCAAATTTCCAATATATTTCTGGCTGGCTTCTCTTCCAGTGTTTGAGTGCGAATAGGCATTAATGGGACCCTTAAGCTACTGTTTGGTCAGGCAGTAGTGCAGTGAAACTGCACCAAGAGAATTTCCCATTTGCATCCACAATCCCCTGCATCAATAAGTGCAGCAGAGCCTGATTTAGAACAGAAGGCAGGAAGGACTGAGCGGTGCAGAGCAAAACTGAATTGAAATGCAAGCAGTTTTAATGAAAGTAGTTTTATACCCAAATGACTGTGGGGAAAAGCCCAAATTGCCCACTGCACTTGTGGACGTAATTGAGCCCTATTGTCCATTTATGTGCGTTTCTTTATTCTTCCATTGCAGTCACCGTCTTAAACTCTAATATGCAGAGGTGAAATAACACATAATCAGCTTGGCACAAATTATCCAATGTGACAGAAAAACACTTTTCAGAGGGCTGATGACTCTACTTCACATGCAATGGCTCCTGGCCATGGCTTACAGGCAAGAAAAAGAAGCAGGCATACTGGGATACATTTAGTTCTATCTATCAGTAGAGCTTTGCAGTAGCAAATCTACAGAGTGCAAAGCAGTGCTGTGGCAATATGTGACATATTATATAATGGCTAACATACAGTATATTGCTAATGTTGTTTGTTAGATTTCCTTTCTCCTATGAGTGCAGCTTTCTGTAAGACAAAATCCAGGCATCAAACTAGATCTGGTTTTCAAAAGTGATTAAATAAAAAAAAATAAACTTAATTTGACTGTTTAACATAATAAGCTCTTTTATTGGAAGTCAACTGATCTAATGTTTAAAACTCTGCTCACTTCTTCATTCACATACTGACTGTATAGACTAATATTTCTACCATTTCCCAGAAATAAGTTAGAGACACATAAAGTTTGATATTAACCCCATCATTCAAAAATAATCAATCTTGTTCCCCAAAAGGTCCCATCAAAAGCTGCAAGATTATAAAATATAATAACATACATTAACACAAATGCACATACAGCGTAATTTGAGTAAGACAAATATTTTGGTTCTTCCGGAATGTTTCATGCAAGACATGTAAGAATTCCCATGAATAACTGCCAACATTTGTATTTAAAAGAAAGAATACATTAACTATATTTACTCTGTGAAAATAAATACCTCCCCTATATGCACTGAGGCACTTGAAGTAGACATGAGGATAGCTATGATAAAGCTATATCAAGGGGATAAATTAATAACATTAGAAACAAAGATAAAGCCATTAATAGAGCAACATATCTTGAGGCTTGTGTGCGACAAAAGAGGTACAAGAATTCTCACCAGTGATTATGAAAATGACATTATATATTCATAAGGTGTTAATTTTGCATAGGAACACATTTCACCTCATTATAAATCTTAGTAAGCTGCAGCAACCTCTGCTTGGCCTTTTTTGCAAAATGAACCAAAATATAACTCCTTACATTTTGCTTATTATTTCATAGAATGTAATAAAGTAATAAGAAGTTTATACTATTTTATAATCTGTTCCATTTTAAAAAAATATTACACAAATGCAGTGTTAAACACAGAGAACCTTACCCCAGAAGCTCACAAAACAAATAAGTATACCTGCCATCCCCTTTCCCAGATGTCACCCCTACCCACCATACACTACAAACACAAATAGGGGCCTAAAAAAATTAGGTCTTTTCCACTTTGGCTCTCTTTTTAGCCATAATTACCCAGACATAACAGTATGTTCACTACAGGAAATGAACAATGAGCACTCCAATAAACCCAGCAATCACAAAATGGATGAGCATAATTACCCCAGACATGCCAGTAAGATCACTTCAAAAATAGACAATGAGCACTTCATTCTGCTGCAGGGCATAGTAACACATTAACATTCCATGCTGCATATCTCTATCTCTCTCAAAAACAAAGATGGCTGTGCATTCTACAGTGGAAAGGAGGGCCATGTTGGATTTTTCCCTGTCCTTTTAAACAAGAAAAAAATATTTCCATAAGTGAGCAGTGGCAGCAGCAGGTGGGTCCCCCCAGTATCAGTGAGCTTCTTTGTTCCTCCCAGTACCCTGGTGGGCCAGTCTGGTGCTGCACAAATGTGAAAAAAGGTTTTATAAGGTTTCTTATCTTTCTGCGCAGACAAAGATATCCAGGTGGGTCCCTTAGAATGGGGGCAGAAGCTGAAATGAATGGGCTGCTCTGCACAGTATCTTTGTCAATATTATAGGCAGCATGCAACAAAATGTTTACAAGGCCATGTAACTATTGAAGAACTGAAGAAGCCACTTGGATGAGTGGTAAAATGTTTTCAAGAAAAACTCAGAAAAGTAAAGTTGTTGCAGACTTAATTCTACTAGATACTATGTAACTATTATTTATGTGCCAACATATTCTGCAGTGTTGTACAAGAAATAGATATATACAGTGAACATACAGATTATATACATAAAAAACACTGATTAAAAATACAAGAGGTAAAGAAGGCCCTGCCCAAAAAAACTTACAAAATACATCAGTTAGACAGGTTACTTATAGATGCAGGTTCTGTGCAATATTGGGTTTGGTGCAATAAGTGGTTCGGGGATATAGTGGCTGCTAAATTCTTATACACTATAGTTCTTGAGGACTGTGAAACTGACTGTAACCTCATCTTGCCTTATTTAATCAATTGTTTATCACAAGTAGAAAAGAAGAGCCCTGAAAGTTCTTGGCTGATTGTATGCTTGGAATTACCATGTCCAATGGGCATAATGTATTTTAGGTAATTGAACAAATATTGTAGAGCAGTGAAGGCTAATTTGTGAATGTAGCTGAACTTTAACTTTTGACATCATTCAATAATCATTGTATTATGCTATGAAATGTAGTGTGCGTACATTATTATTTAGGTAGATGTAGCCTGGCTTACTGTCAGCAAGATATATTACACTATAGAGTGGTTGTGTCTCATTCAGTACATGAAATGGAACAATTTGTCAGAAGCTAGATGGTTAGTGGGGCCAGCAAAATGTATTGGTGTTTGTGACTGGTGCGGAACCAACAATCCTGGGCTTTGTGCCTGAGTAATAAAGCCAGTTTTTGCTCTCATTGTTTGGACCTGGCAGCAGCCCAGCAATGCAGTATTCATATGTTTTCATGAGGATAACAAGACCTGTCAAAATAAATCTGTAAAAAAGATAGCTAGCTAAAGATTCTCTTTGGTATCTGACTGACTGCCCCACAGGTCAAATGAATGGATACCATACGAGTGGCCATGCATGTTCATTAAGGCTGATATATATAATAAGTACAGTAGGTAGTAAGGAGGAGCCCTTGCCCAACTTCATTTCCTCATCTGTCGATGTATCTTACATTAGCAGACATTTTCAAATATGTTTGATTAACTAAATGGTCAATATTCATGCTACATAAGTCAGGGTTTTTCTCTAAATATACAAATACCAAATATTGTTCTTTACTGTACAATTAAAGGCTCAATATAATGTGGCACTTTCCCTACAGACAGAAGAAACCACAAAATTACTGTTTCAACACCTTTGAGAAAAGGTGCAGAGCATAACTTCTCTTTTAAGAACTAAAAAAACAAGGTCACTTTGCATTTTCTCATCTCAAAAGTATGGGGAAAGTAAAGCAGCCTCTGTCCAAACCATTAGATTGTTCATGTGTCTGTGCCAATTTTCCTTAAAGGAACAGTAACACCAAAAAATTAAAGTGTATAAAAATAATTAATATATTATATACTATTGCTCTGCACTGGTAAAAGTTGTGTGTTTTCTTCATAAACACTACTGCAGTTTATATAAATACCCTGCTGTGTAGCCATGGGGGCAGCCATTTAAATTGAAAAAAGGAGAAAAGGCACAGGTTACTAAGCAGATAACAGATAAGTAACAGATTCCCATTGTATTCTACACAGTTTATCTGGTATCTTCTTATGTAACCTGTGCTTTTTCTCCGTTTTTCAATTTAAATGGCTGCCCCCATGGCTACACAGCAGCTTATTTATATAAACTACAGTAGTCTTTTTGAAGCAAACATGCAACTTTTACCAGTGCAGGGCAACAGTACATTATATTTTAATTATTTTAAAACATTTTTATTTTTTAGTGTTACTGTTCCTTTAAGGTGAGACCCTAACCACAAAGACAAGTTATACACACACTACCAGCCCCCATTACACAAAGAGATTGCTGCAATTAAGTAACATATGCATTTTAGATTAATTTAGGTGGGCAGCATGGTGACTCAAATATGCAGAGCTGGGGTCCTACATTTACACAATCTGCATGAGGTTTGTATGTTTCCTGCATTAAAGGCAGGGACTGAAGTGCTGTGTAATATTGCAGCACTATATAAATACAATAATTTGTTAACAGATCTCGTTAGTTTGGCTTATAAAAGAAATATTGTAGAGATCCTCTGTTTGAGTTGTCTGCGATTTTGGGATATTTATTGGGGATATAATTTTAATTGAATGGACTGTTGGCAAAGCCCCTGCCTTGATGGACCATGGGAAAATTCCCATTTTGCCCATAAAGTAATTAAGTTTCTTCTGTGGTAGAGAGAAAATAAGCCAAAAGAATCCTATTGAGCTCCAAGTTCTAGGAAAAAGTTTATTTTAGCAAAAAATTTGAATCCTTTGACTGCTACACTTTAGTAAAACATTCTATGAAAGGCCCATATCAAAGTTATTGATCAAGAGGAATCATAGAGATTTATAAGATATCAGTCAGTCAGTCACCTTTTCTTAGCATATAACATCCCTTAATATTAAATAGCTTTGACTGTATGTGGGCCTGTGGCTATAGATGAACCATCTTCTCAAACAAAAATGTTACTGGCCCTATATACTTGCAATTTGCAAATCAAATATTTAAGCCATAGTGCCTTACCTATATGGTTAAAACCCAAATTGTTTTTTTTTACCAACCTAGTACATTTACACTAAGGGGCATATTTATTGTTGTGTATTACCCAACATCACCGGTGATGTTGCCCATAGCAATCAGATTTTTGCTTTTGTTTTCTAACTTGTAGGTGACCATTGAAATCGATTTGCTGTTTGGTTGCTATGGGCAACATCACTTCTGATGTTGGCTTACTCACTATAATAAATATGCCCCTAAAGCTGTTTTTGAGTGAATAACTTAATTCTGTTGGTAAACAGAGCAGTATGACCACTGCTAAACTGAGGCTGTCCACCAGTCAAAAACTCTTACTTTTTCCACCTTGCAACACCAGTATATTTCTATATATCTGTATGCGAAGTAATAAAGTACAATTCTCTACCATTCCATTTGGATGCCGTTTGGATGAGTGTAGACAATTAGGATAGTGTAGCAATTATCAGGGTTGTTTTGCTGAGCATCACACCAGTCAACATACACCATCTATCATAGACCTATAGATTTCTCTTACACTGTATTCTGTCTCTGTATTTTATTACACAAAAAGCCCTGTTTGTTTCTGTAGTAGGGTGATTACTAAATAGTATCAAAGTTTTTACTATTGCATTTCAGTGCCCATATAAAGCAACTACTTTACACATTTTTTTTTCAAGATTATTAATGTGAAAAGTGGTATGAAAGTTTGTTGGAGAATAATATAGCACTTTTAAGCGACACTGAAACCCCACATATGGAAATTCCTATCCTCCCTTGTTAAAATGTACAGGATTTACCTTGATAATGACCTTAAAAATAGCTGTAATTTGGACTGTGAGGCATTCCAAGAAGGCTTAAACCTAGGATCAAATTAATAACGATTGTTTTGATATTGCCATTGGCTCTGTTGCTAGTTCTTTGTTGTTTGGAGGGGTCACAGAGCAATTGCATTTCAACTCTTGCTTTGTATATTGGGGTTGATAGATGGGATTACTTATAAATAGCAGACACTGGAAGAGACAACATGGCTATTTGAAAGGCAAACTATGAGATTATCAAAAATATAATACAACGTGATGATAGTACTCTTTTGACTACCTAAATCATGGCCAAAAGCTTGAATTCCTTTTTAGTAAATTGCAATTCTGGAAGGCCTACCATCACAGTAAGACACACAAAGTAGTTTTCTTTCTTTCTTCAAAGCTTTAGTACTTTGCTTTTAGTGATCTTTATAATTGTGCCATTGTTCTGCTGCAAGGCATAGTAACACGCTAGAATTGCTGCAAAAACATCTATTTAGACGCACACAATTAAATCCTACTTAGAAAAAAGAAAAACCATAGCGAAGACCGTTGTAAATTTCAGCTGTTACACAAAGAGTAGTTTTGGTTTATTGTCCACGTTTGAAAAAACACATTCAGTTAAAGCATGGGATTATTATAACTGCATCAAATATAGTAGTTAGTATTTATATGACATTCTAAAACTCAGTAGGTGATATGAAAAGGACCCCAAAAGCTGTGCATCTGTCAAAAAGTTTGTTGTTCGGCCAGTATCACATTTTTACCCATGTGACTGAATATGTGCCTGCACTTGTCTCCAAACAAGGTGCACGATCAAAGGTCCTAATGTGGGCAGAAATCTAGGACACAAGTGGTATGTGAAATAACATATGACATTTTGTTGTCTTTATATTTGAGAGTGTTGGTTACCAAACATATATATATATATAAATATTTTTTTTTTTTTTTTAATATATTTTTTTTTACACTATAATGTAAGAGTGGTGGATGGAGTTTAGTCCTTACCCAGGAAGCATAATGTGCAACGTGCAAACACCAGTTGCAAAGATTAATATTTTTTTGCCTGGAATGCTCCTTGTTGTCCCAGAAGTTTGCACCTTCAACCTTAAGGAAAAATTCTTTGTTCCTAAAATAACATGCTTGGCAATCATGCATACAGGAGGGAAAGGTCTTGGACGACATTCCTAGCTTGCATGTCATTCAGGACATGAATGTCAGGATTAGACTGGCCTGCGAAGTGCTAGGAAGCCCTCTGATTACCTCCTGCATATGGCAGGCATAAAGTTTTTTGGACCTGTAGCTTTTTGGGATAAGGGATCTTTCTGTAATTTGGATCACAGTAACCTAAATCTGCTAAAAAAAACATTTAAACATTAAATAAACCCAATAGGACTGATTTGCCACCAATTTATGTTTAAATGGACTTTACTGGATATGGCATTCCCGTAATTCTGAGCTTTTTGGATAACGGGATTCCGGAATATGAATCCCATACATGTATATATTTATACTATGTCTGAGAAGGCTAAGCTACATCTGTTCTGCTTTAAATGTACATAAACTTTAGCATCCATAAATGTGTAGGTCGTCTATAAAAGATAACACAATTAAAATATATTATTATATTTTCAATGAAAAATTCACATGAAAAGCACAAAATCCAGAAAATGAAAAGAAAACACTAATTTGCTGAGATTGCTATAAAAATATTTTATGAGAATTTAACACATTTTAATTGAATCCTAAAATGTCTGCTTTCTAATTGTATTTTTATGGCAGACCATCATTTTATTCCTCTGTGAACTTTACAGTTTGTTTTTATTTGAAATTCAATACAAAAAAAAAATCATCACCTGAGAAAAGGGATTGTAGGACTTATTTACAAACATGAGCAGAAGTACAGTTACCAGTAACAACCAATCTTTGCTTTCACTTTCTAAAGTTGTAGCAGAGTGTTCAGACTTGCTGATTGGTAGCTATTGGCATCTGCACCTGTGCAACAATCAGTTTTATATGAATAATAAACCCTAAACACACGGTACTCTATTTCTACTTATAATGACTGCAGTGGTAATAATATCATATTAATTCAATGTTTAAGCTTGTTAAACATTCACATACATATCAATAGATAGATAGATATATAGATAGATAGATAGAAAGATGATAGATAGATAGATTATAAATGATACATAGATAGATAGATAGATAGATAGATAGATAGATGATAGATAGATAGATAGATTATAGATGATACATAGATAGATAGATAGATAGATAGATAGATAGATAGATAGATAGATAGATAGATAGATAGATAGATAGATGATAGATAAATTATATTTTTTTCAATATGTGCACAGGTCCAAATTCCCCGATTAAGCTTAGTATATTTAAATTTGATTATAAGGGAATTCATTTTCCTCTGCAAGAAAGTTGGCAAAATGCTTGACCCTGTCAGCTAAAAGAAAATCCACACTTATATTCTATCAAGAAATGAATGTTTTATATATACCGTTTGCTTGTTAATGTTACAGTGGGGCTAGGCAACCTTTAGTGCTCCAGCTGTCTTTGCAACCACCAGTGTCCCAAAGGTTGTATGTCCCTGTGTTTGAACAACCACTTAAATATATGGACCGCTGGTTTGGCAACTTTTATTTCACATTAAACATACATTAGTATTAATGAACTATAAATTTTACTGCTGCAGGGTTTGCCTGTTGACATATAAAGTCATGCACCAAGGTAAAAAGTCCCTTCATTTTATTTTTTTGGCAGAAAAATAAGCTTTTCAATCTCTGAACCTTACTTCATGTTAATTATGTTACTTGTGTTTATGTCGTCTTGCGAATTTATGATATACATATTTACTTCAGCAGCAATCGTAACAACATAGCCCTAGGCAAAAAAAGGGATAAACATTAAACATGGTTTTGCTTTCATGGCTAGGGGATGGTATTTATGATATAAGACACTCATGATATATTCTACTAACGTGAACATTTTGCAGAGTAGTCAGTACGGTTCCTGTCTGGATATACACAGAACAATTATGAATCAGTAATCAACAGCAGTGCAAATCTGTGCCTGTTATAATGAAAGTAAACAGAGTGTAAAAAATGAGGAGTAAATGCACTTACATGAACTAAACATCACAAAACAGGAAACACAGATCATGAAATTCCAGATTTTGTGCACCGAGCAGGACACAGCCTCATATAAATGAACCCCTTGGCTCCCATTTTATTTGTTGGTAAAAGTGCTTTAAGCTTCCAGCGAAGGTGATATTTGCACATTGGGAGCAGCTGCCATTTTAATTACATTACTGGCATCATCAAGCAACACCCACAATATTGCTTATATGCATGGCTAAATAAATGCAAAACAAGAATTGTCTCCAAATGTCATAATTTGCCATAAGACCGTGTCTTTAACCACTGCTTTGGGTCCTGCAATTACAATAATACCTTGTTCTTGCAGTTTCCCCTTCATACATTACACATAACACATATAACACATATTTATTCAGTCGGAGGCATTCTCTCTGCAGCTCGGTTTCTCTTAGTTGTCCTGGCCTGTCCTGGTTGTGACTCAAGTTGTTTATTACTCCAATAGTCTCTTCGAAAATACAACTATATACAACTATAGACATTCAGTTTGTTAAAGGAATAGTAACACCAAAAAATGCACTGTTGCCCTGCACTGGTAAAATTGGTGTGTTTGCTACAGTAACACTACTATAATTTATATAATAAGCTGCTGTGTAGCCACGGGGGCAGCCATTCAAGCTGGAAAAAAGGAGAAAAGGCGCAGGTTACATAGCAGATAACAGATAAGTTCTGTAGAATACAATAGTGTTTTATCTGTTATCTGCTATGTGCCTGTGCCTTTTCTCCTTTGAATGGCTGCCTCCATGGCTACATAGCAGCTTATTTATATAAATTATAGTAGACTTTCTGAAGCAAACACACACCTTTTACCAGTGCAGGGCAGCAGCACATTATATTTTAGTTACTTTTATACACTTTCATTTTTTGGTGTTACTGTTCCTTTAAGACAACTGCATTACTTTCCTATAAAGTATGTTTTCTTACAGGGATTCTGTCATGATTTTTATGGTATACTTTTTATTTTTAAATTACACTATTTACATAGCAAATAATTCACTCCACCATTAACAAATTTTATTCTTGAACCAACAAATGTATTTTTTTAGTTGTAATATTGGTGAGTAGGCAGCAATCTCAGTGCATTGTGCCTGAGTCTGAGCTTTCAGAAGGAGCCAACACTACACATTAGAACTGCTTTCAGATAACCTATTGTTTCCTACTCCCGTGTAACTGGAGGAGTCCCAACCAAGACTTGGATTTCTTACCATTGAGTGCTATTCTATATCTACTGGGGGTTACTCAGCAGTAAAGTGTGACTGAAGTTTATCAGAGCACAGATCACACAGCTGTGGCACCCTGGGAAATGAAAATGATGGCTAGTCCCAAGTGAAATTTCAAAATTAAATATAAAAAATCTGTTTGTGTTTTTGAAAAACATATTTCAATGCAGGATTCTGCTGGAGAAGCACTATTAACTGATGTGTTTTGAAACGTGTTTCTGTGACACATTATTCTTTTAACAGGAACGAAATAGATTTGGTAGCAAAACTGTGGACTTTGCTGAACCCAATCCAAAAAGGGATATGTGGTATGCTTGGTTCATGAATAAATTGCTAAAAGATAATAATCTAAACACAATTATATATGTCAAGTGGTGTCTGTATAACTCTTTATAAGGCCTTTGGCACTTAAAGCAATTCTAATGGGAATTTTTTTAGTCACCTAAAAATGTTTGCCATTCCTTAATTGTGATCAATGGGAATTTTTAAAACACCAGTAATACCCATTTCCAGCAGTAGGGTGGTGGCAGGGAACAATCAAGCATAAGGATCCCATATATTTAGGTTTAGAAAAATGTGCAGTAGATTTAAAAATCACCTCAGTCTTTTTAAAACTAAACTTAAAGACTACCTTTTGGAGCACTCACCCAGCACCTGATATGGAAACTGGCACTTATACTGTAATGTCCCCCACTGTGACCTATAGCACTTACATTTGCCCATTTGTGTCTGTTAGTTACCCCTCCCATATAGATTGTAAGCTCTACGGGGCAGGGACCTCCTTCATCTTGTGTTTCTGACTCTTATTCTGCACCTTGTATTTATTGTATTTATTGTTGTACTTTGTGTTTATCCATTATCTTTTGTATTTATCCATTATCTTTAACCCCCTGTCTGTATTAATGAATTCTACTGTACAGCGCTGCGTACATAAGTAGTGCTTTATAAATAAAGATATACATACATACATACATACCCCATGTGCTATAAGTTTTAACTTCATTATTCTGTGTTTATAATTCAAAGTGTGATTGTAGTAGTTGTACAAGTGAATTTTTGACATTTTTCAATACTATCCCTACAATCTGTGGGCTTAGTTCCCTGCATGTTTTTTGTGTTCACTGCTGCAGATGACCATTAAAAAAATAGCCATATTAAATTAATACTGGAAATTAAATGAGCAAAATAGCAAAAAATTGCACTTAAAGGGATAATAGCTTGCCTTTCCGAAACAATATCTAGTTGTTATAAGTCTAATCATAGCCCTAGCTGGAGTCTATTACAAAACCAGAAATTGCTTGCTCATTATGACTATCAATAATGTATGCCTTTTGAATTAACGATACAAGACTATGTTTTCTAATCAATTACATTGGTTTGTTTATTTCCTACGTTATCAACAATGATTCGTTGTGTTGTTTAGCTTTTAGCAGTTGGCTTCCTTTCCAGAAACTAAGACAACTATCAGAGAAAGACAAATTAAAAATGCATCTGATAGTGTTTAGTGCAAATTAACTATATAGCCTTCTACTGTACCTTAAAGCTCATCTTTCCTTTTCCACTCTTGCTCAGTGAACGTTCAGAGAGCCAGGGGTCAAGGAAAAATATGCACAAGCTACCTGCTACATTGTAGTATGTTATGTTACATGAAATTTTACACAAGTGAGTTACAAAATGCTCTTAAATTCTTATGCCGGCACTACACAGGACAGGATTGCTGATAGCCAACTAATCATCCCAGAGGATAGTTAAAAGGATATAAGTGGAAATTCATGTTGACAGCCAAAATGCACTGAGCTGACCGAATGGCCCAGATGCCAATGCCTGTTCATTTAGCAGAATTGCTGCCTAGTAGGGTTGGCTGATGACCTGCTGCATGGGTCATTTTGGGTCATCAGTCAGACAAGTTCTTTATTTTTTTTCAGTGTAGTGCTATCTTGCCAAAATTTTATTATTTAAAGATTTTTTGAGCCAACATACACTGAGACTATTGTACAAATCAGTCAGAAATTAACCAAACTGTACAAACTAAAAATAAAAAAACACTTAACAAATAAGAAAACGTATTACCCTGAAGGTTAGCTTTGAAATCTGTCTCAAGAAACCCAATATTAGGCTAAACCCTCACAAAATGTACAGTAATACCGTGCATTTTCTCATCATTGTTTAAAAGAAAACATTAATGAATATAAGAATCCAGCATACTGGTAGGAGGAATAAAAACATCTTTTTTTATATTAGGGTTAGATGTTTAAATTCCACCAACAAGCAGTGAAGATCACTATAGGTATAGCTACGGGTGGTGCTAGTATTGCTTTGAGTAGATTTTAGCAAGCAACTGTTGACCAAACCATGGGCTGGTGCTCTCAGTAACAGAGATCACTGGGTTAAAATAATTAGTAAAATGACATAGATAACATTAATTATTTTCAAACCTTTTTGTGCTTATTTTCATGCAATGCCTTTACTGCAGTTCCTTTTTGAGCTTTTTGAAATAACTCACTGATGCAGTTAGCTGGCCTACCTCACAAGAATCCTTTGGGGTGTAAATTAGTCTTGATGACATGTCCAAAATGTATTTCCAAAGCCCTGTTAGAGCATGTTCAATCCGTAGGTCACACCCAGATGATATCATAAAGAATTGCTATGTAAAACTGTAACTACATAACAGGGTTGTAGTTGTAATGAAATATCCACTTAAAAACATTGTAGGTATTACAGACTATAAAATCCTAATAATAAATGTTCTTTTCAATTCAGGAATGGATTTGCAGTGAAATTCTGCATTTCGCCACTGACAAGCTTATTCACGAGATGGCCACCAAAATCCACCACAACAAAAATTTGCAGAGTTAGAAAAAAGTTGTGGTAGTGTAAAAAAAAAAGTTGAGGTTGTGTAAAAAAGTCATGGTTGCCTCAAAAAAGTTGCACAGTACCCAGATTTGGCACATTTTTCACAGTTTTGTGAATTCTTCAGCAGCTTACATGGTGCCAGGAACTACAGTGTAATATTTGCTGTCGGTGGCTGAAACCTCTGGTACTTAGTCCCTTCATGAAATGTGCCTGTCTTTGAACAGAACTGTGTAGATATTGTACAACACACACACTCTTATTTATAAATAGTATTTGAAGGAAAAAATGGGTGTCAGCAAGAAATGAATTCCCTTTTGAGATTTAGGGCTGCAGGCTGGCTCCAAGGGAGACACCTGTACAATCTGCTGAGCCTATAATGTATTTTGTAATAATCCAGATGTTTGCAAGGACGTTTCTACTACAAGTTGTCCATAGCATCTCTTCTTATGGTTGTTTATGTTAAAATGGACTGTATAGGAAAACTAGCTTTATCATTTATGAGTAAATGTCCATAAAAGCCAGTGTAGTCATAGCTCAGTTGGCTTTTTTTTAACAGAAGACCTGTTTGATTTGGTTCAAGTGTTCTGACCCACAGCTAATTCTGCCAGTGGGAGAGCAGGAGTTGTACTGACTGGTGAAGATGACCAAAATTAACATAGGATGATATAAAACAAGATATCAGGAACGATGTCACAAAACAAACCCAGATGTAGACCAAAGGCAGACAGTAAGTACAGGTATAGGATCGCTTATCAGGAAACCCCGTTATCCAGAAAGTTCCGAATTACGTAAAGACCATCTCCCATAGACTCCATTATAAGCAAATAATTCTAATATAATTAATCCTTACTGGAGGCAAACCAATCCTATGGGGTTTAAATGGTTTTAAATTGATTTTTTAGTAGACTTAAGGTATGGAGATCCAAATTACGTAAAGATCCCTTGTCCGGAAAGCCCTAGGTCCCAAGCATTCTGGATAACAGATCCTATACCTGTACTTATAAATATTCTTCTCTCCAATATGGAGTAGTATTAAGAAGTAATCTGTACTCAGTATGCAGTGGGGATCTACTCTCTGGTCAACAACTTTAGTACTGGATATTGATGAGCAAACTTTGGGTTTTCTCTATTGTTTTGCATTATAGTAAAAATGGTATGAAACAAAAATGTCATACATTCACTATGTTTTTACCCTCAATGAAACATTATTTCTCAGAATTGTGTGCATCTCAACTGGTGCAACATCAAGCAAAGGAAATTCTTCACCTTGCCCCTTGAAACTCATGCAATGGAAAAGGCACACACGATAAACTGGCATATGGTGCTAGTTCAGGAGAGCACAAGAAGGTGCAAACATTTAATATATGGTGTTTTAATGGGTGCAACTCTCTGTCCATGTTTGCACTTGTGCAAACTTGCACCGCCAGGCAGGCCCAGCCTGTCAATCTGTGGATTCTGGCAAATGCCAGAGGGACTGCTGTAAGATGCCATAGCACTAACAAATATATTTTTGATGTTAGAATTACTTAGACAATAAGAATCAGAAAGTTTAAAATTCTGCCATAGTAAACGTTAACAAAAGCAGGGCACTTATATAACCGTATATAATGGCATCCAGAGGCCTAATGGTCACAGAAAACAAAAAGCAAAAGTAAATTAAATTATGAAAAATTACAAAGGTCCTTGAGAAACAGATACCTTCCTCCTTACGAAGGAGAATCATACCAATGCTTTATTGTTATTTCAGACAAAAGAGCTCTTCTTCATCTTACAATTTTCTTGTTGCTTCCTGCTTTCATGCACAAGGCTGCAGTTATAAATATCAATATATACAGCAATTTTAAAGAGACTTTTTCAAGGTTTAAATTGGCCCACTGTGTAGAATTTATTTAAACCTTCTACATACTCTAAGTACTTGGAAATAATGCTTATTGCTTTTTTCTCTAATTAATTTTACAATTAAATGAGCACTTTGGTTCTCAGTAAAGGCAATTGTACTTAAAAATACAGTTATTTGTGAATAAACATCAACTGCAAGATTTTTTGAACCTTGTACCCAATCACATAGTTCATATGATTTGTTCTCATTAAAACCAGTTTGGTATTTTTACAACAGTTTTGTTTGGAAGACAAGAGTTTATAGGTCACTAAACAATAAGAAAGATGCCATGGAATAGATGGCAAATATCTAAAGAATCTCTTTGTTTTGATGCTAAACTCTTGGTCACAAAAAAAAAAAAATCATTCTTTTTATTCTCAGTTAAAACACAAAGCAATTATTCTTGCAGATTATAAAATTCATTGGAGATTTCTGGTGTCACACAACTTTTTCGGTTCATTTCACAGGAATAATATTATTTTTAATTAGCAAATGTTATTGATGGACATTTTCGTTTTACAAGAGGGAGTTATTTAAATGTACTGGTTATTAGCACTAGCTAGATATTCCTGATGAACTGGAACATTCATGGATTCTTATAAAAATAGAGATAATTCTTTCAGTCTAGGGCTGGGGTTTCCAACCTGCCCCGTGCATACAGTATCCTCATACATAATAAATAATATGTGATTTGTTAATCTCTGGCACCCAGGTATTGTTTGCCACTTATGGAGTGCTCCACAGTAAACCCCCTCATCAGTTCATGTTTATGTATATCTTGTGGCAAACATGATTTACTTATGGCTTTAAAGGATATGTAACCCCCCCAACAAAAAAATGTAATCAGTGAATTCTTTGAAATCTTTAAATACCTGCCACTCCGGATGTTAAAAGGTTAATGGGCTGCAGCGTCCCTTTAATCACTTAGGATTTCTTCTCCTCTAACTCACTCGGCCCCCTCCTTTAGGAATTTACTTTGGCTCTTGGCTAACTGAGCATGCTCAGTTCTTCTCAACTCAGGTTACTAAAAACACCCTCCAGTCTAGCAGCCAATGAAGAGATTGCAATGACGGTTCCCATATGCAATGCTGGTCCCTGCTGTTTGCAGATGTAAAAGTTACTGGTGATGTCAGAGGGAAAATGGCTGCCAGATGAAAGCTGATTTTTTTGCTTTAGGAAAATGCAATGGTGCTGATGAACAGAGGAGATATAGGCAGTACAAATGATGCAGTGTGGGTGGAGGTGATATGCCTAACTTATATACATGGAAAATGTAGGATTTACATGTCCTTTAAGGAACTATATGATTTGACCATAGTTTTTTTGAGCAGGGCAAACAGAAGAGTCACAAGCATGATTGGTCCTTGCTAGTTAATTAGATCACTGTTTTGATAGCAGGAGTCCACCATATAGGGGGATTAACTGTGCATTGCACCGTACACGGAGTAGCTTTAATTTCTGTTTGCCTGTTTAGTTCAAGAAATAACAAAAAACATTAGAAAACAGATTTTTTTTTGTGTGATTAAAACAATAGGCAAAAAGCATATTCTGAAAAATGAATTAACTTCTGTTGAACAAGAGGGTATACTAGCCCTTTAAAGAGGCTGCACCATGGGGATCATGTAATCTTGCTCCAGTGCTTTAATTCATTGGACTATATATTTGATATAATTATTCTTATTGTGCTTGACAAATGTAATAATTTATTATTATTTATGTACTGAATCAGTTGTATATGTTATTTATTAGCCCCAAAGTTCCCTGCCTTTAGCTGAAATCTGTTAAATTGTTGTACTCGGGATAGGGGAGTTAGCCATGTACAGGAAACCTGATTACAGTTGAAAAAAAATCAATAAATAATTATTATTGTTCCCCTTTAAGTTTATTGCAAGAGTTCTTCACAGAAATATTTCTCTAATGATCAGTCAAGATTTCAGGCAGCAGACTCGAGACTGCTGGAATCAGACACACACACGCTTACACTGAGTACATATTGAATATGTATTTCATTGCATTTCTTATGAGATATTGGCAAGGTATCTAGAAAATATGTCTACATTCACTGCAAGCAAAAGCCACCAGGAACATATTTTAAATGGCTCCAGGAGAGGTACATATTGTAAAATAAGTCTAGACGTTACTTGATTTTTTTCCCTTAGAATACATACATTTAAAAAAAGTCAATCGGGAATGAGGATCAAGGAAAATGTGGTGAGATTTTGTGGTCAATACTTTATTCCAACTTTATCTATGCTGAAATCCTAATGGCCAACAGACCTTTTTCTACTATTACAACAGTACAATGTTTATCACTGAACTGCATTTCTGTCCTAATTGAAATAAACCCTATATGGGGAAATGTTTTTTCATACATTAAGTTCAAGTATAAATTGCTATTTATTGATATTTGATACTTATAAAGGGGAAATATATAATGGCTTATGTACGAAAGGGGAGCATGGTGAAAAGTGCAGAAAACAGGCACAGATTTTTGCCCACAATGCATCTTGCTCCCCCTATTTGTCCTAGCTGCTGTCAGAAGTCAATCTTTGTGTCTTTCTAAGGGCACAAATGTTTGCACCTAAGTATATTTGGAACTTCCATGTAGTGGGAGGCCCATGGATGTCCAAATGTATATATTTGTGTGTCATTACGTATGAGCAGGAGGGAGAGAGCACCTGTAGTCGCATAACACATCAGAAGCCCTGTACTTAACAACTGCCTAAGGCAAGCATTAAAGGACAAAGAAAGCCCTACTGACTGGTAAATAGTAATGAGCAAATTTTTACGGCAGGCATGGATTTGCAGCGAATTTCCACATTTCACCATTGGAGATTTGTTTGGCAAAACTTCTGTAAATTTAGTGAAAAGAAAGGTATGGTTGCCTAAGCCCCCAGAATGAATACTTAATGAACAGATAATTTGTGTCATTTTAAGTGACTTACTAAAGAATCTTGCCAAACTGGAATATGAATATTAGTAAATATTGCCCTTTTACTTTTTTCCCCTGAGCAACCATGTAGTGATGGGCTGTGTGCTCCTTCAGAGATCACATGGCCAGAAATAATGCAGCTCTACTGTAACAGGTAGTATATTAGTAAAAGTCAGAACTCTGTCCATTAATTGGCTGATGTGGCCTAGCATGTATGTGTGCCCTTGGTTTGTCTGTGTGCATCGTGAATCCTATGACCCCAAGGGGTGACACTTAGGGGCTGATTTACTAAGACACGAATTCGAATCCGAATTGGAAAAATTCCGATTGGAAAACGAACATTTTGTGACTTTTTCGTATTTTTTGCGTTTTTTTCGGCGCCTTTACGACTTTTCGTAACGAAAAAGTTGCGATAATTTTCCTGAAAAAAATCGCCAAATACCGATCATTACGAAAAAAACGCAATCGGACGCATTCGGCCGGTTCGTGAGTAAGTAAATGGGCCCCTTAGTAATTAAAATGTCAATTTTCTATTTAGGATTACCTAATAAGAGATACTACTAAAAAAATAAATGGTTTATTTAGATGAAGCAGGGATTTACATATGAGCTGTTTTAGTTGAGATAATTTTTTCAGAGACTTATATTGTTTAGAGGTATAATTTGCTTTAATTTACTATGCACAAATGAGCACTGCACTCAGCACCTTGTGAAAAATAAGGTGCAGCTAGTGCAAAGGTGCAGAACCCCCATCACCATGCGCCAAGCATAGGCAAATATGCTGAATGTACCCCTTAGTACAGCATTGCTTGTGCCTAACCCTTGGCAAATGTCACACAATGATAGATGCATCTGCAAGATGTCATTCAAGCATATATTTATATAGATTTATAGATAGCTTCTGGGCACTGTTTTCCAGACAAAACAGTGACAATATACAGTACATAAATAAATGGTATATCTTTGGCATTTCTTTGGCAAAAATAGATTTTTTTTTTGCCAAAGGAACAGCAAGAGAATCACTGTGATATAGTTAAATAATCAATGACATCTGCAGTGGATGATTTTGAAGGGAAATATATATCTATTCTGATTGCTAAATCAGCCTTCTATAGGCCAAAATGCCTGTAAACAATTTGTCAGGAGATGTGGCATGCACATCCCAGCATTAATAGGGATTTAAGGCGTATACAATTCTAAGGGGCACATTTACTAAAACTCAAAAATTTTCTAATTTTTCGCCATTTTTGCGTTAAAATTCAAGTTAAAAATTAAAAGTGTTAGACTACTGATACATAGGGCGCAAAGATATTTTTGGCCAGATCTTCAAACAAGCAAGAGGTTGATTTCATGCAGGTTACAAAGTCTGTCCTTACCCTTTGAAAGAAGGATTTTGTAATGTTTGTCACTAAAGTATTGGTGATTGTCTGATTTCTACTTTGTTTACTTCAGAGTCATGTCCAGATTTCCTAATTTGAACATCCGACAGCCAGTCTTTGACCTTGACAGCTTTTCTGACTAACCCAGACTGTCCAGACAGGTGGCAACCCTAAATATGTTCTTGCTATTTCTCCAGTGTATTAATTCATTTATATTCATTTTTAACTATATATATATATATATATATATATATATATATATATATATATAGTTAAAAAGTAAAAATGAACATAACTGAATTAATACATTACATTACATTGATTTTTTAGTAGACTTAAGGTATGGAGATCTAAATTACGGAAAGACCCCTTCTCCGGAATACCCTTGGTCCCGAGCATTCTGGATAACGGGTCCAATACCTGTATATATATATATCATATATATCATATCATCCTGATGACGATCCTGTGGTGATCGAAACGCGTAGATGCTATGCTGAAATAAATCACTGACTTGATTGACGCTATAGCTGTGAGTGCTTTCTACTGTTGAGTGTGATGCATTATTTTTGTCAGCACCCAGCCATTGCCCTGATATTGGTGAGTGCCAATTTTTTACAAGACTATATATACTGTATATATATATATATATATATATATATATATATATATATATATATATATATATAACCTTTCAGTCTGTGAACCCCAATTGCTGCCATAAATTATGTACATGCCACACAGTCCCCAAGGGTACATACTTCATTCCCTACGGGGGGCAGCTGTCCCTGAAAAAACTGTCCCCCACTTTATAATGGTTGTGCTTCCAGGCAAATGGCTCATTTCTGCTTTAATCAGCTCTTGAAACAGGAAAGAAGGGCACCATACATTTGCTAGGAGTAAGGACCACACAGGTCTGTTTACAAGTCTCTAGAAACAGGCACAGTCACTGGTGCTTTAGCAACCTCTTTGAAACTTTGTAATGGATATAATTTTGATGTATCCCATACTGCAAACAGAGATGGGAATGCAATAAAAAGCAATAGCACAAAAATGAGGGTCAATGTGAACACCAATGGCTATGATTTTTGAACTTTTTTGTACAATACATATTATTGAAAGCATACAAAAATTCATATCTACACATATTTATCTGCATTTTTGTGTGTCCTGCTCTTTACTGCATACCCACATACTATCTAATAAAAATTAGGTTCAAGACGCAAACCTATGTCTAGGTACACTCCAGCAAATCTACCTGTAAGACCTCCCAGAAGTAAGCTTTACTTTTTTTGGGTCTGCATGTTAGAGGAAAGAAGTTACCCACAAGGCCCTTCAGATGGTACTTTCTTTAGTTCCTGTGTCAGAGATACTGCTAGGGTGCCTTTAGGTGCTTGTCGTTCTGGGTTACTCTGGGGCTCTATAGCTGTTTATACTGCAGCTTAAGAGCCACGCAGCATTATACAGTGCTTTGAATCAAATTATATGAAAAGAATCTGTGTAAATGTGTTATTATTGCAGTGCACCAGTCACTATGATCCATTACATAATTTCTGTTCTTAGAGTTTCCCCTAACATAACGTTTACAAATGACCCTTAGTGAATTCTAATTCCCCACAGTACCTTCAAAAGAGTCAATTGTTTCAAAAACATACATCTGTATCCCAATCTGAAATAGTCTGTGGTGCAGTTAGGGGTTTGATTTTCTCTTGCTGTTCCTTTTTTGTCTGATATCACAGAACACTGTGCCACCACACAGCAGCAGTCCTTTTATCTGTCTTCTTTATCATTACTGGATTCTCATAAGGAAGCATATGATTTTAAAGAAGGGTTTTTTGCACTGAGGCACAAAATCCCAGAGAACCTTTTAAAATAGTTTTAATATCTACTAGGCTAATTGGAGGAATGTTTAAAACAGTTTTAACACTGTAAAGAGCAGCAGACGCTATTTATACTGTCTCTCCCATAATAACATTAAAATCCCCCAGAAGATTACTAGCCAAAGGAATAAAGAATTATACACTCAAGAAAGTAAATTACTCTCATGATACTGGTGTACATGCAGTATAAAGCTGGCTTACATAGGAATATGATGCATATGAAATATGATTCATAAATCAGGTTAAAGGTGGCCATATATGGTGAGCATGTAGTTTATCCGTTTTTTCCCAAAGCTGAAAACCAATGCTCAAGGGCACAACAATGTGATTTGTGGGTATGTATGTTACCATTAAAAATAATTTATTATCACCATATATTAAAAGAAAGCTAAAGAAAGCTGGTGATTTTTGGTGCAGTAATTCATAGCAACCAATCAGATCATTGCTTTCATTTTCTCACTAGTATATTTATCACGCTGTGTAAAAAGTGGAGTGAAGCATTAGTGGTGATGTTGCCCAGGGCATCCAATCAGCAATTAGATTTCAACAGTTAGAAAACTAAAGCAAAGCATCTGATTGGCTGCTATGAGCAACATCACTGGTACTCCATGTTTAACACAGCATAATCAATATACACCTAAACTAATCAGACTTAGCACCTATCTTAGTTACCTAACCCTAAAAACTGCTATAGGGTCTCCTTACAGACCAAAAGGTAAACTACATTTTAAACTGTTTTAACTTATGCTCAGCCAGATACTGTATATGATATATGTAGAGAATTAACTCTTAGCTCTTTTCCTATTGTAAGTACTGTTCAGTTAAGCTACATGCCTGCAATTATTAGACTGAAAACACCTACACTTTTTATATGGTGATTCTTGTAATCCAAAAGTAAATTCACATTTCCATTAAAAAATGCAAAGGCCTTGTGTAGACACTCCGTTGTTCCTATGTTGTCAATATAGATTTCTTTCATATTACAAAAAGATGCATATATTTCTTTTATATGGTCATTATATTTACAAACAAGAAAGAATTGAATTTATTTAGAACCTTCTAGCCTTTATATTATTTCCATTAACAAGGCTGCTATAGCCAAATAGCAGATAGATAGATAGATAGATAGATAGATAGATAGATAGATAGATAGATAGCACAGGTTGTTTTTTACTTATAAAGTAAGAGCCACAATCAAGCCTTGCATCACTATATGCAATCCAATAAAAAATGCTGCTTTTAGAGCAGTAAAAATGTAGATGGATAATACAAAAGCCTCTTATTACTTGGCTGCTTGCTAGTTTATCCTTGGTCATGTGTGTTGCATGCTTTCCACAGCCAATATCCATAATTAATTCTGGAGGACAGCAACCCAGCATCCATTCAATTTATGGCCCAGGTTATGCACTCTCTTCCGAGGCTAAAGCATTATGTATTTGGTTAGTTTTGTATAATGGGCATTTATAAAAAGCCATGCTGCGTATGTATAGAGATTGAGGTAACTCGATATTAACACAACTGTGGTGTATTATAAATGTTCCTTCAGATAATTCAATTATTGCTTTCGAAGGAATGTTCCACTTTAAGTCATCCAACAGTTTTATTTGAAATTATTCATTTATTTCAAGTCTTTAACAAAGAATGAGTGTACCTAAAGGTACCAACGCTTTGTTCTAGGGGTGGGGGATGCAGTTGGAGGCTTCAGTTTTCCAATCAGTGATCTAGAATAAAGATGCTCAAGTTTAATGGACAAAACGATAAGTGACAGTGCATTTATATAAACAATGCATTCACTCTATACATTCGTATTTTCATTTTGGAGTCACTTTCCTTTTCTGGGTTAAAAAACATTTCTGCAACAAGCTCAAGAGTAATTATTGCACATGTTATGAAATTGCATTTTAATGACTTTTCAAACAGATTTATAGTGAAAAGACAAATTTGATTTAAAGAAAGGGATATTTGCACTGTTTTGTGAAGCGGAAAGATTCGTTTTTCGACACCGTTAGAAGCAATTTGTTGGGAAATAACTTGTGTAAATATGAGCTTATCAGACAGTTCTGCATACCTCCATCATATAGATTGTAAGATTAGAAGCCAAGGCAAACATTTTAAACAGCAATGATTTCTTGCAGCTAAAAATGGATGAAAATAGATGAATCTATACATCTGTGACACAAAAATATGCTTTGTTAAATCCCAAATTGTTTTAAATGTACACTATGCTCAATATTTTAAATGAAATAATATTACATGCTATCATAGATGTTAAGCAGCCTGTTACCTATTGCAAGTATCAGATAGACTCCTCTTTTGCACCATCTTCTCCCAGTTGCTTACAAAGTTACCTGTGAATTAACTAAATTCAAATGAACCATTTATCTAGGAAATTTGGTTTTCGAAAACGACGACAGAGCACTGCCAGTTCTCATTGCCACAGCTGTCAGTTAAATACTAATGGAAAAGCAAACAGCTGTTTGCCAAGTTAATCCCGGATTCTAAGTATAATACTAATCCTTGTCGTTCTGTAAATCAACCAAATGACACTGTACTTCTTTCCAAGGCTTGTGGGGTTAAAATGCTAGCTTCTGTGGAGCACGTCAGAAGCATGAGCTGCCTGTCTCCATTGTAGATATGTTTCCCCTGTTTAACATTTTAAAGATACTTATTTGCCTAGGGGAGAGAAGGGAAAGAAAAGCAACTGAAGAGAGTCTAAAGCTTTTTTATCGCTGCTTCTATTACTGTGTCATTTCATTATGGAATATCACTGAAGCCAGAAGATGCAGATAATGAGCACATAATGCAGCCATACATACGCAGAAGGAAATTGATTGTGCCATAGTAGTTGTAAGCACACACAGACATTATTCACTTAAAAATTGTCTTGGCTGCTTTATTCATTACTCTAAGTATGCTAAACTTTATGTCAAGGTCACCTGCGTTATAATACAAATTGTTCTCCTTATACAGACTAATGTGGGATATATAGACACATATAAACCAGCATGCTTCGCATTGTACTTCCACCTATCCTATATATATATATTTATATGTGCTACACAGAATTTTATGTGCATTAATAAACCTCTGTTGTAGAAACCATATGCTTTGCTTTGTAAAGTATAAAGGCGTACTTCCATGCAGACCATACTGATATCAGTTATTTGAAGCAAGAAATTAATGGAGGAAGGAAGTCTTTAGTAAGGCTGCTACAGAAATAGCATTGTGCAGTCAATGGGTAGCTTCCAACAGCTGCTATGGGAGTCAGAAATGGACCCCTGTGGCTGCTGTCTATTGATGTTTTTATTTTGTACCATCAAAGGAGGTCAAGACCAACACCCACCCTGCAACAATGGAATGCACAGGCTACAGCAGTAAAGGTTGATGTATATATGATAGATTATATATATATATATATATATATATATATAGGGTTCATTTACAAATGCATAAATGGAAACTGGGCAAACTTGGGCAAAGCTCACTCTTAATAATTTATGCCATGATTGATGCATCTGGCTTGGGGGGGGGTGCACAAGGAAAACGAGTTGTGTACTTAACGCCTGCTGCACGCAGACAGAAAATACATAGTTACTGATGTGCCTTGTGTCAGCAGTTGCTCCTTCTTGTATGTCAGTAATGAAAAGGAGCACCTGCTGGCACCAGACAGAAGCCCATAACAGTATAAAAAGCATTTGAACAAGTAGCAGTGAAACATGCTGACAGGGGTCTCACCTTATCAAATATTTTTTGTTTCACTGGGCTTTATGATTGGGTCTTTATTGTAAAACAAGGCATTAATTGCATACAATTTATAAAACATTGTTAATTACAAAGTAACTACAAAGTAGTCATATTACTTTTATGTACTGTTACCATTTCCCTTATTTTTGTTCAACTGACTCCAAGAAAGTGATATAAATGAAATGTAAGTTTTAGAATCATAGATGTTGTATAACTTGAAATGCGGTTTACAACACATAATAAACTAATTCTTATTCAGGGAGTCAGCCAATATATCAAAACACTTTTGTATGAACACCAGTAGAGTCCTTAAAATATGCTTAGATGTGTAACTGTTTGTAGAATAAAATTCAGATCTTATACGAGTAACCTTGTAAGATCCTGTATGTCCAATATCAGATTTTCTAAAATAAAGATTGTAAACAAGTGTGTTGCTGCCAATAGAGGTATGCACACCTTATTTAGTCTAATACTGGCCAAAATTAAGAGAAGTCAGAAATCGTGATGTAAAAGATGAATGTACAGTCTCCACCTGAATTGTTCCAAAAAATGAAATAGTAGTACTATGGTTTACAGGAAATTAGTATATATATATATATATATATGTATATATAGTCCAAGTAAAATCGGCACTCACCGCTCCAGAGGCACTCGCCGGGTGCTGACCAAAAAATAGACAGCAGGTTTGTAGAAAGCACTCAAGGCATTAGAATGTAAAGTAAAAAGATTTCTTATTTATTTAATCATCGCATCAACGCGTTTCGACCCTCATAGGATCGTCATCAGAACGATCCTATGAGGGTCGAAACGCGTTGATGCGATGATTAAATAAATAAGAAATCTTTTTACTTTACATTCTAATGCCGTGAGTGCTTTCTACAAACCTGCTATATATATATATATATATATATATATATATATATATATATATATACCATGTATTTCATCTGCACCAAATCAAAGTGTACAAGAAAACAAATGGAAACCTTCAACTCTGAACAATGCACAATAATTTACTCACATACAAGCTAGGTGAAGTGAATGTCACAAGTAGTATTATATTGGAGAATATTTTTTATTTATTTGAGGTGGAAACAGTTATTTTACTAGGTCTACAATAAGCTGGGACAAAATTGTTATTTGCCTAGGTGGAGTAAATCTTTCTAGTATAAGCAAAGTAAGGGCCAAATAGTACTTTTTGTTTGTTTAGTTTTCTGGCATTTGGATGTCATTAACTCTGGCTCGTGCCCCAAGAGGCTGAGATAGGCAAATGTGTTTAACCACACCTAAAGGTTGTTTAAATCTGTCCTTAATCCTCTGTGTGGTTTCCCCTACATATGGAAGACCACAACCACATTTAATATGTTTATTTTCAGGAGGCAACATATACCATTAGTCAACTGAAAAATCAGCTAATTGACAATGCAAACTCACTTCAAGGAGGAGATAATATGGTACCACTATTAAAAAGTTTCAAATATAGGCACACTAACTACATAATGTGTAAATAGAGAATATACTCCTGTGCTGTACAGTGCCTGTGTCTATTAAGCTGGCCATACATGGACCGATAAAATTGCACGAAACCTAGTTTCCTATGATTTTTGGACCTTGTGTGGGCTCAGAATTGTCGATAACTTTCGTATCATGATGATCAGTAGTTTAGTTGACTGGATTGAATAAGTTTGAAAATTTCGGTCAGATAAGGATACGATCTGCGCATGTATTGTATCTAATGATATCCTTAGAGGACCTACACTGGAAGTCACTTTCATACAATCGGTGTCTTCCAACTATTTCAT
Source organism: Xenopus tropicalis (assembly GCF_000004195.4). Classification (NCBI taxonomy): domain Eukaryota; kingdom Metazoa; phylum Chordata; class Amphibia; order Anura; family Pipidae; genus Xenopus; species Xenopus tropicalis. Next base: position 78,818,277 of record NC_030680.2, on the reverse strand, counting down.
GTTCAGAACATCCTCCGATTGGTTATAATAAGGGCTTATCCTACAATTTCAGTCTGAATGTTAGTTTTAGACCATAGCTTTTAAATGTACAATCGATTTCCAAAACTTCGTCGGAAGATGACTAAAATCTGAACATGTATGACTACCTTTATAATTAACTTTGGGCTCTGGAGACGGAGAACACTGTGTTTTTCAATGTTTTTTGTACATATTGACCTACTGATGAAAACTAAACAGCACTATGTCACAAAATAAGAACATACTATGGACTGTTTTGATGTACTGTGTACTATAATTAATGGAATGGTCACATTATTGACTTGTCTAAATATTATATGTTAGTCATCATTTTTGTATTTTTTTGTTTTTTAATTTTCTTTTGAAATGATTGGGTTTTTTTTGTTTCTGATGGCCTTAGGCTTGAAATTCTACGCTTATTAGAATGCTAAAGCTATATTATTCTAGCAACCCAGCAGCAGTTAGGTTAAAATATGAATATGAATAAAAGAGGGCTTTGAAAATGTATTTAATACAAAATTAGAATATACATAAAACTGAGGTCTCATTATTTTTCAATGATCAGTGACAACCATTTTCAGCTACAGAAAGTAAATGAAGAAAAAATGAAAACTTGCTTAGAATGTAATTGGCTATAACATACTAAAAGGTAATATAAGGCTGAACTTTCTCTTTAACATTGGGTCCTGGTGGTGGCACTAGATCTTGCACCTGATACCCCAACCTAATTCACTGTAACATTGTATATACACTTTTCTTAGTACAACAAACTCCACACCCCTCTTGTAGTGATATAAATCATATTTCCTATGTCACAGAGATCATGGCTCTGGAATAGCACTCTTACAGGCCATTCCATCAGACCATTCAAAGTGCAATAAGCAGCACTAAAACTTCCACCAACCCACTACAAAACGGTTCTATAAGTAACAAATATTAGGGAATGTGTTTTACCTAAAGTAAACAACATATGAAGCTACAAATTTATTTTATGCTCAGAATAGTTTAGATGTGACCAGATGAGTGTGAGTCTCCATATTGCTGATCTCACTTGAAAATGATTCAACAGTATATTTGGCCACTAGAAGCACTGTTATTGACATAGCCGTATATAGAAGAATTTCAAGCTCAACCTAAGGAAATGTTCCTCTCATACAGTTCCCTATACCTTGATAACTTTCTGGCTATTAAAGAAAAATACATTTAAGAAAAACCCAAAGTTAAAAGGGAGAGTTTAATCTCTTTAATAAACAATTCAGTCAGTTGCTTTTAAAAGCTTCATATTTAGAAGATTTAATTGTATGCAATAATTTAATAGATGTCAAGAAGTAACATTTAAGATAATTTTCTTTTGAATTATGGATAGAAAATGTACTGGGATAGTGAAATATTACAAAAATGCATCATCATTGATATGCCTAATTCACCTGAAAACTGTAAATTTTAGTAAGAGGTAAAAGCAGATTTGCAGAGAGTCTTCCAGTGAAATGCAAAACACGGTTGTGAGGGTCATCCTTTTGCAGCCATAAAAGATCCATAGCATATTGACGTTTTATTAAAACTGACAGCAAGCAGAGAAATAATGAATCTGTTGCAATTTTTAGAATTCCCCATTTTCATTTAAATTCAGTATCAAAACATTTTATATTGCATAGATGTGAGAGTAATGATACGTGACATATAATTCACTTATAAAAAATATACTGAATAATGCATGGAGCAAAGTAAATATCAAAATATAAGTGCATGGATAGGTCATAATTCACTTAAAATGATTGGACATTTATTTCTACAAAGACATATTATTTTCTTGTTGGGTTTTAGAGAAGTAGAAAAGGGGTATTTGCCATGTATACTCAACCATAGAGAGTTCACATTTGCCCAAAATTATGTTTTTGGTACATTGATAGCAGCTTCTACTTTCATTGTGTGACAAAAAGCAAACATGATAAATACTTCCTTAGTGTAGTGGCACATTATGGCCATAATAATCTTTTGAAGAAAATCAAAACTAATCACAACACCAATGAATACCACTTTACATTATACTATATAGGAAATACACTGCCTATGGTGTTCAGGAACAAGTAGGGAGTGAGTATGACCGGCACCGGCCTTTTCTCTTATCACTAATGACTGGCATTTGGCATACCCAGTGGAATTCCTTTATTGCTAGACTCTGCCATTGGAAAAATCTAATGTTCATTTAACACACCAGAATATTGTTCATAAATGTGCAGTATTATGTAGATGTTAATTGTCTTTATGACTTTAAAAAGTGGAGGGTATAAAACCTTGTTTTTGTCTCTCTTTTTTCTCTCTCCCATTTTTTCTCTTCCCAAACACAAAAGGCAGTTTAGGTTCATGTGCATAAATAATAATGTTTAAAAAATCACATATGGGTTTTAAGAAACCATGTTATGGGTTATGGGGAAAATACATCATACAGAGCTGCCTTTCTGCCAACAAATATATGCTCTGCACCTTGAGCCATGTGTGACATCCATTAGAGTTCTTGCACTGGGGCATTAGTAGATTAGCCTGTCTGATAAACACTTGCACATTGTAGTTACATTTGAGGTAAAGACAAAGGCTAGAAAACAACTGAAATGAATGGGAAAAAATTACAACTATTTGCTAATAGCAAAGCCGTAGTAGAAGGAGGATTATATACACCAGTACCAAAGGGTAACCTGTTTATTTGACACTTTATTGTTTCTTTACACTATGATGTTCTGCCTTTATTCTCGGTTACATGTTTTAAATAAGTTAAAAACACACGCAACATATCTGTTGAATTTTTTCTTGGAGAAAGAAATTATGTAACTTCCGTAAGTGAAAATGTTATCCTCTGCTTAAATTACTGTTCATTGCTTAATTTTTGTTGATCTCATAATATACTTCTTGCCAACATTACAAAATCTAAAATGTGAAGATGATAAACTTCAGCATTTCAAAATGATAGGAGAGTCAAGGGGTCATGAAATATGCTTTTATTGGTACAATTATCCTGTGTGTCACTCATAAATCAACAAATACTTATACAAACCCAGGATTTATAACAGATAAGCATACTACAATATTGTGATCACTATTTGTGTTATATTACATGTATCTGCTCCCCTAAAATCCTTTCCTATGACACATCGGGCCTACACAATCATATTTGCAAGGAGAGAAAAAAATAAAAATTTTCACTGCTTGGCCTTTGAATGCATTATCTGTGTTCTTCCTTAAGAAAAGTAAGGAAAATGCAGTTCTTTGAACCTACCCCACATTATATAAACATGCTTTGCTAGATCCAGCAATCAATGTATAAGAGTTGTACCTGTACACCATATTTTTATATAGCCCTTCCTACTGAAATGTAGAAGGGTACAGTTAGAGGTGAGGGGTGTTTTGTTGCTTTCCAGTTGTTTCATTAATCCTTTGGAGAACTGTCAAAGCAAAGAGTTCAGGTTACCTATTTTGCAAAGTGAAATTAAATCAATGCAGCAGAAACCATAAGTGCACAAGAAAATGGCTCCTTCAATATGTTTTAGTGAAAACATATCAGCAAATTTTGGGCTGTGTGCTTACAGTATTCCTATGGTAGGTGTAGACATATTTATTCAAAGGAAAATGTAGTAGGGGTACCACATATCACCTCTATTTTACTGGACACTGCCAACTTCTGTTCAGTAAATCATTAGACTACCACAACAACAAGGCAGTTTAACAGACTTGAATAGGCAATCTGTGGATTCTGGCAAATACCAGAGGGGTTGCTGTAAGATGCCATAGACAGTCACTTTTTATTGAGCTGGGCCTGTGTGTACTTCAAATGCCAGGACCTATTTTGAATCCCAGTCTTGGCCTGCTGTTTATATGTGGGTGGAGAAAAAGCTGATCTGCTTCCATACTTTCTTACTGGAATCTACAATGGCAGAAAGTGCTTCTGTGCCAAAATCTGCAGGCCAGCTTATGCCTGTCAATGAAGTTACAGAAAGGAGTGGATGGGAGAAGACTGTTCTTAAAAACAACATAAAAAACTATATGCTATATATGAGGGTGAAGGATTTGCTGACCTTATATCCCCTGAAGGGTTAATCCCAGAGCAGAAAGGGGCTGTGTCCCTTTTAAGGTAAAAGCATGCCTGGTAGTTCCTTACTGGCAAAGTATTTTAGGTGTTCCCTAGTCATTATACAGGGAGGGAGAATTTGATTCTGTGTATTTGACCCAGCTTGCTGAAGGGGGTAGGATTGTCCTAAGGTAAGAGGTTACATCTTGTAAAAGTACACTATATGAGTGAAATCAGGCTGAGGGTAGCAGAGCAACCAGAGGTTCCACCAAGGAGAGCAGGAGGGTTGTTTCCCTGGGAGTCAACCATCAGCATAAGGATTCAAATAAATAGGCCCAGATCCCCCTACAAGGGAATGCAGTCCATACTTTAGGAGCCACAGGTTTGCATACTGCAAGGACTATGGGAGGGGTAGGTATTAATGGTAATTAATAGAAGTAACAGTTTTTTTTTAAATTTGACATAGCTACAGCTGATATTAGAACCTAATACCAATAACAACTCAGTTGCTTTGTAAAACATAAGAGCTGATCTCGCAACTTTATTAAAGTATTAAGTAATGGAAATAACACTGCTATAATTTTACAATACTTTTTTCCGGGGAGTTATTAAAATATTAATGTTAAACATTTAATACAAAACTGGACTTGTTGGTTATCCCATAGCAATTCTGCCCTTTCAGCTGCTAGCATTCTAGACATTCTTTTTGCACTGCCCAGATTGTACAAATGTTTCTATCTAACAGAAGCAAGAGACGGAGACAAATAACACTAGCAAGCTATATCACACTATACTTTTGACTAGAGCTTGTATTTTATAGGTTAACATAAAAAACATTACTATATAATACAGCAAAGCCCTTCGGAAGCAAAACAAAAAGACACATTACTAATCTTCAGGCACCTATGGCCTTCTTTGATTGTCAGTTCTACACTGCTGGAGTCAGAGGTGAAACAAGAGGTCTCTAGATGCCATTTTGAAAGCAAAAGACAAAACATAATAAGTATTCTTAGGTATCTCAGGTGCAGGAAGCTGTCGCAAACAGGAAGAAAAAATCACCAGCTCTAGCCCTTTGTGTTACTGATAAGAATATCATGAGGTACTTGTCTTCTCAACTTCTTGCAAGAAAAATTGCTGCAGTCCGAACATAGAAGTGAGACAGTTCCAACAATGTATAAAAATGTTTTAATTAATAATTTTTAATTAATAAAAATGTTTTCATATATAAAAATGTTTTAATCATCAATAGTGGAATCAGGAAAAAAGCTGTAATTTTTGAAAATACTGTACATATGTCATTTTTTCTGAGTTTGAGTTTTCGAGGGTATATATATATTTATATACCTTTCTTGTCACTGTATACCAAGCTGCAATACTGCACCCAGGCATTCGCTTTTCGCCTTAGACGTGAGTGCCTGTTTCCTACCATGTTATATATATATATATATCTGTAACATATATAACTGTTGTTCATAAAGAGATTGTCCACAAACAGCGCATGGATAATCCTTTCACTGTCTCTTATCTGCATACTGGAACAGTTGAACGTTGTAAAAAGGGTTAATAAATCACTATGACAGGCAAATTACAAAATAAGTATGGTATGCGCAACAAGTATATCGAAATTTTGCTTATTGTATCGTTTCCATAATTATTCTTTAGGAGCAAAAAGCAATCTGTGAATACATTGCCTAGCAAAATTATGCAGTCAGTAAGCTACTTATTTCAATTTTGCAATGTACACAAGAATTTTTAAGTTCCATTTTATTGCTGCATGGTTGAAAAATGTACTCTGACTGTCAGAATGTTTTCCTATGAACTGGAGTCCAATACTGTTTTATACATTTCTTTACTTAACAGTCAAATGGAACACTAGGTACACATGGCCAAGGGCTATGATAGACCTGCCCTAAGGCAGCTTTATATATTCATGTCATTTTTTTTATATACCAATTCGTATCAATCCTCTGACCATTTTTTTCCATCTGACAAACATACTCAGAGAGCTTTATATATATAATAGGTATGATGCTCAGTTAATACAATAATTATGTTAAGATTAAAATAAAAAAAAAAAAGAAAAGAAATATGTTTCTCATAAATAAATGAAGAACAAACAGTGAAAGGTAAGGAGCATATTTATCTTGCTTCCCAAGTATTGTATTAATTAGTCTGCCTGTGATCTTTTCTCTCAGAATAGTGGAAGCCGTGCAAACATCCCTGGCATATTTTTGTAACCCCTAGTGAGAAAGTACAAATTTAGCAATTACAGAGGTATGGAGATGCATAACTGCAAGCATTAGGAGGGGACTAAGCAAGCTCAATGCCAAATGTCTTCATGTTGTTTTTTAATCAGTCACTTCAATTCATATCTATTACAATCACCTTCAAAATATTCATTTCTTGCATAGACAGTTCACATATGGCATGAATTATCTTTATCTTTAGCCTATCACTGAGCAAAATCCCAATAATATTTTTGCACAGGGAGCCTGAGAAATATATGTCTTTCTATGGGCTTTTGAAAACTATCCTAATATTAGCATGTGCCTTTTGATCTAATAAAATTGTCCTTTATTCAATATTCCCATATAGTACTCTTTTAGTGAAAATAAAATGTGGGGGATGCCTGAAACCCCTGTAATACAGTGGGTGAGGAACCGGGGTTATTCAGGACTCCATTCCCTTATGGCCATCCTCTTGTGTAAAGCAAACAAGCTAATAACATCTGTGAAATAAATAATTATAGCCCACAATGCATAATAAAAAATCTGCTGAGTTTTGCTTACTTCAGAGGGAGGTTCATTTTGGCATTATACTTTAGCAATAGTCCAGAAACCACAAAAATTAAATACATAGGAAGCAACAGAAGGATGGATCCAAATAAAGCAAACAAAATAAAAACCTCTCTGAAAGATCCCTTCAGTGGATTTGTTTCTTACACATCTTTGTTAAGGACAAGCATCAAAAGCTACCAAGAGATTCGACAAGGAAAGTGCATAAAGCAACATAAAGGTTTCCCAGGCCATCCAATCTTTTTAAGAATAATCAAAGACCCAAATTCTTTTTTACTGTGACATTATTTAATTTCATATGGGTACTGCATGCATTGTTTAACACATTCCAGTACAGCTTCTGTAGCTCACCTTATGTATAGTTCTTTTGTAGTCATGACCTGTATCAGCTTCAAGTAAAACAAGTATGTGTAGAGGGGTATGAAGGTTTCTATTGTGTGTATTGTGGTTGAACTCTAGGAGTTACAATGAATGGCACACCTTTGCAAGCATGGTCGGTCCAACTGATCACTAGCTATTAAAAGACAAAATATCTAATGGACAATATCTGGACAATATCTGCATGGACAAAACATATCACCACACACAATTTTAGGGGTGTCATTACCAATACATTGCATTCATGTGGCAAAATACTAAAAATCTAAAAATGTATTCTCAAACACATATTAAACTGAATGAAGAATTGTGCTGGTGCTACATTAGCTGCACTGGACTATAATTTAGTTACGTGGAGCTAGCAACAAGGATTTTTTTCAGTCAGTGGCTATAGGTAATGAAACATTCGTTAAGCAGACTGTGATCTTCTGTTTGCCGATTTGTTTTATCACTGTAAAACATTGCTATGAGCAAATCTATGACTCAAGAAAGGGTTAAATAGGTCAGGATCCTAATTATATCATAAGAGAACAAAGAATAATTAAACCAACTAATGAATCCAGTTGAAAGAGCAATAGCAACTATGACGTGTGATGTTCGTAAGTAATTACACACAGGATTATGACCATTAGGTCTCCTAAGGGCACTTAGAAATGAACACTTTGGTTGGTTCAGCATCTCAGTATTCCTGCAAGGCTGCAAGCTGTCCTTGTCATTGCTTTTAAATGAATTGTGGTTTCTCCTTTCAGTTACACGTGTGTGCCCACAATTTGACTTGCGCGTTAATCCCCTTGTAGTGTAAAGTCTGTTTGAAATACATTTTTCTTTATTTCACTGCTATGAAGTGGGATAAGTAGGAAAAGATTAGTTCCTGAAAAAGTAATTTCCGCACAGCTATAGCACAGGCACAATATAGAGCAGACTTGGATACATGTACCAGGGAAAAATTGCTCTGCAAGGTGCTAAAGGCTAAGTGTAAATTAGCAAGTTGAAAAACATTTCATTCCTTATAAAGTAAGCCCATCAGGGCAGTCATTTGCACAGATTTTTTTTTCAGTCCAGGAGGCTTAAAGATTGCATATTGCCACTTGATAAGTCACTGTGAGCCTTGAATGCCCTTTCTATGCTAGGTCCCAGAGAGTTTGATGGTGGGCCAGCTAATTATTCAATGTTTATTATTTCCCATGGAGAAAATGCAAATGGAAAAGGAACAGTGGCACTCCATTTACAAATTCCTAAAGCAATAATCTAACAATCATAATGGAAAGTTACTTTTTAAACCCGTAGTACTAAGGATGATGTATTAACAACATGAATAACAACATCAAACATTAATCTGTATACATACTTTCCCTTGCCATTACAGGTTTATTTGTTCTACTGCACTTCATCAATTAAGTTCTTTTGTATTTCTTAATGCTATATAACAGGGAGGAAAATAAAACACACATTCATGACAATAAAAAGTGGTAGAGAAAGGACAGTTATCTTTAATACTTAAACAATCAAAGTAAAAAAAAGTTAAAAGTTTCCGCTTTTGGCAGCTATACACAGTCATAACACTTTTACACAAGTGAAAAGATGTACTGGATCTAAAGAGACAGAAGGGGGTTGCTGCCTTATATGACTTATCTTACAACAGGCCACAAATAAACTCATTTCCACGAAGGCCAGACATTTATAAAAAAAATAAAAAAAAGCACCTGTAGGAAAAAATCATAGAAAGGTTGTTTAAAGCGTGACTTTTTCAACTTCTCTCATGATAACAGCAAACTTTTTTTAATTGTCGCAAAAAAACCAGCATCACAAATCTGAAAAATTTTAAAAGTTCAAAGCAAAGAAAAATTTTTCAGGTAAATGAAGGGACATCTGCCATTGACTTCTACATGACCTCAACAGGTTTTAGGAGCAGAGTTTTCAGATTCCGAGTTGTCGCGAAAAAAAACCATATAAATAAATCTCAAATAAGTTTCAACTTTTTTTCCCACAACTTTTCCAGGTTTTGCGACTTTTTCGGCGTAAAAAACCCCAACCCGAAAAAAACGCGGGTTAATAAATATCCCCCTATTTGTAGGTCACACTAAGGGGGGCATTTATCAATGTTCGTATTTCTAATTTGTGTTTTATATATATATATAATTTTATTCTTACATGTAAAAGAAAAACTATTTTTGTGAATTATTATGCATTACACCATGAAAAACATTAATACAAAACTAAAATCTGTCGAGGTCATCAGGGATTTTTTCATTTGAAAGTCGATGAAGATTCATGGGTAAATGTAAAAACCACGAAAAAAATTGTGGTTTTCGTGTTTTTATAGTTTTTGTTCCACATTTAATTTGTGTGTGCTTTTTCAATTCAGGTCTTTTAATAAATGACTAGACATTTGTGGTTTTTTGTCCAATACCCCGGCCACACAAGGAGAAATATAGGTTCCTTTATTTAAAGGTCAAACACAGACCTTTGTATCTGGCCACCATACTTGTTCCTTATACATTTGCAAAGCACTAGAAAGTAGAGGAAGAAAAAGTGATTTTATTTATTTAAAATATGTGAACATTTATATGAGTATATCCTTCTTCTTTTCTATAGATATAAGGGTTCAGCATCTGGGTTGTCCATATAGTATGACCACTGCATTGTTTTAAAAACAAGGATACTTAATTTTGAGCACTCTGGTTCAACTGCTTAGTGCCATTGTAGGTTTATTGACAGTAAATTACATTTTCTGTGACAAATACATAAGAAGTATAATGTAAAACAAATAGAAGAATAGAACGGGTTTCATGGGAATACTGCTTCTGGATAAAGCTCATAACTTATTTTATAACATTTATATTTTCTGTACTGTTATTAATAGCTTTGCATTGTTACTCTCAGGTTCAAAAATAAAAAAAAGAAATAAAATAAAACAAGAAATACAGAAAATCCTCAAGTTGTATTCTAATGGATTTCCAAGAGCAGGAATAACCCACAACAGTTTCCCAGTTTTTAGTTAATGAGAGTGCTGCTCAAGATGAAATTTAGTAACTACAACATTTTTTTTACTGTATTGGGAAAACTTTGTGGACTTGACTCTTTTAGTTATTAATAATAAAATAGATTTAGTTCTTCAATAAACAGTTTTACATTCTGCAGCCTAACTTTCCCCTCAATCTGTGCCTCTGTGACTTATTAAAATCGAAATACAGTCACTTAAATTAAAGCTGAAATATATCAGATTAATGGCAGATTTAGGCTCACTGTAATAGCTGGCACTGTGGCCAAATTATCCATCTCAGATGGAACATCAACCATGAAAACTGTGTTCCCTTATTACGTGCTTGTTTGTGTTCTTTTATTTATAGTTTTGTAAACAATTTATCGAAAAAATGCTAATTATTTTGTTAAAGAAAAGCAGGGTGGGTCGTTTTCTTCATCTCTAGCAACTGTAACAGTATATATTGCCAGCAGAGTGTGAAACACTGAAAAATACTTTACAGTGTTTTAGAGCTTGTGAATGAGCTTCAGATTACATTCTTTTCTAATGCCTTGGCATTGTCTGTATCCAAAATTCCAAAGAAACTGGTTTATCTTATTTTTAAAAGTAGGTGAATCACTGCTAGTCAGAATATGATATATTAAACTGATGTTTAAAAGAGAAATGTCTATACAAACATGTTCCAAGTTTTCTCATTAGCCCAAAGGGAATTACTGCTATAATCATACAATACAAAACTGCTTTCTAATTTTAAGTGTTTCAGTTCAGTTACAAAAACCAGATCCGTGATTTTTTTTTTGTGTAAACCTACAGCAAATTAGAAACTCTGGCCCCTGCCCAGCTCAACTCAGATCATGGGTAGTATGTAAATCATAGATTTAATGGCATAGTTACCAACACACACATCTGGTTCTGTTTTGTAGAAGTTAATAATATAACTAGCATATTTAAACACTACTTTCGTTAACTGGCAAACTGAGACAAATAGAGACTGCAATAAGTCACTAGGTGTTGTAGTTTTGCACCAAGGAATCCATTTGATGAGCTGTTAGTCCATATGGTTAAGCAGGACTCTCTAGGACATTTCTGTTGCTGACAATTGCTTGACCTTGTGCTGCCTCTTTTCCAACTTACAAAGTTTGTCTTACACAAACAGAAGGGGATTACAATCTTGATCTCACACCTGCATTTTTCACATTTTAATCTGGGGTTTTAGTAACTAATGCTTTAAAAAGCCAAGAGGAAGAAATGCTCGAGATCTCCTGGAATTGAATTTGAGTTCTTCCATCCTGGCAGTTCGGATTTATTTATTTAAGTGCTAACACTGTTGTAAAATGTTTAAATTTGACAAATGCACAAAGAGCAATATGGAGAAAATAATCAGTCACATATGTTCATAATGATGTGCATAAATCTGACGTAATATGAGGTACTGTGGAGAATAACAGTATTTCAGTATCATTACGCAGTGCCCAAGGCCATGTGCCAGATATTCGGCTTGTTGTTTGCCTTAAGCTAGTTACAAACACAACACAATCCACCCTGAAAGAGCATGTGTTAGTTAATTAGTTTTAAATTCGGATTTCCATTGCTATGCATATAAAGCAAAGTGAAAGGTTGATTTTGTGCTGTTTTGGAACCCTGCCTGAGTTCTAAAATGACTTATAAGAACTTACTTCAATCTTGTGTGAAACTGACTTCATATCAATACACAATTAAAGGCATATTATCTGCTACTTTAGTAGTTTATCTCATGAAATAAGACACTGTTATATTAACACCTATTATAACAGCCCTAAAATTTGTCTACAAAATTGCCTGAGCTGTTTTGTTATAATGAAAGAAGACAATTACTTTTTTGCTTTCCCCCATCTCTATCAGACTGTACTTATATCTTATAAAAAATGTTGATATCACACCAAACACCAAAATTCACAAAGCCTGAATCCCTTAAGCCTCCTTCCACAACTCAGCATTATCCCCTGGAGTTCTTGTATCATTATGGTCACAAAGGGGCAATTCTTTTGATACAGTTGCTGTGCAGCTACCATACTTACTGCAACTGCTTTAGCACAAATCGGACACAATTGCTCCAAATATTTTTAAAGTCTGTCTGGTGTGATGTTCGATCTTCAATGTGTGAGTAATGTGTATGCCCTATTCTATTGACACAACTGAACTGTGGAAATGATGCAGGCACTAAGGAAACCCTGGAGCTACAGCCTGGTCCAGAGGTGGTGATAACTCCAGGTTCCCCCTGCATCAATTGGAGCAGCCAAGCTCAGTTTGGAATGGAAGGCAGGAAGGACTGAGCGGCACCAAGCGCAAGTATACGAAAAAGCAAAGAGCACATTTTGACAGATGCACCTTTAATGAAAGTGGTTTTAAACTTTTTTTAGGGGAAGGGACAGTTTTGGCAGACCCAAATGACATGTCCAAACTGAAAATGTCAGCTGTTGATTCACCTTCTAGGCAGGTGGATGGTGTGTTGGCAGATGAGGAAGCTTTTTTGGGCTGTTGGCTGGAATAAATTAAATTATGTTAGCTGGCCATAAACAACTCAAACAATCATATATGTCTGATTTGGCCAACCACCTCCCCGTAGTTAAATCTTCTATAGATACTCCCCTTTGCAATGGAGGGCTATTATATTATTTTATAATGATTTTACTTATGCATAGCCTAACCTGTCCCAATCGTGTTCAACACGCTACTGTCATGGCCTGCTGTGTAGATATGGCTCTCCAATTGACTTTTATGACTCCCAGCCTTCCCTAGAGCTTCATACAGTTTTATGATATCATTTTAATATATCTGCCTCAATTACACTGTATAAAAAATCCGCAATGCTCCAACATGACAATGGTGATTGCACAGGCCGTTTTCCTGATAAACAGCAAAGCATACAGCAGTCACTGTTGAAAATCACTGCTTAAAAAATGCATAACCAGCCACTTGCACCCTATAAGATCCTAATAAGCAGTATTTCTTGAATTGCAATTAGAAGCCAATATTTGCACTAGCTATTAAGTACTTTGGGACAAACAAATTGAAAAACTGGTACCCACTGACCTACCACAAATATTTCACAAATATAAAAATCCTTACATTACAAACAATTCATCATGCTTGTATTATAATTGTATTTTTTTGCATTTCCATGAGAACCTAGATCCTCATGTGTATGGCTGATTTAAAAAAATATTTCCACATACTGGGAAAGAAAGTGTTGTTACTCCTTTATGATGGTAATAACCTATATCTCATTTTGTGATCATGACCTCCATTCAAGAAGGATCATGTGAAACATATCTTTTAGCTCGAGGCTTTATATAAAAATACAACATAGTGTACAAGTTTATATTAAACATAATTCAGCAGTGAATAACCAGCTAATACTGTAAATGTATGAAAGAGTGATGACTACACTGCCAACAGTTTGTGTATTGTGTAGCATTTTGTGTTTTTGGTATGCAGTGTTTCTTTTTTAGTAGGCTGAACTATATATGAGGAAATATGAGAAAAGGAGCAAAACCTTTCTCTTGCCAAATACAGTAACTCCATAATACATGAGCGTAAACTTTTTATACTTCGCTTTATCTTAATCAATTCTAAGATCAAAATGGAAACAAAAATGGTGCATGGTCATTCCCAGTTAATGAGTGACAAATAAGAATGAAATAGTTTGCAACCCTATTGTGATTTATGTAAATCAGTTTTGGTTCAATTTGCTCGTTTTGGTTACCAGCATTTAGCACTTCAACCTGCACTGATCTTCCCTATACTAAAAAGTAACAGGTTTTACTGATGCCCTACAAGCAGATATAGAAGTAATGGTTTACTTGGAGTATGTTTGTATGTATGTATATCTTTATTTATAAAGCGCTACTTATGTATGCATCGCTGTACAGTAGAATACATTAATACAAAGAGGGGATTATTAAGATAATACAGCGCTGCGGAATATGTTGGCGCTTTATAAATAAATGTTAATGTAATGTAATAATAATAGATAAGTACAAAGTATAACAATAAATACAGATAGATACAAGATAAATACAGTTGCAATAAGTTAAGAGTCAAAGGCACAAGAGGATGGAGGTCCCTGCCCCGTAGAGCTTTCCATCTATATGGGAGGGTAACTTACAGACACAAATAGGCAAATGCAGTATAAATGCTGTAGGTCACAGTGGGTGACACTACAATATAAGTGCTGATTGCTGATTCCCCAGATCAGGTGCTAGGGTGCACTATGGGGTCTATTTACTTAGTCAAAGAATTTGGGGGATGGCATGGTAGAAAGTTTAGTGGAGTCTTACACCATAGGAAGGTGAGCACAATAAAGAATTCTAGTAAGAGGGAAGTTATGCAAAACTTGTGTTGGTCACTCCTCCAGTTTATCAGAAATTGTTTATATGTAAAAGAGAGAACCTTTGGAAATCACTTGCTCTGGGATTGTAAGCCTGAATGTTTGGGGTACACAGAGCAGGGTTAATACTAGGTTCCAGGTTACAAATGGAGCCACCTTGGCCAAGGATTCTCATTGGATGGGCTTAGAAAAAAATACAAAAAAGAGAATCTAAAGACCACATATTCAAAGCTACTAAAGAAAACTGATTAAAGGTGATAGCATTCAAGGAGCAGTTGTGTCAAGACAAGGCACCTACCCAAGAACAACTGCAGATGCATTACAGATATGTACTGCATAATTGTTCTTAAACCTAATCACAGCTGTGCATGTGAATTTCCAGCTCAATGTCAATGCTACAGAAAAATAAGAATACCATAAATGGTTTTTTAAAGTAACAATAAGAACAATACAACAACATTAAATATAGAATTGTTTGAAATGTCAATAATAACTTAATAGCCAAGTTGCAGCATAAAATAATATTTATAAAACATTTCATTTCAATTAATACTCAGTCTCCTAATTATCCTCTGGCTTACCATCAAAAGATTACTGCTTTAAAATTGATGTGCAGGAGGTTACATGTCTTGATTTTCAGTGATTACAATGTTCTACATCATCTCAAAAATATTTCCTTTTTTTACTGTTGATTTAAGACAAACACACAGACATGGATTTCACTCTAAATAAGGTAAATTCATTAAAGCACTAATAATGTTAAGCAGTTATATTATATAAATTTCCACAAAATGTTACTTTACATATTTACAAAAGTGTAGTTGGAATAAATAACAAAGAAATGCATTTATTTTTATATTCCATTATTTTTCATTTCAGTTTTTTAATAATTGAGAGTAGGGAGAAGACCCCATGACTCTTGATGGGGGCCCAGGGAAACAGGATTCCATTAAGAATAGGCAGGGGGAGTAACAAGTCACCCACAAGTGCACCCCCATCTAGGGTTGTAAAGTCTAAAATAATTGTTGCTAATTGACACAATCCTTACAATAATGGCAACTTGACCATAAACATGCAGCAATTTTAACAGGATATTAAGTTGACTATAGCACGGCCCCTATCAGCTGCTAAGCCCCTCTGGCCTTATTGTCTAGCATATGGCTCCCTGGGGATGCTCTTCCTGATCAATATGTGGGCAAAATCAACCAGATTCCATTAGGTGAGAGAAAATGAACATCTGCTTTGCAGCTTCATAGCCAAAAAGCAGACAGTTAAAACCTCAGCTATCCAAATATTCATACATAGAATCTTAGTTTAAGGCATAGTGCTTGATGTCAGACAAGGCAATATTCATCATATAGCCTAACTGTAAATAGCTACAGAATTTAATTTGCCAATGGCATAATAAATTGACTTTAAATAAAAAGAGCTACAATATTGAATTGCAATATTATTGTTACCACAAGTATTATAATAGTACTATATTTACATTTATTCGGGAAGCTAGTAAGCAAGAATGCAAGGCTTGCAGCAACATTTTTAATAAAGTACCAAAATGTATAAGGATTGTTGTTAAGATTTTAATGAACTGTGTTTTGAAAGAATGCCCAGGCACAAGGAAAAGTGACAACAGCATCATTTACAGTAATAGACACATCAAGTACAATAAGGGTTGCCACCTTTTCTGAAAAATACACCAATCTTCCTAGATTTTTATGTTAATTCCTAGTGATGAGCAAATCTGTACCGTTTTGCTTCATCAAAAAATTCAAAACTGTGGAAAAATGCGCAAAATGGCAAACATTTAGCGAAACACCAAAAATTACACATATAAAAAGAAAAAAGTATTGTGCACTTCAAAAAAAAAGTGTCTTGCGTGTCAAAAAAAATGACAATTTTTTTCTGATGCGTCATTTTTCCACTACAAATTTTTGCGCCTGTTTCACAAAATAAACAGAAATTCGCTGTGAATCCATGCCTGGCTATTAATTCATTATTTCCCTATTAATGAATGACCAGGCCCTTAGTTCAACAGTAGTAACTAAAAAAGGAAAAATTAATAGGTGGCAGTAGGACATTTACAAGATTATACTGGTACAGAAAATGCCAAGAGGATATGTAGACCTTGGTTCCGTTGGCAATACAATAATAGTAAAAGCAAAGGAATATAATTATTATGTTATATGACGGAACATATAAACTAGCTAAAACTAACTATGACCCCTCATTTCAAAGTTTTTCCTTAAGCAACTGGCTTAAACACAATAAATATGCAAATGCATTTTATTTTTAAGTAGGTCTAAAGAATTTTATTGGTACCTCTAAGTTATAAAACTTAATTTTTTGGTAAACCAAGGCGCTAGCTAACTGTAACTTAAAACATGTGTGTGGTTATGTAATATTATTTATACAATTTGCTATATTAAATTAGAACCAGTAAAAAAAATTGTACTGGAGACCAACTGCACAGAGTTTAATGAAAAAGTTATTGGTTACCTATATTAATGGCAAAACTAATTGAAGGGTGAGCCAAGATAGGAAACTGCTTAAACACTGAAAGGAGACGAGAAAGTTGTTATCTAGATTGTAAGCTCTATGGGGCAGGGACCTCCATTCTCCTGTGTCTTTGACTCTTATCTTATTGCAACTGTATCTTTTATTTATTTTTGTTTATTGTAATACTTTGTATTTATCTATTATCTTAATACCCCCTGTTTGTATTAATGTATTCTACTGTACAGCGCTGGGTACATAAGTAGCACTTTATAAATAAAGATATACATACATAGATACATCTAATTGTCTGGCAGCAACAGCATTGAAATCTGATTCAGTGTTACAAGGCAGTAGTCAAAACAGCATGTTAGGGCTGTGGCGCACCGCGACAAATCTCCCTTGTCACGGGCGACTAATCTCCCAGAAATGCCATCCCACCGGTGAAAATGTAAATCGCCAGTGGGATGGCATACGCGGCGCAGCGATTTCCCGAAATCGCGGAAGTTGCCATCCCACCGGTGATTTAAATTTTAGCCGGTGGGATGGCATTTTGGGGGGATTAGTCGCCAGTGACAAGGGAGATTTGTCGCGGGCGACTAGCCTCGGTGCGCCACAATTACAGAAACAAGGAAGGAGACAAGATATCTTGTTTCTTTTGATAGAGGACTGCAGCATTTCTGTGAGTGATTATGGCTGTATTTACATAGACCTTTCTGATAAAGCTTGCTTAGTTTTTACCTTTCCTTCTCCTTTCCTTAAGAAAACTGCATTTGATGGTAAATGAATTATAGCATGTAAACTCACTTGCACATGGCTACTGGGGAGGATGTGCTTTGTTAACCTAACTACAAGTTCTTAAACAATTTTTAAGTTTTATTGAATTGAATTTTAGGAAAGAATCAATTAGAATTTCAAATAATTATTTAGATTTACAGTTGTTCATTGAGGAAGGTAAAACTGAAACTGAAGTGGTACAAGTTTCTAAACTGGGTATCCTATCCAGCATTCAGAGAACATCCTAACAGGTAAAAGAAACTACTTTAGTGAAAGGAAATATAATTAATTGGAATATAAATTTAAAGGGAAGCATTACAATATCGAATGTACATCCAAACACTTAGGTGAATCTGCTCAAGTGTCAGGGGATCAATTATTACTCACTACTTTGTGCAAAAAGATGACAATTAGATATTATCATTTTGTACCAAGAATAACATAGCAACTTCTCTAACACCCCAAATAAATTAATGTAAACTTACTGTATTTAGAGTGCTCCTATGAGCACTTTTGCAACCGACATTCATTTTCCAATTTTTGGTTTCTAATACACAATTACATTGTTAATATGGTTTGAAATAAGACCAATGTCCATCATGCTCAACCCATCAAGTCCATCAAGTCTTTGTTAAACCTAGCGTTAATTGACCGTGCAGGTGGTGCATAGTCAGTTAGGGTCATTCAGCTTTTGAGAAGCTTATTTATTCCTTTTTTGTGGAGGGTTAGGGGGGTTAATCCCAATTAGATTCATTATAATTCTAGTTTGTACTACAACAAAAGATGGAACAAATCCAAAGACACTGTAGCCTTTTCTGATCACATTTAATTTTACAATGTATTATCTGGTTAATCGCTAAATTGTTATCATTATGATCTAATATTTTTATAAACATTACATATGCCGTTAATGTTCTTAGATTGTGACTTGGAAGGGATTTGTGCATCCCCTAGGGCCTACAAATATTACAAGTATATTTAGTAGCAACCAAGAAAACCCAAATATAAAAAATGATGTGTATTGTGTAAAACTATGTAAAAGAATGTGGTTTGAGAGTATGGAAACATTTTGCTTACTAAGACTTGTGAAAAGCATTCCCTTAATGATTTCTTTGGGATGGGGCAATATTACGCTACTGTAATAATGAACAACAGTTAGCTCCAATTGTCAGTGGGTGACACAGAACATGGTATGTGCTTCACTATTTGTCACAGGAGCATTTGGAGCTTCTCGGTGTTTTTTGTTAAATAGTGTATTGTGCATTGGTCTGTTTCTCGCCCAAGACTGTGGGTGAGAAGACAGCATCTTCTGTATGCAAACTTTTTTTTGTCTGTTTACTAGTTGCACATTTACTGAACACTCTGGTAGAGCACTGTTGTGGTGCTCCTATACAGCACCTGTTATATATAAATAATGTCTAGCTAACAGCCAGTGCTACCAACCCTGCTTATTGTCTGAATTCATTTTTTTTGTTCTTTGCACCCTTTTCAGTTTTGCATTTGATCCACTTGACATAGTACAGAGCAAAAAGTTGACTGCTGAGATGAGGATCAGATCTATACTGAGTTAAAACAAATAAATAAATCACTGTGTAACCCGGGATTCTTTTGTAAGGAACCTAATCATAATTTATTTATATATATATATATATATACACACACATTTTTTTTATTATAGCAAGACTGATATTGATATTGAACCAATTACCACTTATCGTTGACCGATATAATACTACTAGAATAAAGAAAGCAAATTAATGATTGGTGACTATTGGTTACTGCACTTTGACAAATCTGCATAATGTTAGTAAATGAGCCCCAGAATGTTTGCAAATTTAATGCTTCTCGTACTTTCATGTTTTTATTTTCAATCCAGTTTACTTATATCTTCAAAACACATAGCCTTGCAGCCAGATTAAAAGATCTTTCTGCTTTGACTTTACGTTCCTCCCATTTGCTTCTAGTTGAAACATTTAAGTAATTATCATAAAAGTCTCTATGAAACAGATTTTTTTTTAGTCCAGAATCTTCTATCATAAAGTCAGACTTCATCATGGTCTTATACAATTTGCATTTAGAAAAACTAGATTAAGAGACCTACTTTGTGTGCATAAAGCATTTTATGGTAATACATTTTTTAATGTTTCATTTCATTATGTGACTTTGCACTTTTCATCACAAAGTTTTTATGCCTCAGATCAATTTTACAGACCTATTTGTCCAAATTATAATGGTAAAATGTTACTCTGTTGTGAAGGAAATGACATCTGCTTTGAAAATTTGTATTCATTGCACTTTTATAACCAGATAATAAAGCTACGATTCAGAATGTTGCCTTGACAATACTGTCTAGAGTGACACTATCCTTTGCCAAATGCAATGCAGAAGATCAATAAGCTGTGTTGATTGTTTAAAAGATTAATATTTTTAGACTCCACAACGTAGCATGTTTCCAAGCATATTGCTATCAAAAGAATAGAAGCAGTTATAGTCCCTATTCAGACAGAATGGTAACATGTATTTGGAGTTTCAGCCAGCTGAAACACTAATAGATTTTTCATCTCCCTTTTAACCACAGTGTTGTTAGATAGGCGTAACTACATCTTGAAGTCAGACAATAGGGTATCTGTCAAAAACATCCTGGCTTGTCAGAAATAAATTCTCACTCAGGAAGAAGATGGTCAGATATACGTGATCCATGTATTTTATCATTTTAATCCTATTGTCCTTCAGATACTTTTAATGTATAAGGAATCACAAGGCATTGGCATAGATTTTCCAACATGTAAGTGGTATTATGGTTTTTTCAATAGCATTGCAGTAAAATGATAGAGTCTAAATAAGAAGTTATAATACAAAGTTAAAGCAAATAGCCTAGCAGTAATAGAAGAGAATAATATGTGCAACAGTTACTCTATCATCACTTCCAAAAACATGAAGCTCCATAGATTTCAAAGATCTTCAATTAACCACGAGTATGCATCACCCTTCGCAATGAAAAATCTGCATATATAAATAGGATGAGAGAAATCTGACAAAAGGGTGAGGCAGTGGAAATGTTGAAGGAAAAATGAGTTTATCACACAGTTTGTGGATTGGGCAAAACAATCAAAGTGGCTCATAATTGAAAATGAATAGGCATTTTAGTTAAGTGTTGTGTCAGTCTGTGGAATATTTCTTTTCTGTTTTAGAGTAAGTTCATACACATTGATGAAGTGTTGGCAAAGCAAATGTTTTTAGTCCATGACATTCAACAGTACCTCTTCCTGCTTTAACTATGCTATACAATTTTTACTTCATGCAAACAGTGCAATGGAAGTGCAGAAAATAACCCTTTCTAATTACATTTATTCACAGCAAAGTATAAGAATAAAACAAAAACAACAGAAACTAAGACACTACATATTTGCAAAACAGTAATACACTCATCCTTCAAAACTCCCAAAATAACCCACAATGCTCTATAATGTCCTAGAATTCCAACATAATTGTGGACAATGCCAATGTTGTTTCAAATTTGAAACTGCATTTGTATAATGCACGCAGGTTTTAACCACATTTCAACTGTATCTCATGTTGTATGGTGTAGATGCAAATGGAGCTCTAGAAGTAACATTTCTTCAGTGTACATTGTACATTGCACCTAAGACAGCAATCTGGATACAGTTGGCAGTTTAATTCAAGACACAAGGGAAACAGAATTTTAATGGATCCAATTTTGCAAGTAAGTTTGCATTGCAACTTGTATATGTGAATTAGCCCTCTTAAGTATGCAACCAAGTTTAGAGTATCTGCAGTTTTGAAAGACAAGGAGAACATTTATAACAAAATTAAATACAAAATAAAATAAACCGGGTAGTGAACACAATCAAAATGGATATGTCTGTAAGTATAAATCCATTCATCCTAGCATGATGGCAAATCATTTCTATGTCAATGAAACATGCCTAAGGGACTAAAATATTAACTATGCTACTTTGGCCATGTCATTATCTCTGTCCCTGACTCAGGCAATAAAAGTAAATTGTAAGCTTTACAGGGACTCTGACACTCATTAATGGAATGGCTGCTACGCTCAGAGCAAGAGTGCAGCATGTTGGTCTTACTCCCTGCAGGTCCCACTGACCTCTGTTGATAACACAATGAAACAAGTAGCACTACAAAATGAGAACTATATTATTATCATTTAATCTGCTGTTTAGATGGGCTTTCTAGCATTCTTATCATTTTTAAATTTATAATGCAAACAGGCATAAATACATTCTACTGATATGCAATTTTTTTTTTTTTTTTTGCAGTGCAGTGCAGTGCAGGATGTTGCGGCACCCAAAGGAGGAGATAAGAGAATATACCCCAAATTCCCTCTCTTATTATAGAAAATTATATATTATGATTCCTCTCCATTCAAATATTTTCCAGTTACCAAATTTGAAAAAACCTGAATGTTTAAAAATCTTGACTATTGTTTATGAAAAAAGTTGAATCTCAAAAAACTAAATCACGCTACAAACACATTCTACTCTTTATTTTTAATGAGTCTGCTAAATTCCAAGACATTTTGAATACTTCAATTTTAAAATTGCTTGAAATTCCAAAATATACTTCCACTTGGCTTCTACATAAACTTGCCAGCTTTTAGCTGTTTTCAATTAATTTTGCGTTTAAAGAATCGTAAGTAATCGAGTATGGAAAATAGTCGAGATTGTTTTCCTTCCACTGCAAAAAACTCAAATAGTGGTAAAAACTAGGTGTTGTATGGAGAAATCACACCTCATCCTTTTGTCCCCCAAGACAGAGTATTAGTTTCCTGGTTACAAATCCCCCAGGACTGCCCCATAATCTTTTAAGATGTAGTGGACAACACAGGCATATAACTAGAATTCTTATTTCTAAATTAGAAGAATTCTCATATAAAACATTTGTAAACGGATTTGCAATTGCGTTTTTCCACATAGTATCTTGGGATAGGGATTCTATGGAGGTTTTCCAAGCAGGATGGAAAGAATACAGAAGAGAAAACATACAATTATTATTTCTAATTATTCTTGTTTTTATGATTTTTTTATGTGTAAAGGAAAAACATATGGGTAGAACAGCGACATCATTGCTGAAGACAGCTGGATAACAGGACACAGGCTGTAGTTACAATAGATAAAAAGTATAGGAATGAAATTCCTCAGCAAGCCTGTACATCACTTTAGGAGAGAAAGACACCTGTTGATTAGCATGCTTTGTAAGAGTAGCAGCGGGTTTCAATATCCACAAGGTCAACAATTTGACCATATAGTTCACAAGACTAATAAACAACTAGCCCTAACCATTTGAAGTACTCAGATGAATAGAGATCTCTGTATACAATATTCATCACTTGTGGATGCAAGATGGAGTAATTTTGGAGAATCCAAAAACTGTTGTTTGACATGGCAAAATATGAAAATGCAACATCTGGTGAGAATAACGTACAAGTCAAGTGTTTATTTAATGTTTAAATTCATTTTTAGTACAAGGTGAAGACACGTGGAGCTACTTTTAGGCTACCAAAATAGATAATGCATATAATTTACTAATTATTGTCTCTACGTTCAAAAACAATATTCCACTAATTTGTTAAGATTATTAAAATATATGTCAAATTGAAGGATACTAATATGCCACTTTTTTTACCTTTTCTATAGCTGGGTAATGTGAAATATTTGCCCGTGTACCATGTAGAATAGGGCAACTGCTGTTCATTAAGAAGAAACACTTCTCAACGCAACTTTGTATGGCTGCAAACTTCAACCTAACACAATTAGGATAAACAATATATATATTTATATTTATGGAGTTCAGTCTTTCTAGAACACTCTACAACTTGATCCAGAGAAGGCCAACGCCTTGTTTCAACTGAAGGACTCCCCTTCCATAAAAGATGTAGGTAAGGTTTTTGTAGGTATATTCAATGTGCAAATACACTTTTTTTTAATCATGTTTAACTCCAAACACTGTGCTTTTACTAAAAGTTCTAAAAAATTAACTTTCAACAAAAGTTATATAGATTATGAAATCGCCAATATGTTGCATGAGACATCTACATGGTTGAATTCCATTTTCTAAATGACAATGTATCTTAATAAAAAATATGCAGTTTGTTATGAGTTTAGTTATAGTAGCCAATCAGCAAGACGTGGTCAAATGTTGTTGCTTTTATTACATTACCTCCATAGAGCAATACGTTGGGGAATTATTTTGGTAGCAAAAGTGTTAAGACAGATGTGTATATTTTTAAAAGTTTAATGAAGACAGTCCTGCTTTTGCCTTTGTAATTTAAGTCAACTGATTATTTTAGTCTGTAATTAAGATCTAGATGTAACTGTTTGCTTATACAATTTTATGCCATTTTGATTAGGATAACCTATAATTTAGTGGATGATTTTAAATACTATTTTGGTTGTTAAGCAAAGGGAATGCAGCAGCTTCTTGTCTCATGCACTCATTTCTGAAAATACTTAAAGAGTCATCGTGAAGGCACTATCACCTAAATTCATGTGCCCTTTGCTTATTTTGAGATAGCCACTTGCCAACCTGTCAGGTTTGTGAGCTCTCATTGATAGAAAATTCAGACCAAAATATAGAAGGCATGATTCTCCCCGCAGGGGGTTTTGGGGGTAACTGTTTATGTTGGCTATAGATAAACAGAATATAAACTGCAGACTTAGCACATACAACTCCAATATGACATTTTAATTGGTTTTGTTTTGAATGTGCAGGTATAAGAACAGAAAGAGTACAAATCCAATTCATACTCCCATGGGAAGAAGGTTAGGTGTTTTTTTTCACTGCAGCCACATTTTAACTGTTAAACTTAGCAAGCATTTCACAAAAAACAAAGAAGAGCTGTCAACTATAATTTAGTCATCAGAGGAGCAAAAGGTCAGGCAAACTCCTTCCCAATGGATTCATTTAAAGACTCCTTAGTTCCTTTTCAATTCATTATTACCCATTACGAGGTCTCCATACTATTACTATTATTACTAAACATTAGAGTGTCCTTATTCTATTATTATTTTTAACCATTACAAAAGGGGCATTTACAACCGCAAGCCAAAAAACTTTCCTGCTGTCAGTTACATGTAAAACTCCATTCATTAAAGGTGCTTGCATCAGCATATGCTCCTTGCACTTCTGTATAGTGTGCTTGGTGCCTCTGCCTTACTTCTGCCTCCAGTTCTAAATCACACTCTGCTGCTGTTTATACTGATGCAGGGGAACCCTGGAACTACTGCCACCTCTGCACCAAGTGGTAGCTCCAGGGTTTCCACAGCACCCTGTCTTCATAGGCACAGCATTAATGTGGCAAAAGAATTAGATGCACGTGTTACTCTCACACCGAATGCTGGTAAGTACTTTCAGTGCAATTGCATCCGTTTCACGTTAATCTTAATTGTATAAACTTTTTATTCACTTGTCACAATTGTATCAGGTACAACTCCTCTAGAGACTGAAACAATACATGAATTCTGGGGAAAATGCTGCAATAAGAATAAATACTGTACATGTTGACTGCACAAGAAATAACAATTTGCACACTGCCCTTGAAGTCGTAAATGACCATCTCAGGTGAGGATTGTGGAGATTCTTTGTTTCGAATTTTATATACAGATATAAGTGGAGGCTGGAGAACATATTGGCAGTTAAGGTATATTGTTTGTCATTTTCATATATTTAATCTTCCCTTGCCATCCCTACACCACTATTGTCTTGAGTCTACATCATTTTTCCAGCTGGGTTGTACCTTTGAAACCCATCCCCTCTCTAGTTCAATTCTTTTGCTTCAATTAATTTCTCAGACTCTTCTGTTCTGCATTCCTTGTGTATTAACTTCAGTCCTAATACTCTATATGCTGTCTCTTTAGGTATATGCTTGTCTACATATACACCTCGGGCTAATGACTTCTGTTTGTTGCACTCAATTCTTTCTGCTCTGCTTCTTCCTTGTAATGCCATCTGTCAACATATGTAGCTTGTACTCTATAGATGTTAGTATACATTCATACAATAAATATAATTTATAATCAGGGTTCAACTGTATTTAGTGTCAACTGAGAACACAGCATTAAAATACATTTCTTCTATAAATTTTATGATGCAAGTAATTTTGTGATTAATTCAATTATTAACATTATTATTGTAATGTGTAGTATGTTTACATAACTGATACAAGTCACTTGGTGTCTACAAATTGCTGCTAACATTGGATCACGCTATACAATAGGACAGCTCAGTTTCTAGGTGCTACATTTCCCAGCATTGCCTAGTGAATGGGTATTGAAACTTTGCAATTCATAGTGATAGATGTAATCCTAAAAGAAACACTCAAAGAAATCTTGCTTACCATAAATTGTAAAAACGAGGGCTGTTTAGTCTGTCCAGTGGCTCTAATCTTTTATTATAATTGTTATAATGCAATGTCAAACCTGATTGTAAATTTGCAGGAATCCCAGTGGTAGGAGGGGTGTGTTGAGGCATGATGTCCCTAGGGTGGAGTCCCTAGGGTGCTTCCCTACCAACCCATTTTTTAGAAAAAGGTAGGCATTATTTATTTCTATCGACTGCACAAGCCTGTATTGCTGATTTGCTGATTTTGTTGGGTATATCATAGTATTAATGGCTAAATATTTATCACCACAAACTTTTAAAGACTGACTTTGCTATATATATGCTTTCCAGGTAATTTTGTAGATCACCCACAATGAATTATTTAAAAGCAGATGTCATTATACACGTATTTTAGATAAAATCATTTGATGTACATTTTCTATTCTGTGTGGTTTTGAACAATTAACATTTTGCTGTCAGGTTTGGTATTTATACTGTTATTAGGTTCCCAGGATGTTGACCACAATTACAAAAAAGTAGTCTGTGTCACAGATTAGAAGAGTAATTGGAGGGACCCTGAAGAGAAAGGTAAAAAAAAACAATAACAACAATATACATTTGGGGTAGATTTATTTAATTTCAAAATGTTGAATCCTGAGGGATTATCAAAGATTTCACATAACATGTGTAAAAAAAAAACCAGAAACTTAATTTAGATAATAAGATGGCCTTAGACAGGCAATAGAAAGTAATAGTAATAGAAAGCTTGAAGATAATGTATTATAAGACATTACTTTACAGGAAGGTTTTGAAGGGTGGAAAATTGGGTAACCATCAAGTTGGTGTAATAGTGAATTCCACTGAGCTTGCAGTGATGGATGTGCAGAAGGCCTCTATGTCAGACTTCCCAACCCTCCAATATTATATGCCAATCAGTTTAATGGCATACATTTTAAGATGATTGATACCTGTTTATGTCTTTTTCCAAGTTACTGGTAAAAACTAAAGGGCCACTGCAGTGTTTAAAACGTATAAGCAATGGTATACTTAAAAAAAAAAAAAAAATGATACCTGTTTATGTCTTTTACCAAGTAAATTTTAAAAGAGTAAAGGTTTCCTATGTAAAAAGTTACATTTTTCTAGAAGAACAGATACTGTGTATATATATATATATATATATATATATATATATTTGGTTCTAGATGACCATGCAGGCTGAAAAACTGATGTTCAAGGCTTCAAGCCATTTGTTTGTTTTTCAACATTGTTCAAGATCTAAAAATAATTTTGTCCTTAAGCAGAGTTGTCAATATATGTTTATATAAATTAGTAGATACAAAGGTCATAGTTGTAAAATAAAATTGGATATTACAGTACTGTATACATATATGATTATTGTTTACTTTGTTTTCATATATTTATGTTGCTTGGGTTTTATGGAAAAAATACGTTTATATAAATAATTAAAACAGTTTTATTTCCAGGATACACATATTACAGATGGAAGTATTAAAACAGAATGTGCAAGTTAATGCTGTCTCGTGGTACTGACACTGTGCTTGTTCCTATGTGCCACAAGTTAGGATTTACTGTATAGAAAGCAACAGTGATCAAAGACATTTGGACTTAATCTGGATTTCACTTAAAATACTCTAATTGAATGATGTGTGTGCCAGCATTCAATCATAACATTATCTTAATTTCTAATTTTTCTCTTAATTTTTCTATAAACCTGCAGAAAAGAATTTACTTTATCTGCAAAAGAACCTGCTTGTGTAGCTTAAGAACAAAAATTCTAATTCGGCCTTGCTCATGGCACTTAAGAAAAGCATGATCAATTTGTAGAGTTTAGAGAAATGGGCAATTTGTTCTCTGCTTTGGGGGAGTTTTGATGTTTAATCATCTGATTTCTAAAAAAAAATATACTTTATTCCTTAGCTCTTAATACTTTTGTTCAAATTATAAACAATAATTATAGTCTTTACATGTTAAGAGTATCGTGATGGGTAATAAATTGGTAAAATGGTAAATTGTTCACAAACATTAGGGGGCAGATTTACCAAAACTCCTATTTGTCTCCCAAGTAAAGAAGCACGTGCTGGAAAAATTTCAACCTGTCACACAATAACCGCAAATTTTTCAAACTGTCGCACAAAAACCAGCATGAAAAATCTCAAAAACTGAAAAAATCGAAAAGTTTGAAGCAAAGAAAAAATTTCCAGGGAAGGAAAAGGACATCTGCCATTGACCTCGACAGGTTTTGTCAGAATAATAAATCTCAAAACAGTCACACTTTTTTTCCTGCAACTTTTTCAATGTCAAAAACCCAGACCCGAAAAAGTAATGGGTTAGTAAATGTCCCCTTAGATGTAGTTACATGGTTTCTGAAGGTCAGCATACTCAGAAATGTCAACAAAGGCCCTTAGTGTATTTGCCTTATTATACACAGTATATCCACTCTAGAACTAGAAGTTGTATAAGAAAATCCTTTATCACGAATGCAGATATTCATTACAATGAGCACCTAAAAATAAATAAAGAAAAATATACTTGTGCAAATTCCCTCTAACTTTTGTTATTTCATCTGTATGAAGAGGTTTTCTTAACCCTAAAAAAATGCAAATGCATGTAACCAATAAAATGCAATGCTCGTTAAGCAATTTATGCTACAGTCAAACCAGCCTTTAACCAGTTGCACTGCAATAGGTAGATATATTATTGATGTTATAGTTACTTTTTTTTCCACCTTAACATGTATAAATCTCTAGGTATACAAAATCTATTTTTGTCTTGCCATATGCTTATTGAAATACCAGACATTATCATTTGTTTTTACTTAAAATAAAAAACTTCATAAAGTGGGATACACATATATACTCTATGTTCCCTGTTTCTTACTGTCATGTGGGCTAATAGGGTTTCAACAAAAAAAAAAAGATTATACACTGTGATTTATAGCTAAAAGCCCCCTCAACACCATCATGATTTATTTATTTCTGTGGTTTCCATGCTATCTTGATTTATACTTATTATAAAACCATTTCGAAGTTAATACTGGTACCGTTTCCAACATTACCTAAGGGTTACTAAAACATTTCACCTCTAGGTCACTGGTTCAAATTAGACACTGGCTCGTATTGACTAGAAGTGTTTTAATATTTGATGGCTGTTGATGCCCTATATGGGATAAGTTAATGGTTTCAGTTCAACTCTCAGTGGACACAGGTCAGCATCACACTTGCACCTTTCTTGTCAATTTTAACAGCAAGTCCTTGTTTTCTAAATATGGCCACTTAATAACAATTTCAGTGACAACCCTGATTCTTGTACAACAAAAACTATAACAAGTCCTGATTCGAATGTGTTCTGGAGCTATTAACCGCAGAAACACTGCTCATTAGTAGAATTTATAAGAAAGAGATTGCATATACCTATAACTGTGCAGTAAAAGTAAAGTAAAGTAAAAGTAAAATCAGAAAGAGATGAATGATTTATTACAAAGCCCTTTATAATCAATTTAATTATTTTTAAAAATAGAAAAAATCTTTTCAAATTGGAGTCAAAAACAAAAACTACTTAATATTATTCCACAAAGAAGATGCACTGGTACCATGTGTCACTGTGTTGTAGTATTTTTACAAGATAATTTCTCTGCAATTCCTGCATTCATTCAGCCATGATCAGTGGCATAACTTTACATAGAGCAGACTGTCCAGGTAGCAGGGAGAGCTGGCCACAGGGTCTGCTGTACCTTAGTCCCCCCTTCACCTTAGTCCTACTTGCAGCAGCAGCAAAAATATCTGCTAACTACAATGCAAGACCCCATGCACTGGTTTGTGGTGACCTCACTGATTTCAATAAAAACCTACCAAAAGTTAGTGTTGGGGGTGTAAATTACTACTACTTAATACTCTGGCAAAGAAAATGCAATGTGCACCATAAGCCTTGCCTCCTGACCCAGCTTCCTGCGGTTACAGCATATTTGGATGCTATCTACTCCTTACTGCTCCTAAAAGGAGAGGATACAGACTGGAGGTTGTTACACATTGCAACTCTTAATTAAAAAAAAAAAAAAAACAGTTTCAGAGCTAAAAGGAACAGTAACACCAAAAAATTAAAAGTGTATAATGGTAATTACAATATAATGTGCTGTTACCCTGCACTTTATAAAAATAAGCTGCTCGGTAGCCATGGGGGCAGCCATTAAAAGAAGAAAAGGCACAGATAACAGATAAAACACCATTATATTCTACAGAGCTTATCTGCTATGTAACCTGAGCATTTTCTCCTTTTTTCCAGCTTGAATGGTGACCCTCATGGCTACACAGAAGCTCATATATATAAACTATATTAAAGTTTCTGTAGCAAACACAACAGTTTTACCAGTGCAGAGCAACAGAACATTTTATTTTAATTAATTTCATTTTGGGTGTTACTGTTCCTTTAAGACTTTATAAAAAAAAAAAAAAAAAAACATTGGAACAAAATATATTTTGTCTCTACATTTTTCCTTGGTGAACCAAAAAGTCATGGCTACAAGAACTCCTATGACTTGTGGTACTTATGGCATAAAAGTAGTGGCATACCTTGTTGACAGTGCTGCATATATCCTAATTCCCAGTGCACACTGATCCCACTGGCAACAAACCCTAACCAATCCTCACAGTCGGCTTGACCGTGCCAGCTGCTATTTGGTAGGAGTGGATCAGGGGAGGGGGGGACTTCTATACAGAGGTCCCCACGGTCCAGACCCCATTGTGCAACAGCCCCCCCCCACCTCAGGGTCTACTGTATTACAGTAGACCCTGAGATAGTTACGCCACTGCATACAGGTGTGACTTTCACATGGAAATGCAAGTGCAGCTGCAGTCGATGTACTTCTATTTTTAAGTAGCTTGTTTCCCACTTCCCACTATAAGAGAATGCGATGAGCATTCATTGCAAGGATTGCAGTGAGTGCTACTTTTAGACATTTTGTCACTGATTTTTTTTCCCAGAAGAAACACAGAGACAAAATGCACCATTTGGTATACTATTAAATATTCTCATATATCACACAGTAATTAACAGGAACATATTCTCCTACATGCCAAAAAAGTGAGTAAAATGTAATGAATTCATTTTCTTACAGCAGTAAATACACTGGATTATTCATAAAGTTACATGCAAGTATTTCAATAAAGATCAGTTTTAGGTAAAGCAACATAAATATCTTATCTCTTTAAATAAATACCCTTTTAATACCCCATCCCCCATTATATACACAGTGCAATACATCATTGTGTATTTACAAAGCGCCAGCATATACTGCAGAGGTGTACAGGTGGGTAGACCTAATTACACAGTGACAAATGGAAACAAATGGTCAGGCATTTGGTTCATTACTGGAACGATATTCTAATCACTAAAGCATACCAAAAATAACAAGGGTAGCATTTAAAATCATTTCTGAAAGCTTTTGCGAGCTAAGTACAGGCTATTAGCTTAACTCCCAAATAACTTTAAGTTCCTCTTTATTTTGGCTCACAACTTATATTTGTTTTTATTCACAAAACAATAAACTAAATAATGCAAAAATGTTTATTGCAATTTTTGCTCTAGCTCTAACAAATAAAGCAGTCTTGTTGAACGAAATCCTCCACATTTTCTTTAGCCTGCTTAAATTAAAAGCATGAGTTTCTACAGTTGAAAAAAATATCCAAGCTTCGAAATGTTTGAAGCCCATCAATCTCCCTAACCACAGAGTTAATGTGTTCCTTCTGTTTACTTTGAATGAAATCACTCTGAGTGGTTATATGTTGATTTAACATAAAACAAATGGAAATGGGTGTTTCCTCCGTCGTGTATAGAATTTATTTTGAAAAACAATTAGAAACTATTGTGTGAAAGGTTTAAGCATTCTTATATGCTAGTACATTTTTTAAAGAAATTGATATTCTATACTGTATTTATGTGTACAGTTGCACATTTTCAAAAGTATATATTTTTAGACTAGTTTGTTGGGTACATACCAGCTGATTGCCTATTTCAGTAAGTTCACCTGTTTTGAATTCATTGACTTATGTCTACTAAATTTTCTGCAGAACATGTGATTTATTTATATCAGAAATACCTCTTTTATATTAAGCCAGTGAATTTACATAAAGACGCTGGAATATCTGAATTGTAAAGTTGGATTATATGAACAAAATTAAAACAATTGGGTTTTGTTGTCAACTTTGAGTGACTTTGAAAAGCCAAAACGATGCATATGTTTTCCCACCGGCAATTTACATTATCACAGATGGGAAGGCATTTGGAGGAGATTAGTCTCCTTGTCTGTTATTAGCCTAAATACCATAGAAAGAAGCACACAGTCACACCTGGTGTACCGGATCTTCTCCTAGCTGCACTAGCAGGAACAGCTTCGACTTAAGTGCAGCTACACAGTGCGTAGAGCTGAAAAACTCGAAAGCAAGCATTTTTTGGACGACCTCTGCTCCGTTTAGCTGCAATCAGGCCGAAGCTGTGCATGTTAGTGCAGCTACACAGATCTACAGATGAGAGTGTTGCATTTAGGCTGATGCCACACGTGGCGTTTTTACGCTGTGTTTTTTCTCAGCCTAAAAACGCAGCACAAGCCACACAGCCCCTGACTATGGTGTTTTTCAGCCTAGTACTGGTGATGTAGCAAATACCGTTTCCATGGTGCTAATAGTGCGAAATAGCAAAAAACGCTTCGTATTTCCGCTAGGTCTGGCAGCTGCCTTTGTGTATACATAGGAATAGCTTGCTTTGCAAATACTGGCGTATTTTGGCCAACGCTTGAAAAATCCGTGCTAAGGCGTTTTCTAGCATATTTACGCTTTGTGAGGTTTGCTTCGAGTCTTTTCAAGTTATTTCTATGGATGATACTACATCTAAGTAATTAGAAAGAGTATACCATAAAAATTATGTCTCTCTCACTATCACAACCACATTTCTATTTTTAAAGTTATGAATTGCCTTGTTTTATAATAGTAACAATCCATAGAAACAATGAACAATACCTCTGACTGAGATTGCTATTACAGTGGTAGCTTCTGTTTTTGCACCTGACACACATTACAAGTTCTGCTTTTTGACAATTTGGTTTGGTAGGGTGTGCAAAACTTTCCATGATATTGGATAATAATAATTATAGTAGCCAAAAGTAATAACCACAGTAATGGCCATGTTAACAAGAAAAGCAAAACAAACAATTTGCAGCTTTAGGCTAATGGCACATGCATATAGTTTTTCGCTGGTCACTGGCAGTTGCCATAAAAGGCAATAGCACGCAACTTGGTGGTGACAGGCACTACATTTGCCATTAGCCTAAGGGAACATTGAATGGTGCCAGCATAATTCATATATATATAAAATATATCAGATACTCTATCAGGTATTTGTTGCATAACACCCTGGGTAATTCTGTTGTTTTGATATTATACATTTGATATAAACACACAAGGCACTTTATTAAAGTGTTTTTATGTGGTAGAGAGAAAATGTTCAAAATTACAATAAAACTGGTATAAGTTAGGATCTTGCTAATCAGCCTGATTTGTAAAAGTTTTGACATGAAGAATGAAAATATATTTACTCTAATTAACAAGCTTAGGTATATGAATCCTTGGCATGCATATGATTATTATGAAAATACAACCATGAAAGGCACCTTTGCTTATATGACGGACGTAGAGATTTAGTTAAAGGTGATGCAATCAGCAGCTGTTAAGATTTTCCAAACTACACGTTAATAAGCAATTCATTGTTTTTCTATCGGTCACAGAGATCAGTAAAAGCCCCTGTATGGACCAATGTGAGGACAGTTTGACAGCAATGATAGCCTGTACCTTGCCAGCGCTATTTTCCTTAATGCCAAGTTGTAAATGGCTCACTGAAAGTGAATAAGGTCTACCTGACTGATGGCTTTGGGTCATTCGAAATCTCTGCATTTCATAATACACACTATTAAGTGTATTGTATTTTTGACAATGAGTAAAACATATTGATTTATTATTAAAAGGTATTCTTGAAAATGTAATTTGTCTAGTTAGCTCATAAGGCAAAGAGGGCTGCATTTATTATATAAATTTGGACTGTCCTACTTGTGGCTATTCAGCTATTGTTGAACTACATTTACTGCCTCTTGACAGCTGAATTCAGTTGTGGGTTTTGTGGTTTCAACAAAAATTTATGGTCCACAGGTTAGGCAAGGCAATACTAAGATAAAGTACTTCTTCTGTAGTGTCATTCTACATTTATCATATTGCTGTAGTATACATGCTATTGACTGCTTATTGTGCTTATTGCTGTTGCTTCTCCTTTGTGGACCCCACAAAGCCCAGGTGAATCAACTATATTTGCTCGCAGGTTTGCTTAAACAACAGCTGGTTTGGCCAATTTCAATATAGTTGCTATATTGCCCAAATATAACTGTTTTTTTTTTACTATTTGTACCACCCAACATTCTTCCTGCCTTCAAATGCTACTCTATGAAATGGCAGTTGTATAAGGACAGCCCCCCCATTTACATGCCTCTAAAGACAAATCCATGCTCAAGAAAATTATAATAGGTTATAATCTATATTTGCCTTTTACAACATTAACATCAAATTTGTGCTTGCTTAACAAAGATATCTCTATTTGGTTGGTTCTCCCCTCCCCCATTCTGTTTTGGAATGCACAAATGCTTAGGAGCACAATGAGAAGCGAGGCTCTTGGGCTCAGAGTGAAAGGGATTTAATGAATGTGCATCGAGTGAAATGCGTTCAGTCAGGCTTGTGTATATGCATTCTTTGTAAGTAGGGTTTGTTTGGAGAAAAGACATTCTAGATATGTGCCATTCTCAGAAACACACCTAAAATGTATCAACTCATGAACTCCCAGAATTAGCTTTAAAAAAAGAGAGATCTGAATTGAATATTAATCTCCGGGAAACTGACACAAAAGCTTCTCATTGTCTCTTGTAGGCTTCGGATTTCTTTGGTGTTTGTGAACATCATTGTTTGATGCTTAGTGTGAACTGAATGAAGACTAAATGCTACACCATTTCATTGTGTATCTAAATCCTTTATATTGTAACTATATCAGCTCCTTTTTTTGCATGTTCATCATTATAACCAGTTATATGTCTGTTACAAACTCATTTTGTAAACTCATTTTCTAAACTTTCCTTTTGATGAAAACTCAACTACATACAGGGTGGACAATTTTCCAGATGTTGCCCAGTTACAACCTCCAGAATCCAATTGAGAGTCAGCTGATGGTGTAATGAAGGAGTTATAGTTCAACAACATCTGGAGGGCCACATGTTGTCAGCTCTTATCCAAAATTAGCATGTCACAACGAAAATCCTTGTTTAAAAGAATAAAATAAAAGCAGTATGCTCCTGTATCAGTATCAGTGTATTAATTGTATGTTTGATGTAATATGTTAGGACTATAAACCCATAATAATTATCATCATCCTAATAATAATGTAATACCAAGCAAAATGACTGTTAGGTAAAAAGATTTCACCAGTAGGTTAGTAAAATGTTTGCATGTTTGGGAAAACAAGGAAGGTTGGGGTCTAAAACTGAGAAAAGCATATGCAAATCAAGGGTGTCCAACCTTCTATCCTCCAACCATTTTTAAAAAGGCAACTCTCGGCACCTACATGAAATAGGAGTCAACAATAGCTGGGCGTCATAAATTATACATCAGTCACATCTGCCGTTGCCTCAGTCAGGTATATAATCTAATGTCCCTGTCACATTTACACACACACTATGGTCCTATTTATCATATGCCTTAAATATAAAACAAATGTTCCCAAATTCTGTTATGCACTCCTTAGAATATCTAAGGACAGTTATTGGGGGCCCAGCCTAAAAAAATTATGTTATTGGTTATGCCTTAAAATATGGGAGCATGATTGTTACAATAATGGTTTAAAGTGAATGAAGTATAATCTCTGTAAAGCATTGCATAAATAATAAATCCTCATCATCACATAATAAATTATAAATATACCTGTGATCTTGCATGTACTAAGATAGTTCAAACAAATACTAGCCCACAAAGCAGATCCTGAACCTAGGTCTAGAGAGCACAGTTGGGGTCCAGACTCAAGCACAGTCCATAACAGATTATCCCAAAAGCTGGATAGATAAAATAAGGGAGCTGCAATAGACTATGCTGCTGCTCCAGTAGCTTTTATTTTAATTATTAGATTTCTGCCCCCTTCTCTACATTCAACTTTGCTTGTTGCTTGTTTGTTCCCTAATAAACAGATCTTATATTTCATAATAACCAATGGACTTATGGTCTTATGGACATTTAAATTACAATAAAATAGAAGAAACCTAGAATATTCCTTCTGAAATTCTACAAATCTAATACTCTGTATTTTTTTTCTGGTAACGAACTAAAGGGCAGTGGAAGTCTTAAGAAAAATAAAACCATTATTGTCTCAATAATTACAGCTGCTGACTCTCAGCGCCCGTCAGTAATTCACTCCAAGCCCGTGGAAACGCCAATAGGAAGGACCCCTGCTGGGCAAAATGACTCCCTGGTGGCTATTTGTGTTTGTAAAAGGCCACCAGGGCCACACAAATACAAACAGTAAAAGTAATGATACTGAATGAGCGTGTCCATCACATGTCAATGTAATTGCTTATGAGACAAGAATAAGAAAGTGTTTTTTGTCTTAAAAATAAAATGAATATTTCTATGTTCGGATAGTATTTAAAAATACTTAGGATGCTTGTAAATGGCTAAAAAATCCTCCATTTGCTTAAATATAATTTATTACTGCAACATGACAGTGTCAGACATATTAATTTGTCATTTGTTAAACATTAAAACAAAATTAAACATATTTTTTTTTTCTAATTCAGTATCTTAAAATAAATCATGCTCCTTAATATCACTTTAATTTATATACAGAAAACTGGACATTCCCAACAATGTGACATATTTCATTTTAATTAATAGTTATCTTCCTGGCACTGTTTTACTGTACTCATTCATAACATGCTTAGTTTTCTTTGGCCCTTTGTTCATTTTTAGGTTTGATTACTGCCTTTGATTCCAGGCACTGATAACAAAGACATTCCTGTACAAGGCAGCAAATGTGCTCAGTGGACAATAGCAAACTTGATGGGATAATTTCAATTTAAGGAAATGAAGGAAACAGACCCAAAAAACTCTGATTACACTGGGAGCCTTTAGCTTTGTCATCCTTCCTTCCTCTTCCATAAAGCCCTCATTTATATATGACAAACAAACCCTTGTGACCTGGTCACCACCTTGAAAGGAACAAATTCCTTATTTATGAGCAAGGGTTCATCTTAAAAAATAATTAGGGTATGGCGTATTCTGTACACCAAACATTCAGCCTGCAAATATTTATACTTTTAGTTTCTTAACTCAAATTTACTCCACTATCCCCTATATGTAATAAAAGGCACTACTGCCCAGGAGCAGTAACCCATAGCAACCAATTAGATATTTGCTTTCAAACAGGTGACCGGTAAAAGCTACATGCTTATTGATTGCTATGGGATACTGCTGCATATTTAGGGACATATTTATTATAGTGCTTAAGCCCATAGCAACCAATCAGCAATTGAATTTGAACAGTCACCTACAAGTTAGAAAACAAAAGCAAAGATCTATGGACAACATCACCAATGTTGGCTTACACACTATAATAAATATGCCCCATAGTGTCTTTTATTACATAACCCAACATGTATCTAACCCAGTGTAGTGCTAATTTTCCCCCAAAGTGAAGGTGAATAATTGCCAGTGCACAATTATAGATTGTCATTGTAGAATCCATAACTGCCTAAGAGTGTAATAAAGCCATGCTTGTTAGTGCTTTAATTCTCTCCACTTTTGCTAGTGATATAATAGGTTGTCTCCATGTGGGTGTCTATTTCTGTTTTCTGGATTCCGGTATTGTGCTTACCAGTCCCCCTCATTTTGTCTGCTTGGTTCTCTGTCAATGGTTGCTGTTTGACTGCAATACTGGTTACATTCATACATGTAAAGAACACTTTTTGTTTTTGGTGTTACTCATCCTTAACATGACTATTTTGGCCTTTCTGTAGTACACACACTTTATTCATAATGCACCAAAATATTTTGCAGTGTTGAAGTAAGAATAACAAAAAATATTTACTAAAGGACATGGCCCACTCATATATAAATATTTGCTTGGATAAGGTAAAGACACCTCTGTGACAATTATTTTTATGTCTTGCCTCCATAAAAACTGTATTGGTATGGGTGAGTCAATTTCCCTTTATACATTAGACATGTATACTCTGCACTGTAACTCTATATAACACTAAATCATATATCTTTATTTGAGTGCTCTAAATCTTCATGGCAATCTTTCTGTTTACTTTAAGTTGCATTTAAGCAGCAGTTGTTGTTCACATAAGAGGAATATGCACTAAACCGACATAAAGTATTATGATGGTAACGCATCATACCAAAGTAAAGCAGCTTATTGAACAGACCTTCTTCCACATAATCTGCTGTAAAGCATTTTCTGCTTACCCTTGTTTTCATAAAATAAAGTGCCAATCCTTCCCACAGAATTGTTATAGTATCAATTGTGCTTTTCTCTGCCTGGCCAGCTTACCCCATGCCTTATATCATTTTCCATACAGAATGGCTAGCCCCCTAGGAGAGCCTAAAACAGTGTATTGGGAGGTTTTCTACAGTGTATTCATCCATCAACATATTTGTTATGAAGTAAAGTGAGCCAAGCTACACATGTAAACTACAAATGGGAATCCAGAATCCCTAAAAATATCTCTTTTTTTCAGATCAGACTTCACTAGAGTCACATGCCTGGAAGAAAGAGCCACTTTATAGGAAAATACAGAAAAATTATAGTTATTAGCACTATTTCAAAACTGAGTACATTTTTCCAGCACCTTCATTCAGTAAACAATAAATAGTTTTTTTTCATCTTATAAGGTAGGGCACCCAAAACTGTAGCACCCCTTCATCTCTGCTAGTTGATTGTTACTGTTTGAGCTGTATCTACCTGTTCCTTGCTCTGCACCAATAGTACTGATTACTGAAACAGTGCAGTAGAAGACAGATCATTTACAGATCTGGGGCAAAACATGCAAGGCATTTTGGGAATTTCAAGAGTCAATTTCAATTGCATTTTTATTTAGAAATATATTAAAAACCATTGGGAAGTTGTATTAAATACATATTGTATATTTGCATAGATTTATATTTTCTTTATTATTATTTCTTTATTCTAGTCCATTTCTAATATCTACCCTGGTGGCTCTGGCAGTTAAAATGATGTAACACAAGCCAACAGACTGACAGACCTGTCATGCTGGAGGAGACTGACCTTTCCAACATTGTTTAAACCAGGAGTTCAGCAAATGCTGCTTTCAATAGCAATTACACTTACAAATAATGCACTAAAGCACTAACAATTTTCAATAAATTCACACTGGAAAGTTGCTTGGAATTATGTTTTCTTTTATGAGGCAAAAAATAATTTTTTCCTTTATAAAAGAAAACATAATTCCAAGCAACTTGGAGTTGACATGTCTTTTAAGGTGTTGCCCTTCACCAATTCTGATGATGCTTCAGCACTGACCCCTTGACCTGCACTGGAGCCTTCTAGCCTCAAGTCTGTATCTCTGTGCAAACACAGCTAGCAGCATTCAAGGGAAAATGCATCAGCTGACATTGCTACTTCTTCTACAGGTTGTACATACTTGTCATATAGGGAAACCGGCTGGCATAGAGTGGATAATTTCAGTTAGCTTTTAATTTTGAAAGAAAGTCCTCTGTCTAGCCCTGGCTTGAATCTTAGGTTGCCAGGATAAAAAGCAAACAAACAAACAAAAAAAAAAAAAACAGGCACAGATACAAGTCAGTTAATACCCTCTTGTTACTCTCTGGGGCTGATTTACTTACCCACGAACGGGTCGAATGGAGTCCGATTGCGTTTTTTTCGTAATGATCGGTACTTTGCGATTTTTTCGTATGTTTTGCGATTTTTTCGGATTCTTTACGAATTTTTCGGATCCAATACGATTTTTGCGTAAAAACGCGAGTTTTCCTATCCATTACGAAAGTTGCGTAAAAAGTTGCGCATTTTGCGTAGCGTTAAAACTTACGCGAAAAGTTGCGCATTTTTCGTAGCGTTAAGTTTTAACGCTACGAAAAATGCGCAACTTTTCGCGTAAGTTTTAACGCTACGAAAAATGCGCAACTTTTTACGCAACTTTCGTAATGGATACGAAAAACTCGCGTTTTTACGCAAAAATCGTATTGGTAACGAAAAATTCGTACAGAATCCGAAAAAATCGCAAAACATACGAAAAAGTCGCAAAATGTTCGTTTTCAAGTCGGAACTTTTCCAATTCGGGTCGGATTCGTGGGTTAGTAAATCAGCCCCTCTGTGTAAAAGGGGAAGAGAATTTCTAGCTATTTTCAAAATGCCAGTTAATTAATTATTTTGGAGCTCTCCTCTACTTTATTATACATTAGACAAGGTTTTCAGGCATGGTGATTATATTTTCATGATAATATCGCTTTAAATACCATCTGCTTACATGGGCCTGAAAGAAATAATAGCATCACCAAATATGAATATATTTGAACATATGTCAACACAGCTTCTTCAACAAATGTTTAAGGTCACAGGCAGAACATTATTCTAACTTATTAGCTTGATATGATATTTTTCAGAGTGGAAATAGGGTTTTTGAAGGTGAAAGAAAACATAGTTTTCCAACATTAATCATCTAATTTATCCTGAAGATCTTATTTTCCAATCATGCATACATCTCTCCTTGTATATTGCCCCTGGGAATAAAAGCTGATATATTTTCAAGAGTAAGCCCTTCATTGGAGATCTACTAACATTTGTACTATTTTTTTTTGTGGTAGAATAGCTTTGTTGCTATGGAATATGCCTCATAGAGGTTGTGATTTGCATAGGTTGAAAATAGTATTTATCACATAACCTAGATGCATTGGAATGCATGTTGGAAATAGGATGATTTTCTTATGTATGAAATAACTTAAAGGTTGAAAAAAAATACTGTGTTCTAAAAGCAAATTGTTTTATGCCAGATATAAAAATACTCTTCTCTCAGCCAGAAGTTGATTTATGCACCTTGTCTCAGTGACCAGTCTTGTCACATTAGGCTACACTTTCCAGTGCTATTATCTAGCAGAGGTCAGATTAGGCACCTAGCATTGTTATAAAGGAAGGGACGGGGGGGGGGGGGGGGGAGCTGAAAGACATCTCAATGTACTGTGCAAATATACCAGTTTTCTAGTACTTAGCCTACTTTCTTAAAATGTTATAATACTAATCAATGCAGGGAAATGTTTTTTTTCTAGAAGAGTAGCTAGAGGTTCAGGGAATTCATGGCAAAATTAATACAGGGCAACCTTTATATCTCCCTAGAACCACCAAGTTTCCCACTAACACTTTTTTTTGCATGTGTGCTGGAAGTGAACATGACAGGGTTTTTTTGTTCTTCTGCGGTTAAAAGTGTCATTATTCATGTTCCTGACCCTCCCTTTGTCCCACCCATGAAACCCATGCACCCACATTAATTTTCTTCTAATCTGACCTATTGTTTCCAAACAAATAAAGGAAAAAGATACGCAATTAAAGATACACAGATACAGCACCTAGTGACCATAATTACGCTGGAATCATGGGAAGAAAAACACTGCATTGTTGAAAAAACATGGTGACTGCGCTTGAGATTGCACACCATTGCAGTTGTAAATGACCTCAATTGTTTTAAGGGTGAAGACACAGAGCTACTAGTAGCAGCTACTTGTCATTGCTACAAAAAAAGACAGTGCTCGTTATTTACTTATAATTGTCTCTACTTGTGTTTTAGCAGAGACAATTCTCAGTATTGTTCATAGCAGGTATTTTCTGGCATATAGTAACCTTGACATGTAGCTGTTACAAAGTAGCCCCATGTGCCTTCACTCTAAGGAAGAAATGCAAAGAACTGATGAGACGGTTGTGACAGGGTTCCCATGGACAAGGTTCCTAAATGAGGTAATAGACTATGAGGTGTATTTATCAAAGAGTCCTCTAGAGTGAAATTCTTCTATTCATTTCTATGGCATTTTTTGATATATATTTATGAAAGGGTGAACTTTCTCTTTCACTAATTGATAAATAATCTTTTAAATATCCCATAGAAGTGAATGAAGGATAGTGGAATTTTACTCTAGTGGACTGTGACAATCTCTAACTTCATTCTTTTATAAATATAACCCCATGTCTCTTTTAATCAGTAGAGAATTCTAAGGCAATTAATCAATAGAAAGGCACTGAGTGAAAACAGAAAAGCACAAGAACTACACACATGGAACAGTGATGTTCTCATTCAGGCTCCAATGACTGACAGCTGCCTATATAGTTGCCACCTGGTTGGTATTTTATGATATATAAAGTGATTCATGATATCAACATTATTAACAAGCAAAAAGGTTACAAAAAATACTAAGGCCTTCCGTTGTGGCCCACAAGGCTAACCCCTGCCCCCGATTGAGCCCCCCCCCTAGTGCCCAGTCCCTCCTTACAGTTGTGCTCTAGGCAAATGCCTCTTCTGCCTGCCCCTAGTTCCGTTTCTGCACAAACCATGTTATTATTTTTTTTTTAAAGAAAATAAAGATACCACTTTGTCAGATTTAGCTAAATATAAGGTGCATAGTACTACCAATGGTTAAGGTAAGCATTACAGCAGAGGTTTCCAAAGTAAAAACTTACTTAACACAGGATAGGTATAAAGCTGTAGAACATAACAATAAATCCCAGTTTTTTTTCTCCCCCACCTAAAATCAAAAGGCACAAAACAGGTAACTAGCACTATGCCATACACTGTTTAAAGGTTGATCGTAGCCTAAAGTGGGAGATAAAGGGAGCCTACAATTACCTTTTGGCATCATGTTAAATAGTCCAAATCTCCTACACAATCCAGATTATTAATATTATTAATACATGTATTTATAAAACACCAACATGTTCCACAGCTTTGTACAATAAATGGGTGTCTTGCAACTGCCAAATCATATTGGTGAAAATTGCAACTTTTTTTATTTGAAGCTTCAGTTTGTTGCCCACAGTTGACCCTTATTCATAAAAGCATATGAAGCATTCTCATTTTTTCTTTTATTGTACTGGACATCTAATATGCATTATTACCTTTTACCTTTCTGCTGCTGTTTTCCACAGGCATGAAAATACTATGCTGTATAATGTGAGCTTCCTTTGCACTTTTTTTGTACAGAAATAACAGACTTAATTGCACCTTTCACTCAGTCACACTGTGTGAAGATTGATACAGTAAAAGAAGATATTGCACATTAGCTTTTCACAATGAAGGCTTTTCCCTAGCTGCTGTACCTTTATTACAGGGAAACAAATGCACATAGCTCTTTTTTGTTTATTAGTGCTATGAAATAGAAGTTCCATGACATGGAATTCCAATGTGAAATAATACGATTCTATACTTAAAACATATTCAATACCAACTACAATTTCAGCACTTATGAAACAGCTTAGTTGCCGTATATATCACAGCAGCCATATTTTGCAGTTTACAAAGGTTGCTGTTTTTATGAGATGCATAGACATATACTTGTGAATAGTCCATGCCCTATTGTAACAGTAATTCTAAAGCCATTTACATATGGGTGCTATAAATGGAAAATAGATGAATTCAGCACATGTTTATTTACTGCATTTTTTCTTGTTCATTTGCTTGTAATCTGAATACAATGTGCGTTTCCAGTGCTGTGTAATGTTGTGACACTGTACAAACACATTTGCGCAGCTCAGCATAAACCAATGAACTGCTGAAGAGATACTTCTAAATTATGGACTTTCCTAGAAGTTAAATAAAAGAGACTGCAGGCCTCATTTACAAACAGCAAAAAAAGATGTAAACATTGGTGCAATTGGCCATAATGTTTGCCCACACCCCATCATTTTTCCTAAAGTACAGCATCACTGTGTACAATACAAAATGTTGTTCCCATGGGCAGACGCAAGACCAATAATTAAAATCGATGAAAGCGAACTCTGTGGCTTAGGCGAGCTGGGCACATCAAGTAAATGTAGAATGTAAAGTTATCAGATCCAGAATTTGGTTCATGATTTAGATGAATACTAGCACTTGTTGCATGTTTCAGATACAACTATATCCTTAGGGGCACATTTACTAATCCACGAATCCGAATGGGAAAAATTTGGATTGGAAACAAACATTTTGCGACTTTTTCGTAATTTTTGCGATTTT
The DNA here is from genome assembly GCF_000004195.4 of Xenopus tropicalis. NCBI lineage: Eukaryota > Metazoa > Chordata > Amphibia > Anura > Pipidae > Xenopus > Xenopus tropicalis. The sequence continues at coordinate 78,773,724 of NC_030680.2, read as the reverse complement.
TCCGTAGCCGTTACGATTTGCTCGTATATTGTCACGACTTTTGCGTATTGAGCGCTCGTAAACTGCGGGCAAACCTTTCAGACTTTGCATGATTTTGGAAGCCTCCCATAGGACTCAATGGCACTCTGCAGCTCCAACCTGGCCCAAGGAAAGTCACGATACTGAAGCTTAAATGAATCCGAAACTTTTGTACTCGGTGCGGCGGCTACGAAAAAGTCGCGACAATTTACGAAAAAGTCGTAATGGCTACGAAAAAGTTGTGACAATTTACGAAAAAATCGCAAAATAACGATCATTACGAAAAAAACGCATTCGGACGCTTTTCGGACGTTCGTGGATTAGTAAAAGTGCCCCTTAGTGTTAAACCAAAATTAAGCTAAACCCTTACCCTTACTACATGAGTCTGGATAACTTTATGTGAAAATCTTTTGTTAAAAATATTATGGAATTGTAAAGTTTTTTCAAATTTGAATTAGCAAATTAGAGTTTGCGTTAGGTCAAGTATTTGGCCAAATTCTTTATAGATAATTTGGTATTCGGCTGAATCCAAAAATGATGGACTTGGTGAATTTCTATGCAAAAATGATGTGTACAAGTTTATGCTCCAAATAACACAAACAGTGCTTGACTTATCAAGTCTTTGTGCTACCTAACAGAGTACCAGTGGTGTGAAATTACAGTCTTATTAATCTTTGCAGGGTTTACAGTGTAATGACCTAATGACCCAATGTCCTCCCCTCAGGAAATGAAATGTTAATATTAAGTTGTCAATATTCCCTTTGGTGGATGGGAATTCCTTCATGACATAGAAATTCTTTTACTTAAAGGAGATCCATACTTTGTAGTTCTAATTCTCTGAGTGTTGTTAATCTGTAATCAATGTATGTGTCTTTGAACTGAAAAATAATGTTCATTTCATAGCTACAATGACCACTTCTAAACCACTTATAAAAAAATCAGGGATCTTACAAAGTGAAACAATCAAGTCTGTAAATAAATATATAGGGTAATATTTTGGGGGTTTTAAGATTATGGATTCACATTTACTACAGTTCATGCAAGTAATTGTATCATACACAGATTATACCAAATCCTGTTGTTACAAGAACTAAGGGGGTAATGCACTTCTCAGAACAAGAAATGTACAAAACTGAAGTTAATGTCTTCATGCATTTTTTAAAAAATCTACATTTGAATAAGAACTCTTTTTAAAGTGGTAGTAAATTAGATTTTAAAATTATGCAGACATTGATATTCTGAGACAATTTGCAACTGGCCTTCATTTGTTATGGTTTTTCAGTTATTTAGCTTTTTGGTTAGCAGCTGTGTATTTGGTATTTAGCAGCTATCTGGTTGCTGCGGTCTTATTTACCTTAGCAACCTTGCAGTGGTTTAAACAAGAGATGGAAATATGAATAGTAGAGGGCCTGCATGAGAAGATTACCAATAATAAGTAACAATAACAATAAAATGTAGCCTCACAGAGCAATAATTTTGGCTGCCGAGGTCAGTGACCCCCATTTGAAGGCTGCAAAGAGTTAGAAGAAGGCGACAAAAATTCCAAAACTATGAAAAATAAATAATGAAAACCAGTTGCAAAGTTGCTAGGAATAGGGTGTTCTATGACATACTAAAATTTAACTTAAAGGTGAACCACCCCTTTCATACATATCAGTCAGCCAGAGACCAAAAGCACCAAAGCATTCTGGAAGTTGGTGCTCTGTAACAGCTAGTGGGCCAGTTAGATCTCAGCTGACCAGTTAAAGCAATTTAGTACATGTAATATGTTGTTGATCCATATGGGTGGTGCTTCTCCTTTCCTTCAAACAACTGCTCCAGGTGATTGTCCCAGGGTTTGATCAAAGAAATGGAGGTCCGGACTTGGATTCAAAATAGGCCCTGGCATTTCAAGTACACAGAGGCCCTAAACAACCCCCACAGACCCAATAAATAGTGTCTGTCTATAGGATCTTACAGCAGCCCCTCTGGCACTTGCCAGAATCTACAGCTTACCACTCCAGGCCTGTATGAGTGCAATTTGGTCATCCATATACATCATAGAAATCACCCTTAAAGGAGAAGTAAACCCCATCCTCAGCCTCCCACTCCACAGGCCCCATCTTCTTCTGTCTTCAGATCCTCTTCTGTCATTTCGCCTACATGAATCTTCAGTATGCAGATTCAGTGGCACATACTCCTGCAATATCTGTGCAAATTAATGAAAAAGAATCCAAAGACAAGAAAGATTGTGCCTTTGAACTCTGCTGTGCAACTCTGCAGTGTTATGGCAGCATGGCACACAGGGAAATCTATGGACAAAATAGATGCTGCAGGGAGGAAGCTTGGAGGGGGCAGTGCAGGGAGGTAAAGGGGGGCTGAGGATAGGCTAGGGCAGGGGTCCCCAACCCGTAAGTCACATTCAAGGGCTAAAACGGTCGGTGAGCAACACAAGCATAAAAAAAGTTCCTGGGGATGCCAAATAAGGGCTATGATTAGCTATTTGGTAGACCTTATATTGACTGGCTACATAAGGCTCTGTTTCCAAGTTAACATGGTTTTGATGCAACCAAAACTTGCCTCCAAGTCTTGAATTAAAAAATGGGCTAGGGTTTAGTTTTCCTTTATAGACTACCCCATCTATAATCTGGTCAGGCCCATTTATTCTGTTTCTTCATGATAGTTTTAAGCAATTCTCTATTTAGTTTTTAAATAAATAAAGTTAAAAAATAACTATTTAAACACACATGGTCTAACTAATCCCAGGTAAACTGCATGTAAACTGTTCATGTGATTTCTATTGTGGTCCATCAAGATGAATGGAAATCTGCTAAACCAACTGCCTGGTTTAGACCACAGCTACAGCATGCTGTTATTCTGTTGGACTGTTGGCATTGGATCAGATCTGATTGCCCAGTGTGAAGAGGAGTAGATAAAGGCTGCTCTGTGAAAGAGGCCTTCAGAGTTTAACGCTTTGTTTAAAGATAAACAAAACCACTAAAAAGAGGGCAGAACAAATATTTTAGTTGTAACGCAAATACAATAGGGCAGAGAACTTTTAACAGATCACTAATCACTAGTTTGTTGTACCACTTATATATCTATCATGACAAGGGTAAAATGTTACCAGTTCCTTATATCTTAGATGTTGAAGGAAGAGTAAAGTTTGAAGTAATTTTTGTATGGAAAATGGATGCAATAACTTGTTAGAAAAGACAATAGATGAGGTTATCTGTTTACAAGGACTCAGAGAATGTGCTTTACTACTCCAAGGCCAGAGTTTCAGGAAAAAGTATTGCTTTGTGCAGATTCTATACAGGTTGTATTAAGGTCATACTGAACTGGTAACTTCCTCTGAGCTCAAAAGTAGTATGAAGCAAATGGTAAGGTATAACACGAAATAAACAATGCACTTTTATGGGAAAACAAAAGTTGACATGGCCGACTAAAGATTCAGTGTGATAGAACAGTGGGGTTATTATAACAACGTATTTATAAAGCATTGCCATATTCTGCCGAGCTGTATAATAAATGGGTATACTACAGCACTTAATATCCTTCTATTTGTGTCTGTAAATTAGATTGTAGGCTCAACAGGACAGGAACTTTCTTCTCTTTGTCTCTTTAACACTTAGCACTTAATTTTGAATGTACTTTTTTGTGTTTATTATTGTTCTGACCTCTGTTTGTTCTTTTAATTTATTGTTCTTCAGTACAGTGCTGTGTACATAAGTATATCTATAAAAATAAAAATATTTATACATGTTATAGCTATACATACATTAAACATACAGATTTATATACAAAGCAGTCATTAACTGATACAAGAGGTAAAAGGGTCCCTGTCCAAAAAAGCCTACAATCTAAGATTTTGCGTCAAACCATTTGATTCAGATGATAAAAACATTCAGGTGTGGATGATCTATGAGATTCTGCCATTGCTCCTAAGTAAAATAAAAAAAATATAAAAAAAAAACACTGTTATGCTGCATGATGTTGAGTCATTTTACAGGTTTTTTTTTGGGGGGGGCAGCTTATTTTCTAAAGCATCATGGGCTTGGGCCAGTTGCCTGTTGTGCTACATGTCTGTGGGCTGAATTATATCAAAATGATGATGTCAAACATATCAGTCTTTGGTGCCCATAGGCAGGCTGGAGGCTGTAGAAATACCCCAGAGACCCATTCTTCCCAGGGGCCTCCAGTTTAACAGCTTTGTTTTAAACTACTGTTTACTTTATAATATACTTTATATAATTTATTTTTCCATACTAATTAATAAAATTCATACTCCTTTAACTCATCTGTAAGACCATGTAGCAATATTTCCACATTCTAAAATATCTTCAAAGAGTTTTCTTGAAATTAGAGGGGAGAAAATATTTCCCTAACCGTGTGGATGATAGCTACTTTTCCAGCCTTTAATCTCCTGTGTTCTAGATAATTTTACGTCTGTGTCTACAAATGACACAACATGACCTTTCAGCTGAAAACACAAGTTATTTCTAAGCTTTCCTGTTCCTTTGAATATCATAGGAAATCTTTTATTCCTTACTCTGAAAGTTTTGTTACAGGATGCTTGAACTGTCAGGCCCCTGGTAGATTTCTCTGCATTCTACAGAAGAATTTCTAACAGGAAAAGCAACATGCAAGGGAAAATGACTTCTCTGCAGTCTCCAGTGCATGCATCACCCAAAATAAGAAATTATGCCAATCTATGTAAAGATTAACACATGCATATTCATGCTAAAATCAGCAAATTAATTTATTATGTTATGCACTGATGACCTCAAGGTTATTCTAGTGCTGACATCCTGAAGGAACGAATCACAGCAGATGCTTGTAACACTTTAGCACTGTTCTGTGAAAACATCACATTATTTTAAAAGATATATTTTTAAACATTAAAAAAAAAAAGACTGAAACGTACGCATCTGGTTTCTGCTCAGCTGTTCAGTGATTGGCTCCCACATTGCTTCATAATAAAGAAAAATAATGACTGCCATTATCATTCTATCAGGGCTTCAGGAAATGACGCCACCACTCTGAGAACAATTCTGTCGTGGAGAATATTCAGAACTTGAATAAACACCTGGCTCCCTGGGATAAGGCAGGGCAAAAAAAAAAAAAATGACACCATTGGTTTACTTAGGACATTTTTCAAAGACTGTGCACTGAAAAGAAAACAAGGGCTTCAGTCCATTCTGATAGGCAGGACTTTGGTATGTGGCAGCCAGTAAACTCAAACTGGTAGAAAGACAAAAAAAAATAATATGATTAAACCCATGAGCTGCAATGAGGCTGGCTAGGGTTAGGCATCACTGACACCATCATCCCAGAGATGAGACTGACAGCTCAGTAAAGCCCCATTCACCCTCCTTCGGCCACTGGCTTTGTTGCTCTGTTGCAGCCAGCTGCTAAATCTCCTGCACCAGCGAAATCAGAAACACACTGTGTGATACAGATCTCAAAGTCTGGCGGGGGGAGAGAGAAAGAACGAGTGGTAGAGCAAAGAAAGTCCAGGTTACGCTCTCTAGCGGTGGTTGAACTACAAGTCCCACAATGCCACAAGGGGGTTGATGGGAGTCGTAGTTCTACAACGCGCTATTGGGGCTCAAGCTCCGGCTAATTGTCAAGAACGAAATAAACGGCACCGTCCGTTTCAAGTGAGCGCAGGAATACCAGACGTGTAGGCTGTCGCCACATGCTAGTTAGCTCCATACAAAAAGAAGGAAAGCTACAAGGGATACAAAGTGATCTAATGAGCGCGGCTGCTGTGGGATACAGGTTCCAACGAGCCGGGGAGGAAGCCCTAGTGAAACAGTGAGCTTAGGGAGCGCCCATTGGTTCACTGACCCTGGTTGCTGTGGGGATACATCGAGCTCAGTGGGCTCTGGGGATACGTGTTGATACAATGAGCCGCCGGTGCTGAGGGATACGTGTTGATACAATGAGCTAGGGCTGGAGGCGGAGCCTTCTCTTTCCAGTCTGTGCGGCTCCAGTTCAGCCCTTGGCGGAGTCTGTGTCGGGATTGTGCAGTTACCAGTGAGGGAGGAGGGGGCTCCAGAGACAGCCAGTTCTGCCTTTCTTTCCCCCCCACCTCTCAGTCCCGGTTTGTGGCTCGGTGATTGCCCGCAGTCGGAGCAGGGGATATCTGAACGCGCTTGGATGTGAAAGCAGCTACAGGCCGGAATGTTACCCAGGGAAAAGCCCATAAGATTTGGAGCGTTATAGGGACGAGCTGAGGGAGCGTTCCTTCCCGCTGCAGTCCGGCCACACTCCAGCTTGTGCCCAGCGAACAGGACTACTCGGAGTGTGCCTGGGACTCACAGTGAGCTCTCGGTGTGTGTGCGCTTTCGTGGCTGGAGTTTGTGGTGCTTTGGGCGCACATTGCTTGGTTTGTTCCATTCTTGCCTGGAGAAAGTGCAGGAAAATGTTGACTTAATGCCGGGGAGCTGAGGAGTGAGACCCGCCTCCTACCTTGGGAAGCAGGCAGTTTGCTGGCAGGGACCCCGGGCTATCGGCTGGCTACTTGTTTCCTTTCCCGTCTTTTAACGCCGTAGGGGTTAAACCCCGGCCGACCCCGTTTCCAAGCTCGGAGCAGGCAGCAGGTAAGAGGCAAAGCCTGAGTGGCTGTGGGGTCGGGGCCGGTGTTTCTCACATGTTTGGATTGTGCAGGGACGGTCTGCTTTAGGGGCACACTGTGAGATTCTAACAAAGTTCCCTTTCTTGTCCCTGACCTTCCTGGGTGCAACTGGTGTAATGCGCGGTAATGCTGATCCCTGCCCCATCCCTCTGCTCGGGGATCTTTCCAGAGAATTCGCTTCAATTTGGATTAGGAGCGAGCCCCGCACACACAATGCCCACGTACGGGATAAGGGCTTGTGCTGCTCATTGCAGTGACCCTCTTTACCCAGCAGGGTGAAACATACGGGATCCAATCCTACTTCCTAGAGTGAGACCTAATGAGAGAGAGATACGGGGAACAGCAGTTCTTTAGTGGCTCATTTGAACAGAATGCTGCTCTGCGTTCTGGCTTTTCTGCAGCATAAGATTTCTAGGAGAATGTAAAATCACTAGTATGTGTGTATTCAAAGGGACAGACTCCCACCCCTTCCACAAATGAGATTTATAGGGTAGGAGCGCTCCAACATTCATCAAGTGAAGACACAGGTACAGCAAAGCTATAGATCTTGAGCCCTCCATCCTTCACAAGTTGAGGTCCACAGGACTTACTGTGGCATCTGTTGAAGGGGAACCAAGCTTCTTCTCCTAATTTGGATCTGTAGAACAGAAACAGCCCATACTGTAATTGAGACATATAGGTTAAGCAGTCGAGCCCCTCTAAGTGTTGTCTAATAAGGAAGTCAGCATCGATCTACAAGAGTATTCTTATGTATATTAGGAGAATCTTATCCCTTGCCCCTGTAAGTTAGTGCAACAGGACTGCTCCAGACTCCCTATAACAGTAATACCCAAGCAGTGGCTCATGAGCAACATGTTGCTCGGCACCCGCTCTGGTGTTGCTCCCAGTGGCCTCAAAGCAGGTGCTTATTTTGAATACCAAGCTTGGACACAACAATATTTAAATGTGACTCATGAGTGTTGAAAAAAATTGTTAGGGACCTCTACTCTATTAATATATAGTAACCCGCTAAAGTAAGACATACAGAAGTGTACAAAGACCAGCCTTGAGTTCTTTTAAAGGAACACAGTTTTTATAAATCTTATGTGCTTGGGTTTATGAGACCCGTATCTACTCTGGGCAGCAAAGTTCACCTGTACAGGTCAGAAGGACAACTTTTCTGTGGGTTCTAAAGCGACACACAATTCTTATGTTTAGTTTAAGTAGAGAATTTAAGCGTTAGCTTGTCTATAACTTCGACATTGGATTGATTCCTAGTCGAGGTTCCTCAGAAAGGTGACCAATTTGGGGACGTGGGGGAGGGGATGGAGGGGCAAAGTGTGCTGCTGCTGTATCTTGGGACAAGGAAGGAGGTTAAATCAAAATGCAGCCAGATGTGAACTGGCTCCGGCAGTGGAATGAATGGCAACAATTAGATGCAGAATCCTTTGTTCTGTGCTGCCAGGGAGCCAGACACACAATCTGGGGTCTGGGGCCCCGGAGACTTCAGCTTCCAAACTTTGACTTTGGGTTTGAACACGGCCGTGTCTAATGAGGGCATTTGTGCCCAGTAGGGCACTTTAGTAGTGCCTTTTTTCATTTGTACTTTGAAGGTGCAGAATACATAAACCGGATCAGGGATTTTATGCTACAGAATGTAAATAATATAATAATATATTGATACGTTTGGGAGAAAGACGGATGGTGCTAGAGAAATACAGATTTTTATCCGCATCCATATTTTTCACTCTGGGTGTCTTTGCATTCACTGCAGCAGTGTACATTTAAAGGCATTTCCTGTGCATATATATATAATTTTTTTTTTTTTTTTAAACTAACCCAATTTAGTTATTTTATTGGCCAGACTTAATCAGCTTTAATGCACTTAGATGATTAATAAAGTTAAGTGACCCAATTGACTTGGGCTTGTGAAAGAGAGCTGCAGCCTCCACCAACATATGGAAAGCTTTGGACAGCTGCAGCATGGTATGAAAGTGACTCCGAGAGGTGTTATCTGCAGCACATTTTTTAAAGCTGATCGTTATTTATGTGTCTTATATAGCCCCGAAAGCTGTGACTCTGTTAGGCTTTGCCAAGATCTAAGAAAATCTGCTTATATTTAGGTGTGTATCTGTTTTATTTGCACATAAATATTTTCCTGCACAAAGGAAAGATCCTGCAGAACAAATGCCCTGTTGTTTGGTTTGCTTTCAGCAATTCACATCCCCTCCCTTTGTTGCCTGTTACTAAAAGAGGTGCCATTTCACATCATTCTGCACAAATTGTTTGAATTAATGCAAGTGTGAATTCTTAAGGTTTGAAGGGGTCTATTACCATATCAAAGCTTCCCTGGCTCAGTCTCAATTGAGAAAAAGTTTAGCCTGGCTTCCATTTTCTTGCAAGTTGAGGCCCAAGGGGCAATGGGCAGTTGCAGTTTAGCAAAATAGGGAGTTAAATTAGATTGTCTACTACTTCTGCACTTACTTTTAAAGAAGCAATTGTGGCTAGGGCTTTTAGAGAAGAACTACATTGTTTGTTGTTGGAAAGTGCTCATGAAAAATGACCTTCCAGGCAGCAGCTCGGTGTATTTCTTTAGGCCTTTGGCAAGGTATTTCTGGTGGAGTTGTAGTTTTTAGAGCTCAGCCTCCTTAGTCTCTGCACCATATTATGGAAGCTCTAACTGTTTTGCAAGACAATAGAACTCAAGGGTGATGACTCACTTATTTAATTTTTTTTCCCTAAATTGAAAGCAGGAAGGGAAATGCAGCAGCCCTCTCACCTTGTTCTTTGTGACCCTTGAAACACACCATCAATTACTCATGCTGGTGTAACAAAGCACCCAGTTATACAAAGTGCAACCTTCCTTGTAATAAACCTGAACTTGTGTAGGCGTATGTAAAATGTGTATTTCATTATGCCATTCAAATTATATTTTAAAAAAACATTTTTTTTGTATTAATAAACATAATTTACCACAGAACTTTAATTGGAACAGAAGAAGTCCCTGCATTGCTAGTCCTAAATAGAGATAGTTAAGGGCAAAGTATAATTTTTGCATGTTTGGTTAAAATGAGCAAAATGGACTAAATAAAACTTGTTGGGAAGCTGGAAGATGTAGATATTTAATCTGAGTAAAACTGGGATGTCATTATTATCATCCATTTTTTTTTTTTTTTTGAGATTCAGATGGAATAGCAGTTGATTCTGACATCAGTGCCAAAAGTGATATTTCCTGTTCACAGATCTATAGTCTGTCTTACATGCTATCAATGCTATAACTCTAAGCTGAGAAGCTGAAAGGTATTAAACCTGGCTATAGTTCATTTTAGAAGTTAAATGAATTTATGGATAGATTTCAGAATTTCAACATGAAGGGAATGGTTCTTATAGTAAATGCCCTGGCTGGCAGCGTACAAGAAGAGCACCGCGAATTTAATAAAAAGTAGAGCACAGGCAGAACATTTGGAATAAAATCAGAGCTAATTAAACAGTTATAAACTTTGGCAAGAAAGATATGTCTCTTTGTCTCTGTCTCTCTCAATATGTGTGTGCGTATACACCCTAGTTCTTCTAGGTTTTACATTTTGGCCAAAGTATTTATTTAATTCTGTCAGCAGGCTCAAGAAGCACTATTTTGGCAATTTAAAATCAACATGCATTGATGTAATTGCCATTTTCACACTTAAAGTACTTTTAAATAGCTTCCTTTAAATTTGGAGAACTATAAAAACCGAAATAAAGTCTTTCAGGCGATCAAAGATCATCTGAAAGTTGCCTATAAAGTGATGTTCTTGAGTTGCAAGAGATAAAGGTCCAAATGCCACTATCTTTGAAAAAATAACATACAAAGAGCCTTTTAAACATGTAGCAGAACAAAAGTCCAGTTAATATGAATATGTACTTCAGCTGTCGCTGCCTGTCACACTGAGTGACTTTCATTCGCAGGAAACCAATTTAAGACCACTAGTACCAAGTGCTGGTGAAAATAGGATATATACTGGATTGAGTGAAGTAAAATGGATTTATTTAATGTTTTTGCTTGACCAGGTAGTAGTAATTAAAAGGGATAAAATTAAAGGGTTTGGCTTACTTAGTTTTATTAATGGTTAAACATCAAAGAGCACGCCCAGACCATTTGACTGCCATAAAAACTGGTTTAGAGATACAGATCTCCAATCTAGCCCTCTTAGTCCTATTTTTCATTGTAGCTAAAGAAGAAGTTTTATGACATCGTCTTACAATCGCCAGAAAAATGAACACTAGGTATCTGGGTGTTTCCCTTTTTACAATAAGCGTCATACTACCCCCCCCCCCCCCTTTGTTTTCAGAGTTCTTGAGAAAGGTCAGCCATATATAAAAGGGATTCTTTTTTGCCTTACAACCCAATAAAAAATTCCTGTATTATTTGTCATTATTATTTTGTTACCTTCAGCTTTATGTGTAGGTTTTAAAATACACGAATTTGCTGCTAAAATATGGTTTCTAGGAATGTATAAAGTTAGTACGAAAAATTAGTTGTTACTACTAAATTATAGACATTATGATTCTTCCCCCCCCCCCAGTCTCCGTTAAAGTTGTAACACTTCATTTAGGCAAAAGTTAAAGTTGCTCATTAATATGTTGTTGACCATTATGCTTAAAATTACATTAGCTTTTCTGTGTTTATTTTTCATCATCCATCTTAGTTATTTGATTTGGATTTGTTTTTCAATATTTTTTTATTTCAGCAATTTATTTTTTTACAAATAACATGTCATAATGCTTTTTTAAAACTTTTTTGTTAAAAATATGTAAATCTACTGGATAATCCAGTCTGTGAACAATCACTACACAACTTGCATCACAGAATTTATCAGGAAGAAGGCTGGCAAATAAACTGTAAATTGAGGAGCTGGGTCCTCCACCAACAATGTAGCATTGTAGGAATGACCTGATTTGTTCTCAGAAATGTGCTCTTTTTTACTTCTTAAATGACTCTGTAATGAAGCAGTTTGTGCTATTCCATATCCATAAGTCTTTTACTAAGATCTGCTGGAAAAAGATCATTAAAAAAAATATATCTATATGTTTATGAACCTAGGTTTACGTTTGTTCAAGTTAAGGGTTGCGTTAATTGCCATATGCAGTTGTTTTCTTTTTGCCTGAAAAATCAGTAGCTCTCTTTTCACAGAGCCTGTTATTCTGTGCACTCCCCTCCCCAAAAAAGGGGGGCAAAAAAACTAAGGGCAGAATAATCAAGTGCACTGCAGCCTGACTGGAGCAAACACAATGCTTACCACCTGCAGGTAAAGTGCAGCCTACAGCAAAATGCTATTGATTGCTTCTGAGACACAAGGCAGGCTTAAATACAATTTGTTTAATTACAACAAAAATGCAGTTTTATGAAGTGATATACTTTGTTTAAGCAGAGGATTTTATGTGTTTTGCACTGGTAAGCAAAATCCCATCACAGTTGTATAAATTTGTTCAATTACTAGGGCAGCAAAGGGAAAAAATCAATTTACACTGAAGAAATGAGATTACTGGCTACTAAATTCACTAACCCTTTCAGTGCCACAGATGTAATGCTAATTTAGTAAACCAAAATGGCACTATAAATATCAAATTCATTTTTCCTACACCATGTAGTTGTAGAATAATGACATTTTACTAAGACCTTCTTTGGACTTTAACTTTAATTAAGGATGTACTCCGGATTGAAACATATATGAACACTGGCTTTGCAAGTCACTTGTTAAGTTTTTTTAATAATACACAAAAAACTGGTTTTTGGTTGGATTCAATTATATGGATAAACACTACTGTATGGCATCCAGCTATGATGAGGTTCTTAGGTTATAAAATCCTTTTTGTACAAAGGCTGAGGAAACTACTCGAGTACAAGACAAAAGTGTTCGTTTATGTTTTCATCTTTTTGGCCATAGAGTGTGGCCTGTAGAGCCCGCTTGCTTTCGCCCCTGTACAGTGCAGCCTAGTGATGACTTTCTGCCTAGTGATAATGTTTGAGGAGTTTGGCAGTCATTGATTCCTTTTCTTTTAACAATATTATAGGGAATATACTATAAACATTCACAGAACCCAAAATGAGCCCCAGGACCTGTATTTATGCTGGGAATCCATTGCCTTAAAAAAAAAAAAAGCCACTTTAAAACTGAAAATGCTTTTGGGGCAGGGGTATTTCCTCAGAGGTGCTAGCGATTCTAATGCAGCTGTGCAAATTTATGGTAGTGCCAGGCTGATCCCCAATTAGTCTTATCTTATTGAGTACACAGGGCTGCTGGAAGTAATCTGGAGTCTGTCTGTCAGAATGGATGTGTTAGCAGCGTAGAAATAGGCCTAGCACACTTGTGCAAACTATCTATTCATCCTGTCGCTGCATTTTGAAACAGTGGACAAACAGGACACCACTGATTTAGGTTCCTGACAGCATATCAGAAAATTTTAGTGAGGCCAAATAAAGAAGTAATATAACACACATGTTTCTGGCTTGAATTCCTCACTTACTTGCACACAGGGAATTCTCTTTTTTATTTTTTATAATCCTTTCCTTTAGGCTAAAGGAATAGTATTAATTTCTTAATGCCCCCACCAACACAGTCTTCTGGATATCTAATACAATGGTCTTTTCTTGTAACACAGTTGCTAATATGCAAGTTGGTTGGTGGATATCTCTATTAGAAAAAAAAAATATCTAAGTTTATGATTTTAACCTTATATTCTCATCATTTCTATGTGAATATAGCTGTAGTGTTGCATATTTTTGTACTTACAGTCATTTAAATTTCATTATTATCATTATTTATATAGTGCCAGGAAATACTACTTTTTACAATAATATTAAAGAAACAACAGGTTTGTACAATAGATTAGCAAGCAAGGGTTTCAGAATGAAGGAAATGAGGACTTTGCTCGCAAGAGCTTTCCATCTAAACAGATGGGTAATAAGTGGCACACGAGGTTATTAAGGAATTGATTTTGTCTTTGTTATACTGAATGAAAGGTGAACCTTTTTTTATTGGCAATATTTATTTGCTTTATCCAATTTTATATATACACCACTTTGCTTACATATTTGGTGCCTTCAGCTTGTATTCTTCTTTTCTGCTGTTATCATTTTCATAATGTATTCCAGGGTTAAATCCTTTGACAAGTTCTTTCTCATTAGAAGGAATTTTTCAGCAAGTTTCAAAATGATGAAATTCCTGCATATTAAAAGAAAAAAAAAAAGGAATCTTTGCTGTCACTGAACATGCGTTTGGAGGCGGGACGTAACTTATTTTGTCTGTTTCGGCCAGCACTTTTGCCTCACTACTGGTATTTTGCTATCAGTCACCAGCTCAAACTGATTATTGCTGTGGATACAGATGACAGGATAATCTAACGCCCACTGCTGTCAAAAACTTTTCTTGGCAGCTGTTTGTTGGAATGACCTTCCTCTTGGTTTTCTGTTCTTTGCTCTGTTTAAAGGATCGGTTGTGTATTCAGGAGGTTATTCTAATGCAATAATATAGTAGTTATGGGCTTCTTTGTTGTATTTCTGGAAGGTGAGAGTCCTTTAAATGTGTTTATTTTGCATGTTAAGCCGGAAAGTCTATGTTTGCATGTGGTTTGCTTATAGGATACTATTGTGTTTGTACCTGTCCAAGTGCTTTTGCTGCAATTTGTGTGTTAATCTGTTTTGTTGCCCTGTTTACTGGTTATTAGCAAACATGGCATTGCAACTTTAGGCAAGCCCCATAATTATAAATTTAAAAAACTGATTATGTTAAAGCTATTTATTTTTTTTTAATAGAAAAAACAGATTTTTTTATAGTCTAGGTATAGTATATATGTTAGTGCTTCAAATATTGCTTTTTTGGTTATGCTGTCAGCAGCTTTCAGTTAGTTGTTGGAGGAAAAGCAGTGGTGTCATTTTCATGGGAGCTGACACTGACCTCTTGGAAGAAAATGGTCCCCATGCTAAATTTACTTTCTGCCATTTACTTTACTCTTGTATTGCCGTTCCTAAAGTACTACTCGCTGCTTGTTATTTGCATTTTATCATCTTTTCCTCTGTTAACTGGAAGTCTTCCCTGCACTGCATCCAACAGGTACAGCAGATTCCAAATTATACAGCATTTCTTAGATTTTTTTTCTTTTTTCACTACCAGTGTATTTTTTTTTTTTTTTTTTTGTCTAAAGGTCAGAATGCCAGAATAGATTTCTGTTTCAAACAAGATTTGAAGGTTTTAGAAGAAACCCTGTACAGCATTTTATAAAATAGGTCTGCAAGTTGCAAAGAACACTGCATTTTTTCCTCTTCGGTTTCCTTGTGAGACATGTTCATTTTTCACAAGCCTAGTTGATTGTGTCCTGCCTTTTATCTTTCTGTGATAAAGGAATCCTCCATTATTGCCACTCTGAGGCATTCCTTACTGCAAGAGACAAAAGAAGAGAGAGTTTTGAGAAGTCAAAGGCTTTATTTTTAGCCTGCTTATAATTCTGTGCATGCTTCTTTCAAAACTTGCCTGTTCTAGAGGAGGGAAAAGTATTTAAACATGGGTTTCTTCCAAGTATATACTGGACATTAAAGAACAAAAGAATCACATTTTATTTCATTTTAATTATCTTTGAAGACCTGGCATCTGTATAGAGCATGCTGAAGTGTCTTTTTTTACACATTTAGCAGTTGGGAGGAGGGTATTATGCAAAAAGTCAGATGGCATTAAGTCCTTAATCCTTAGCAGTAAACAGACGCCGGTGCTGTTGTTATTTATTTGTTTTAACATTGGGAACTGTTCTTGTTTTGGGTGGTCTACAATTACAGATGATGCTGGGATAGCAGAGAGTTTTTGTTTTTTTTACCTGCAAATCTGTTAGGTTCATAGAACACTGGGACAACTTGCTTCTGTAGGCCTTCAGGGTGTAGGCTTCCTGATTCTTATTTCATGGCTGTCATTATGTTGCCAGCATCTGTGAATGATTGGAAAACTGCAAAATGATGTAGAAAGCAAAGTTTTTTTTTTGAAGATCTTTTTTTTTTTTTTAAATTCCTGGATTTGGTTAATTTATGTTTTCTGTTTCGAGCATATGAAAATTTATATGAAAAAGCAGAATGGAATGAAGAGAAGCTTTGGTGTTTAGCGCCTTAATATAAACAATTTAAACTTGCTTTAATGTATTATTTAGTTTGTGTGGACCGAAACATATATATTATAATATAGGTAACTTGGTAACAATTGCATATTATCAAAACACAACAAGTTATTTTTTCTTGTGCCATAAATTGACAAAGGAAGTTTCTTTGTTTATCGTATCTCAAGTATGCAAGCTTGCATTTTTTTTTCTGCTCAACAAATCTTTCTTTTCTCTGTTATTCAGAAAACTGAACTATAACTTCAGTGTTCATTTTAGGATATAAAGCTTCTGCGAAACATTTTTATTTCATAAATATATATATATATAATATCTTCATAAAAACGGATGCATTTACCATTCATTTTGTCTTTCTTGCAGTATATTTTGAACTGCTTTTTCTAAAAAGTATATTTTTTTAAAAACAATTGTTTTATTTTTGTGGAGCAAATAATTTAGTAAATTCACAAATTCTTTTTTGCTATTAGAAGTGTGCGATGTATCACACACTCAGGGTTTCCCAGGGTTTGAACAGCAGTGCCACACAGCAATCTTTGTTACTCAAATGCTTTCAGGCGTTTGTTGTAAAACATTGCCTTGCCAGATCGTTAGCTTCCAAGACATTTGATTTAGTGCAGAATCCATCATGTTGCAGCTTTTGGATTTTTTTACAGTCTATAAAGGTTTAGAGCTTCTAACAAGGCCCCCATACTTGTTCCAATTTATTATTTATTCTGGCTAATCTCTGCTAATATTTAAAGTTAGTTATAGCTATACCAAATAGCCTTTTAAGCAGAGGAATGGGTAAGCAGATTTCATGTAATAATAAATAGATTTAAGGTACTGGTAATAGCTATTGTGAAGGAATTACCCTCTCACAGCATGCCCAGGTATTACACTAATAAATCTTTGGCACTTTTTATTTTTCATTGCATGGTATGCATATTAGCTACTGCAGGATTATAGAACAATTATTTAAGTGGAAATCAGCACTCACCTACCCAGTAATGAATCATTTGCGCAAAGTGCTAGGGATCAATTATATTAAATACAAGAGTATGTAAAAAAAACAAAAAACCTTAAGGGGTTAATCCATATCTAAAACGAGTGTTGCTGTTTTAGTTTTAAATGGTTTTATTTTATAGTAAGATAACTAAGGTTCCTTGCAACCCTAATGTCATAAATTGTAAAGGTAGGCATACACTGGTTAATACTGTCCGATATTCACATAATTAGCCCACGTGACAAGTGCACAGCTACCATGTGATCTGTATATTTAGGCCAACAGCACAAATGATTTTAACTACAGGAAGTGAACAGAAGCTGTGGCTCCGCTTCCCTTTCTCATCTGCACCCTGCACTCAGTGATATCATGCATTGGCACATTACATTTTTAAAAATGTTTGATTGTCTTCCGTCCAATAGATTTGCAGGATAATCGGTTAAAAAGACATTTTGGCTTAGCATTCAATTGTAGTAGTATCCTCAAAATTGGTCAAACTGCCTGAGCTGAAATATGTATGGCCTGCTTTAGTCCGAGGTACTTTGTTACACGGGAGCGCGGTATAAATATGCATGTCCGCAGTTACATTGGCGACAGGAGAGCCAGCAGCTGCTGGGGTTCTTGCACTTTAAAAGGCCTAGCTGGGGAAAGCTGAGAATTTAGCAGCAAGTCTATGTAATGTTTAGTTATGTCACTGTGTGTGTGAGAGCGAGCATGAGCTTCCTGTAAAAATGCACTTCAGTTGATTAGAACCCTGTATATTACTTGTATATGTATCTAACTTAAATCAATTGCTCTGTCTTCAGCTTTGCTGGGAATTCTTTACAGTTCTACAAGTTCTATGATATGCTTTTGTCAGTATTATCAGTACAATACAATATTTAATTAGTGTTGTCATTTACAAGCCATTTACTTAGAAACTGTATTTTCAACATATTGGTGACATGCCCAAAGTATTGGCTCCTAACTAAGATGGCGTTCTGCCACTGGTTTTCTTTTTCCCGGGCTGGTTGATATTTTCTTTGCTAAGAAAATAAAAAAAAAAAAAAAGCATACAGTCCCAAGGGAAAAAAGTAGCAATTGTATTATTGTCACCCTCCAGTAAATATTTATTTTTTAAATAAAGTTAAAATTTAATTGCTCTAACCAGGTTACTAAAGATTTTTTTATGGCATAGTGTTGTAGGAAAAGCATTTTAATAACAAATGTTATTTTTGACTTTTGGACTGATAAACCAATTTCAACTGCTAATTATGTGTCACTGTTTTTGTGGTATAATTTGGCCTGTGGGCTTTCAAATATTTTCACTGGGATCCCTCTTATCCAGAAACCTATTGTTCAGAAATTACGGGAAAGCTATCCCCCACAGCGTCCATTTTTAATCATTCTAATTTTTAAAAAAATTATTTCATTGTTGTCTATAATTAGACAGTACCTTCTGCTTGACCCTAACTAAGCTGCATGATTCCATATTGATGGTAAAACAATCCTATTGGAAATGTAGGGAAGTATAGATTATGTTTTAGCTAACTTAAAGTATGGTTATACAGGTATGGGATCCATGATCCGTAAACCCATTATCCAGAAAGTTCCAAATTACGGGAAAGCCATCTCTCATAGACTCCATTATAAGCTAATTCTAATTTTTTATATTTCCTTTTTCTGTGTAATAATAAAACAGTAGCTTGTACTTGATCCCAGCTAGGATACAAATAATCAGTATTGGAGGCAAAACAATCCTATTGGGTTTAAAAAAAAAAATTTGACCTAAGGTATGGAGATCCAAATCCGGAAAAACCTAGGTCCTGAGTATTATGGATAACGGGTTCAGTACCTGGGTGTGTGTGTGTGTGTGTGTATATATGTATATATATATATATATAATATGTTTGAGGCCAGAACTAGGGACCAGACCATCACTATCAGTATGAGTCAGAACTAGGGACCGGACCATCACTATCGGTATGAGCCAGAACTAGGGACCGGACCATCACTATCAGTATGAGCCAGAACTAGGGACCGGACCATCACTGTCAGTATGAGCCATTACTTAAATACACACATGCATTTTAATGTTAATATTGTGTATATTACATTGGCTCCAAGGTTATTGCATAGTTTGGTTATTGTAATTTGAATTGGTGACTGAAACCACTGGACCGACTTAGAATTTTAAAATAATAGTTATTAAGGGGAAAAAGTATATTTTGGCAAGTTTATAGAAAAATTACATCACTAATTTAGTTCCTTTTTTATAAATTTTAAAATATCATTTGTGATGCAATGCCTTATAATGATTCTCTAAATCCCAGTACTAGCACTTACTCAGAATCTTGACTAAGGTGCACTGCAGTGCCTTAAAGGATGTTATCATAAGTTTTCCAATACTCACTCAGAAGTGACCATAGAGATCATACATTTTTTCTTTTTATACGTTGCCAGATGCAGGCAGTGTTTGTGAAAGGTGGTCAAGTGCAAAGCAATTTCTACAGTTTGGCAAAAATGTTGGCATTCTTTGTAATTTACAACCAAATACTCTGTCTCAATCTGAAATGAAAATTTAAAAAAAGACCACCTATACTCTAAGTAGCTGCTAACCTATTGATATGTTTGTTCACTGCTATAATTGAATTTAGTTTTAATGCATGTTGTGTTGCCTTTTGGATTAGATAAGATAGCCTTATGGATTTACATTAAACAATGTAAATGCAGTGATAAGTCTAGAATTTTGACAAACTCTGTGTTGAGTGGTTGGTTTTAGTTTCCTTGCAGAAATGTAAATCTCCTTATATAAAGGGACTATAAAAGATAATACTTTTTGAGCCATCTTTTGTAGCAATAACACCTTGAATGGGGTAGTAAAGTGTGTAAAGTTTGCTGCACAACCCACAGCAGCCAATTAGCAGGTATTATTTACTGGTCAGCCATTTCAAAACAGGCATCTGATTGCTTGCTTTAACCTGGGCAAATTTGCACCTTTTTTTATTATTATTATTATTATTATTATTATTATTATTATTTTCATTTAAGTAATGCCATCTTTCCATACTGCTTGAGAGCCATTTATTGGCTGATTTTTCTTTGTGTTATTAAGTTAGTTAGAGGACTCGTGCACCCACAAGCCACAGATTTTAGCTGGATTGTAAACTTTATCCATACATGCATGCTTGTGTCTCAAGTAAAGGAGATGCAATAAAAAAAGATTTGGATTCTTGATTTTTCTAGTTGCTAATGTTAAGATAGTATTTTATTTTGAGGAATATTACATCCTCTGCAAGGGGCAACTATGGACAGATGTTTATACACCATGACCACTGTTTTCGTATTGTGTTATATTATATTGCTATTATATTGTACTTACTAATCAAAAAAGTAAAAAAGGACTGGATCATTTGACAGGCAATATCAATTGTTAACTCTCATGTCATGGAGGAACCCATTAAATATCTGTTGAAAAATAGCTTTGCGTCCATGGGTATTTACTTCTGGGCAACTGCAATGAAACACGCATGGCTGGAAACTTTATTTATATTTATAAAAATATATATGTTAGGCTATTCACGTTCAGAGTTCTTCTCATTTATGTGACAGCTGGAGACAGGAATATTATCTTTCCTTATATAACATAATTTAAGGTTGCTATCTTTGAAAAAAGCAAATTAGGAAGGCAAATGAAATTCAAACTGTCCATATATGTGTTGATTAACTTGTTTAGTGAGGTCACCAAGCAAACTAATCTTTGCCCTGTTTCACCACGCAAGTGATGTGCCAAATTTAGCTAATTTGATCAATTGGCATGTTAGCTAGCAGTCTGAACACATGGGGGATCCATGCAGAACCTTTGGGAAAGGATCCTGTGCATGTATAGATGGTGCTTGGTGTTATCGGTTAATTATTGGTCAGTGATGTCACTTGTGTCACAAATTAAAACTTGGGAATTACAAGAGAATTTAACATGCATTCGCAAAACCTGTTTAGAAGCACTCTTATACCTTCCTTGTGCATTTATATTGTCAAAAAAGCTCACAATTATTTCTGATACCCTTTTATTATAGGTATATTATATATAAATATATTTTTTAATTAGCTTTTATTCCTGGAAAAAGGACATTTAGGTATGGTACTAATAAGCTGTATATTGCCTTGATAGTGAACTTTGATCAGTAACAGGAGTGGAACCTTTGTTCAGACAATTTAAGGTCCTCCTGCAAAAAGGATTTTATCCATATTAAAATTTTATAATCTGCAGAAAAAGTTTCTGTAGTATTTTAGTTTCCACCCATGTGATTTAAAAATTAATCACCCCTGTTAAATATTGTGCCCAATTGCTATTCATTATTAATGTTTTGGTCCTTGGTTAAAATATGTTAGAAAGTTTTTTTTTTTTTCCTTAAATCTGGTGCCATTTTCCAGGTTTAATTAGCTAGATCCCCCAACAACTAGCAAAATTATTGGGTTAAATAAATGGTACATTTTCTAGTAAATCTTTATATTAGAAATAGTAACTTGTATTTTTAGTTACATTTATGTTATGTACAGAACAGGATTTACTGAATTTGTAAGCATTATCGAAGAAGCATTTTTAATTTTCACATGAAATTTTAAAATAAATTACGTTAGAAAAATGAAATGCTGCAATCTGTGTACTCTGAGTTTGCAAAGACAGTAGGCAAACTAAAATCTACAGAATGGCTCAAGTTGTCATATGGTAAAACCATGAAAATAGATTAGAGAATAAAGGTGGCCATACACGCACCGATATTATCGTACGAAACCTCGTTTCGTACGATAATCGGTGCGTGTATGGTATGTCAGCGAGCCGACCGATGTCGCAGGAAGCTGCTGAAATCGGTCGGCTCGTCGATCGGCCAGGTTAGAAAATTTTGATCGGGCGCCATAGAAGGCGCCTGACCAAAATTCTCCCTTCAGAGCTGAATCGGCAGAAGGAGGTAGAAATCCTATTGTTTCTACCTCCTTACCTGCCGATTCAGCCCTGAATGGTGTGTGGCGGATCTGACGATGTTTCGTGCGACCGATGGTCGTACGAAACATCGTCGGATCGCCACGTGTATGGCCAGCTTAAAGCTCTTGATATTCAGCTGCAGGGATGGTCACCCTTCAGCATTTAGAATGATTACTCCATAGGATGGTGCTTGGACTGGTAAATCACATCTATACTTAGAATTGCAATGACTTTTGCTAAAGTTGCTTATGGCTTCCTGCCAGTTAATATACAAATGAGTTTTGCCTGACGTAAGCCAAAAAGTGGCCATACACTATATGATCCACTCATTTGGCGAGACAGGTGGATCACATTTAAGTCCTTCCGTGCACACAGAGGAGAGTGGAAATGGGGTAAATAGGCTTGTTTCTCTGCTGGCATTTATGCCCTAAAGTTCCAAAGACTCAGTGGTCTTTTTTTTATCTTCTATTTCACAGTCCTGCAAAAAAGATGTGATATTAGGTTAGTGTCACACCGTAAATGTGCCGGTGGAGAAAATGGATTCTGCTGCCTTGCGCCTGTTTTTAGGATGCACTGACAGGGCGACATCAGCCTCTTAAGGTGGCCACACACGTGCCGATCTGACGATGTTTCGTCAGATCCGCCACACACCGTCAGGGCTGAAACAGCAGATAAGGAGGTAGAAACAATAGGATTTCTACCTCCTTCTACCAATTCAGCCCTGAACAAGGTTTCGTACGATAGTATCGGTGCGTGTATGGCCAGCTTTAGTGGGTATCAGATCATATCAAATCTGTACATCTTTAAAGCCAATCTTAACATAACAATAGTCTTTACTCACAATGACATCCTAAATGAGAACCCAACTGCTATCTTAGTGTACATGGTCTGTCAGATGGCATGGTCTTTCATATCTGTAAGATAGCAGTATTCACGATAATAATTCATAGTTTTATATACTGAACGTTTGGTCTTAAGGTATGGTATAAAACAATACTTACATGTGTTTTGCCAGCTTCTTAGTAGTTTGTAGTTTAGAAGGGCAAAAACATATCTAAAGTATACATCCTAGATTATTAATTTTTTTTTTTTTTTAAATCTTTATAGCTTCTTAATAGGGGGAGGGGGGTACAGAAAAAAGAAGGGCGGTGGGGAGGGTGTACAAGATTTTATATCGTAAAACTAACATTTCACATTAATTTACATCTTGGATAGTATTATAAAGCTTACTTATAAAGAGAGAGCTATATGGTTTCCCTATCTAGAAATTCAATTTGTATAAAGTTCCACAAAAATGGTTTTTGCCTATTTTTGGAGTCTAAGGAAGCTTATCCATGGGGACCATGTCTCCCAATATTTTTTACTCTAAATTATTATTTTATATAACTTTTTTTTTTTAAGTTTTATAAATGCATTATTACCTCTCTCCTAGGAGCAGCTTAATAGGCCAGATGACTGTTTTAAAACAATTTTTATGATCTGGCCTGTAAACGTGCAATGTGAGAATTTAGCCCACTATGTGTAAGAAGTTAAACAGCATTACATTTGTTTAGAAACTTTACTGAGAATGCTCACTGAACTGTAGCAAAGTCACAGAGCAACTATTACTAACTGATACATCCGTTATTTGCATTGCTGCCGAGAAATGTACCAACTAATGTATCAGATTGTAGGTAACAGAATATAAGGAGCACAAACTAAATCTTCAGTTAAGGGAAAGGTATTTTCAGGAGAGGCTTCATGTAGTGAAGTTTTCCCGTGCGTGACAAAGCTCCTTCGAGTACCTCAAAGTACCCATTCCCTGTGCAATGAAAGTAAAAACTCAAGTCAATGTGTTTTGTGGTTGCTTAAGGTCAATGAATTGCATTTTGTTTTGCAGTCTAAAAGGAGACTGGATATGAATAAGAATGCTTGTAAATCAAACAACCAATTGTTTATCAACTATTGAATTTTGAATTGAATTAAAATTAGGCCTTCCAAAGATCAAATGTCATTTATAAAGAGCAAAAACAAATTTGAAAAATTCAAATTTAAAACTTAAGTCTAAAAGATTAAAAATATTAGTGAGTTCCTATGCAAGTCAATGGGAGTTGTCCTACATAAAATGTAAGCAATATTTTTTTTCAAGTTTTTTAAAATTCGTGAGAATTTGATGCATTTAGGTTTTTTTTTTTCCATGGATTTATTCAATCAAGTTTATTAGTCATTTTTTTTTTTTAAATAAGCAACAATTTGAGTTTGGTGAAATGTCAAGTATATTCAAATTAAGAAAAAAAAACCCTCTAAAATTCTCAGTTTTGATAAATAAGCCTACCTTTGTCCATGTGCTAGAGCAACCGATCAGTTTAAAAGCACAAATGTTATTTGTTATTTAGGTTACTGCACCTGGGCAGCTTAGTGTATTTTGGGTAGACTTAGTGCCTTTTATTACATATGGGGGTAAAAGTTAATGTAAAGGTGAACTTTCCTTTCAATAACTGATCCAGTGTAAGTAGGTCTTCTTGTGAAAACATAATAACAGAAAGTCTGGTATTGCCTGCCATACTGCTAAACAAGTGGATTAGTTCTGTTTGTCTAGTCACATGCAATGCCAGATGCATATTATATTGCAGCCGCTGTGTGTCATTTTGTCGTCAGCAGCAGCAGCAGCAAATGTGCTCTTTGAATCTGAGGCTGTAACTTGCTAATTTCTATTTTGTATGATAGGAAAATTCCAGTAGGTTACAATAAAAAAAAGTTAGAAGCAGGAAATGTCTTTTTTAAAAAATGAAGTCAATAAAATGTTCAGATGTAAATGAAAATTAGATTTAATATAAGAGAGCATGTAATACCATTTACAGACATAGAATAGTTCACTTACCTGGAATGTGCTGTTTGCCAGAGGTTTTACTCTATTTAGTTCCCAGTCAGAA
The DNA here is from genome assembly GCF_000004195.4 of Xenopus tropicalis. Taxonomy (NCBI): domain Eukaryota; kingdom Metazoa; phylum Chordata; class Amphibia; order Anura; family Pipidae; genus Xenopus; species Xenopus tropicalis. The sequence continues at coordinate 78,749,113 of NC_030680.2, read as the reverse complement.
GCAAATGGATGAGGGCATGAGGACATATAAGCAAAGCAGGGCTGCTAAATCCTTTGCAATCAAACCAGATAACATTTTCCAAACTAGAGCAATATATTTGTACCTGTATTTATGTGTGAAAAAACACATTTCTAAAATATATACAACATAATTAGTCATCATTTTTTACCTTTGTTTTGGTTTTACTTCTGTGTACAACCATGCTTTTCATAAAGTGTTATGGAACACTGTCAAGATAACGACACCTATTTTATCCCTCCCCCCCCTGGCTTTTAGACTTAAATAGATCCCATTAATGATAAATCAAAGTTTGTGCATAAGAGATTCCTGAATTTAAAAATCCATAAATAAGAAATAAGCTGCTACCCTCTAAAGCACATTTTATAGCAAACATAGATTACTGTCCCCCCTTTTTTAATTTGGAAATCTTGTAGGGTTTTTGAAACTGCCTTCATTATACATAAATTTTCAAAAAAGCCCTGTTTAATACAATAATGCAATTATGCATACATTTCAGGCATCATCATTTTTTGAATTCTAAAGTAAGTAAATTTACTTGGAATTCATTCACAGAAGGAGACCTAAAGATCCAGAAACCATACATGTGGTATTAATTATATGCTCTTTTACTGTATATGCAGTATTATTAAATCACAGTGTTCTGTGGCACTTTTTTTAACTGGGTTTAGGGCACTGAAGTTGCATTATTACACATTGAAAGTAGTCCCCATCAAATAACTTTTTTTCCCATAATAAAAGAAGCTATCAGTCTAAGCAATTCAAATTACTAACATTTTATAATGGCTTCTTAGGTGCAAATTGTTCTTATAGGTCACTGAATATGTCCAGGTAGCAAGGAATACACTATGGTGAAATTCAAAATGCCTATTAATGTTCACAGATGTTATACAGTAATCCCATACAATGACTGTTCTCTAACAGCAGGAAATTTATTAAGTCTAATTTGTGTGAAATTGCATGCACATAAGCTCCTATTTAGATTCTTTAAAACAGATCTGTAAGTTATAGCTGTAATTGGCAGTGAAGTATTGTCACTGCAAAGCAACTCTTCTTTGTTGGTCTATTTGTTTTTAACCTTTTTATCGTTGTACTATCTTGTATTAATGCATCTCAATTATTCATGACCAGTGTAGCTAGGGTGAAGGCATTATTTAGAAATGTGACAAAAATTAAGCTTATCACCCAGCAGGTAAAGTGTTATCTGCAATAGGAAAGGGATTTTTTTTTTTTCAGTAAACTTGCTTTATTTTAGACCTTATTATGCTTGTTTTAATAGAGTTTATATTGAAATTAAAATGCAAAAGAAAAGAAAAACTACATGTGAACTCTAATGCTATATAAATGTTTGTGGCAGTCATAACAAAGAAAAAGAGAATATGAATATGCTTAAGTGTGTTTACAGTTTGGCCTGAAAATGGTAGTTTCAAGTTATTGCTATGCTACCCGATAAGGCTGCTTGATACATACATTGACAGAGGAACTGAAAGGGTTTAGTCACTGCATAGTGAATCAAAACAGCTAATTAACTCATAACGAAGATTGCTTCGTTAGCTATAGTAAAAAGACTGGGTCTTATGGAACTTCCAGATGACCTATCAGTGTAACTGAGAAATCAAAGCTGTTCAATAGTTAGTGCCTCATGCTGTCCAAAATGTTCTCATTTTGGTCACATTAAATTGGTATTTTATAATTTAGAATTTTTTCCAGTGTGATATTATTTTAAACCCCAGAACCCAAAGTAGTTTTCAAGTAGTTTTAAAAAAAAAAAAAACAAAAACCCTGTGCATTCTGGTCAGGCAGAGATGGATTAAACAAACAGAGAAAACAAAAAGTAGTTGACAATTGCAGTTGATTATTATGTAATGTAATTACAGACCGGTCCAGTTTTACTTAAGTATTATAAAATTAATTCACCTATTCTGTAACATACATCTTCAGCATGTTCCTTCTGTCTGTCTGTATGTCCCTATGACATTTCTTTCAGAACTTATTCTTAGATTTTGCTGATTGTTTTTTCAGAAGATTTGAGAGAATTCTATTTTGTCTTTTCAAGATACCATTTTCCAGTAAATAAGAGAGTCCTAATGCGTTGTGTTTGATCTCATTATTCTTTGGATAACTCGTTGTTGATATTGATGACCCAGTATGACATATCTTAAGTCATTATTATTTCATTTAGTGGCTGTATGTATAGACCAAGTGGGATTCTGACTATTGATTCACTGAATGGCTTGTAACATTGATTTATGAGTCAAGGATTTTGTGTGCTGAGCCAAACACAGTTGAGATTGCATCTTATGTGACCATTGATTTTGTTTCATATTTCACTTCACAGTAATTAGGCTATGATCTCACAGATGTTAACATTAAATTCAGTTTTTATACAGAGCAAGCAAAGTAAAGCTCAAAATTTCCTGCAATGTATTTGATAACATTTTTTGTAAATTGAACAGCAAATAATATTAGATTAGAAAGCATGTCTTTTCTTGTTTAAAAATGCCTAATATATGCTTTGGGGCATGTTTTTTTTTTTTTTTTTTAAAGAATATACAATAATTTTGTATGAAAAGCTGTTCAATCAGTTTTAGGTCTTACATGTGAATTAATAGAATCACACAATGGTAACCAATACCATCCACCATTTTGGTTTGTACTTCTTTTCACAATTTAGGCCATTATATGTTGAATAATATGCTGAAGCCAACTCAGACAGTAAAGAAATTTTGGCATAAAAACACTGGGGGGGGGGCAAGTCTTGCCAAGTGTCTTGGCAAAGATTCTTTCTAACACCTTTTGTTTCTGACCTGAATTTTACTCTTATACACCACTACATACCTTTTCTAAATATGCCTTTTATTCGACTTCACTTATCTCAAGTCATTCAGGTGACAAAAGTGAAAAGCTAAGAACTAACTAGATTGTTGGTGCTGCTGTTTTGTCTGAAATAGGATTAGTTTGAAGGCTTCTGCATTCATTTTTCTTCTTTGGATATTGTTTGTGTCCTCTTATTTTCAAGTAGAAAAGGTTGAAAATCAGATCAGTATGTTAAAAACTGCAGTGTGTGCTGCAAAGCAATTGGAACAAAACATGTTTCCTTGAAGCAGACATGTCTGATCGTGGTCCCTTTTGCTTTTCTCTTCTGACTTCAAAATAATTCTTCAGAAATACTCTTGAGGGGAAAACAATTCAATATTAAGGCATAACCTTTTTAAACCCAAATAGGTCTACCGGTATTTAAGGACATCTGATTTACACCTATTTGTTGGTTTGGATCTGTATTCATGTGCTCAAATTGACATCAGTAAGGGCTGTGACCCACGGGAAGATTAGTCGCGCCGCGACAAATCTCCTCGAAATGCCTTCCCAGCAGCTAGAATGTAAATCTCTGGTGGGATGACATATGCAGTGGCGCGATTTGCCGAAGTTGCCTTGAGAGGAAACTTCGGCAAATCGTGCTGCTGCTTATGCCATCCCACCGGCAATTTACATTCTAGCCAGTGTGATGGCATTTCGGGAAGATTAGTCTCCTGCGACAAGGGAGATTTGTCACGGCGCGACTAATGTCCCCGTATATCACAGCCCTAAGGAAGAAAGTAGTTCCTTCAGTTTCAGTAATGTTAAAATTAACTTTGGAAGTGTAAGGCCTATAGTGCAGATGTAGTTTTGACCATTGTGATGCCATATCATGGAAACCCTTCAAATTTTCATCTATAATACAGCATTCATTTGAATATTGCTGCATTTCACATAATCATGGGAAATATACTACATTTATTTTTGTAGTTTAGGACAATGAAGAAACAGACGTTAGTGATGTAATAGTGAGAGTTGTTTACTGCTGTTATCAACTGTAATTGCCAATAAATATGCCAAATATATGCCAATATACGATTGCTTTTGTTTTTGTCCGTTGACACATCAAACGCATCTCACGTATTTTCATTGGCTAGCATAGACTTAAATATATCTGGGGTCAAGCTATCAAGTGCTCTGTGTTCCGATAACTGAAAACTGTGCAATATTGCAAAAATATTCTGTGCTACAAGTCTGCACAAGTCTTCTAAAAATATCACTTATACTTTAATAACTAGCAATAGCTAGTTAGTAAATGCTGCCTACTGATTGATTGCTAGACAATTAGCAAAATTTGCATTTTTTACCATTACCCTTAAAGTGTTTTACATCGAAGATTTAAAGTACCACAATTTCATTTTGTCAATGGGAACCTCTTTGTACTGTTTATAAGCAAACTGTGTAGAGCCCGTTCCTGCTGCAGTTATGGTCACAGTGCCCCAATAATTTTGAACCTCCGTTTCTTTTTTCAAAATGGTGCACAGATTCTTTGGAAAGCAGAGGTAGTTCAAGTCCCAAAATTCATCACTTTAAAATGGAATAAGTTGAGCGATAGGTTGCAGTACACTGAGCTTTACTGAAGCGAGATATTTGTTCCGGCAAATGCAGACAAGGCTATCATCATTTTTTTTTCAGTCTGTGAAATCATGTCTTTGCAAAAATAAAAAAATAAATTATATTTATTTTCAGATAGTTGGGCTAATGTAGAAAATGTACATAAACACTGAATTTTATTGTAAGCTGGTTATTGTGGGATATGTCCAGCTACTTGTTGCCTAGCCTTTTTGCTTGTACAAGTAATGGCAAATTGTTGAAGGGCATGATCCTAAATGATTTTAATTCTCTGTTAAGCTAAAATAATATTGGGGCTAGAGACCACACCTGTTTACTCCCTCTGACTGACTAATAATGCTACTACTGGCACTTCAATGCCTTAAAACGCTCTGTTTTCTGGCCAAGAACAGTCTGTATTAGTGGTATCAAATAGTTTTTTCAAACGTGTCATGCTGTTGGGTTAATTGGCTGTTGATGAAACTGACCCTAGAAGTATTATAAGCTCTGTTGGGGTGGAAATTTATGTGTATCCCTGTAAAGCACTGCAAAAACATGTTAAGCACTTAAATAACTGAAAAGATAAGTAAAATAAAATGTCAATTTGGGCTGACAGGCCATTGTGGAAGTTAACAGCTAAAAATACTTCTGTTAAGATGTGCCAAATGCAGTTTGGTTACTTTATCCACCTTTTAAATATGTTGTATTTGTGTACATGTTTTTTATAAAAGGTAAAGGAGGCAATACATCGACAAGCCTCACAGTTTCCAACCAATCAGTTTGCATTCAACAGTCGGATATTGTGCAGCTTTGCTATCCACGTGGCTGACAAAATAGCATTGTTCTAACGGGGCAGATATGATAAGAAGAGAGGGGAGGTGTAGATTCTCATTTCTTCTCTCTTTCTTACCCATTTTACCCACAGGCTGTTAGGTAGTTAGATTTGCTTTATATAGTTGACTGAAGCAACTAAGGTACAGTAGTTGTAGGTTTTGGTTGTTGGTTTACCTGTGCTTATTTTATTTTATTTGATTTCAGGTATGAAGATGAATGATGCAGACCTCTTGCTTCACTGAACCTGGTCATTTGTAACTGGATTCATTAAGGAATACAAAGAAATCATTAAGAAGAATCAATAATGGTGACTCCTGGCAGCAGGATGCAAACCCATTGGCTGTTCCTTGTAATCACCATCTTGCAGTGTACAGAAGGTAATTTTATTTTGTCTCAATGTAAACTCAATTATTTTGTTAGTGGTGCTTATTGTTTCTGTTCTTTGCCCATGTTCATGTCCTCTATGTAACACTGATACCACAAAATTAGTGTTCATTTTCCACATCTTCTGATGTCTTCAGATGACGGCTATCATTCAAAATATTTGTAATGCAGTGCAGGTTATTATGGAATTTTTAATAAGAAATTGTTTCAGAACAAAAATATACCATTAAAGAATTTAAAGCAAGTGCGGATATTTTATTGTGAGCTAAAAATGTTCCTTCTGCTTATCGGCTTAGTTCTTTAACATATAGAGTAGCCCTGCAGCTTCTGCACTTTCTAGTTTCAGAGATGTGGGATATCATAGTTCAGCAACAGTGCAAGTTGAATTTCCTGGTGTATATATCGTAGACACTGTCAGTCAGTGCACCAGTCAGTCAGTCAGTCGGTCAGTGCACCAGTGTGGTATTTTGTTTTTATATTATTTTTTTTTTATATACTACATGGCAGATAAAGAAATTTGTTGCCATCCAACACCATGCTGCATTTTCATTCGACAATAAAAACCAGATACATTGTTGGATATAGACGCGGGAAAAAACAAGATTTTTTTCTCACTTTATCTGATCATATTTTAAAGCATGGAGGATCACATTTTTCTTAATGAAGTCTTGTGCAGTTGCAAGAGATTTTGTGGGACAGATGAGTTTATCTAAAGTCCCATTTGTAGTTATGCCCTAGCAATTAGCTTAACAATAATGTTGTTATTCAGGGTAAAAAGGTTAACGCTTTGTTTGCTGCTTATAGTGATGTTGCACATATTTAAATTTACGGAGTATCTATGCTTGGAGAAGAAGTACAGTCCTTAATCGTATGTAATGATGGATTTATATTAGCACACTAGTACTTACTGGGATATTTTCTTGGCAGAAACATTCAAATGGAATAGTTTCATTGTGACTTGACCCAAGTGCCTTCAGTTGGCTAACATTTACTTGTGGGTCTGTAAATGGAACGCTAACTTTACAATTTCTGAACCATCCTGACGTGACAGTGCCAGCATCTGCCATAGGCAAATAGTTTTCGTTTTATTTTAAAGTTAAGTGGTAGCCTGTGTGATATGTCCACTCTTTTTTGTCTCTCTTGTTACAGTTAACTTCCTTGTTAGCATCAAAAATTGTAAGACTACACATTATATATTTTTTCCTTATTCTATCTAATAAAATAGGAAGCAAAAAAAGCGAGAAATTTGTTCTGGCAAATGCAGACAAGGCAATTATCATTTTTGTTCAGTCTGTGAAATCAGTAATGATGCTTTAAAAGATGCATAACTTTGACAAATTGGTGACAAATTTTACCTTTTCAATTAAAGGGATACTGATAATAAAAACTACTCTTCAAAATATAAATGTACATTAGAACCTACCTATAGGTAACAAACTACTGCTGCACAAATATGGCAGCTCCCCTTATAGAGGAACATGGAGTTCAGATAGGTAATGTAAAAGCATTGAGCAAATACTTAAAGCAAAATTATACATAGCATGCAAAGACAATGTTATGATATATGTGAAAAAGGTTTACATTCTGGTGTCAGTATCTCTTTAAAAGATGTATTTTAAGAACTATTTTATTCATATTTGTATGCAATCCATTTGTTTCCAGCCAGTTAACATTAAAAAGATAGCACATTTTTATGTTTTTGCTGCAAAACTAAAACGCTAAGGAACATTTCTTATTAGATATATATTGAAGACTGATTAATGTGTGACATCTTGTTTTACTGCACAGATACCTTGAGAAAGGAAAATAATTTACATTTTCATATCCACATTTGATCCGCACTCTATAAAAAAATGTTTTTCAGTATAGCTTTAGAATATTGTTGGAGAAAGGGTGAATTGCGGTTTAACTACCTTCACAGGGGAAGGTTGGGTAGAGCTAATTAAGCTTCACTGTGTAAATGCTACATTTACTTGACTTTAATAATTGTTGTGGTTCATGGGAAAAATACATTTCTCTTTCAAGAACACAAAACTATCTTTGGAAAAAAAAATATTATTTAATACAAAGTAGGTGCTAGTAGTGGTTTCACTCCATGCATTTACCAATTAAAAGTTCATGAGCAATTTTGAAACGTGCAGTTCCATGATTATTGGCTGCAAATATTTTACCACAAATCACAACCATAGCTGCAAAGACGGTTGGTCACCATCTGAAGCTCCAAACTTTGATGGCAAAAATTAAACAACCTTGACTTTATTGTAGCTAGGTACTCCCTAAAACATATCCAAGTGCTAACTGGAACCTGAAAATCTTTTTTTTTTTTTTGTTTTTTTTTTCCTTTATAATGTCTTGAAAAAATATCCATCCACTCTAATTTAACTTCTTAATTACCAGGAAGACATTGAAGAATCTCAAATGACAGCTTCCAGTTGATTGCATGCAGGAGTAGATGTTCTTACTTCACATGTAAAAAAGAAACATGGCTTTTGGCCACAAATTCCATGTGCCTGAAATACATATTAACTTACATAGGTGCAGTACACTTGCTTGTTCAGTGGAAATGTTGC